>NW_012153729.1:7087856-7105733 GCF_000956105.1 Propithecus coquereli
AGCCATAATGATTTCTTTGCTTTTGCCTTTTTTTTTTGAGACAGAGTCTTACTCTGTTGCCCCAGGTAGAGTGCAGTGGCGTCATCCTAGCTCACAGCAACCTCAAACTCCTGGGCTCAAGCGATCCTCCTGCCTCAGCCTCCTGAGTAGCTGGGACTACAGGAGCTTGCCACAACACCCAGCTAATTTTTCTATTTTTCAGTAGAGATGGGGTCTCGTTCTTGCTCAGGCTGATCTCAAGCTCCTGAGCTCAGGCAGGCCTCCCACTTCAGCCTCCCTGAGTGTCAGGGTTACAGGTGTGAGCCACCGCGCCCAGCCCCCAGTGAAGATTTTGACCCTGGGCTGCGTTGGCCCAGTGCCCCAGAGTGGGTGAGTCCTCCAATGGAGTAATGTCTTGGGCTGCCCAGCCACCAGGTGCCAAGTGCTGGCTAAGCACTTGTCTGCATCACCTCATTTAATCCCTGGGACTGTCCTTAGACACTGCCCTTGTGGGCCAGGTTGTCCCTCCCAGCACCAACACCCTCTTTGCTGTGTGACCTGAGGTCACCTACCTGACCTCTCCGAGTCTCTGGCTTTCTCCTCCCAGGCTGCATTTGAGGTTTCCTCTTTTGCCTCTCCTGGGGCTCCTGTGGTTCCAGACATCTAGAAGGGCCCTGCTTTTGCCTCGTGTTCTATCTCAGTCTTGTCTGTTTGTCTGAAGAATGTTCATCAGCCAGTTAGAACTTGTTCTCCTTTTTGTTTCGTAGTCATTTTTTAAAATTGCAGTATGAGCAACAGATAGTAAAGTACACATACCTTAGTGCCAGTTTGATGAATTTTTAAATTCATTTAACCAGCTCCTAAATCAAGATGTAGAATGTTTCCATCTCCCCTGAAACTTCCCCCACGACTCCTGGTCAGTAGTATCTCCTACCCCGGGGTAACCACTGTTCTAACATTTCCCATGGGTTCATTTTGCCTGTCCCTGAAGTTCATAAATGGAAACATGCAGGATATGCTCTTGGTTTCTTTCACTCAACATGATGTTTTTGAGATTAATCCAAATTGTTACAGTATCATCCGTTCATTCCTTTAGAGATCCCATCACGTCTCCTTAGACCCCTCCTGGCTGTGACAGTTCTGGCTTCACTTCATGATCAGTGTAAGCCGATCAGTAGCTCACTGCAGCTTCTAACTCCTGGGCTCAGGCGATCCTCCTGCCTCAGCCTCCTGAGTGGGATCACAGGTGAGCACCGCTACACCTTTAATTTTTGTAGAGATGGGTTCTCGCTGTGTTGCCCAGGCTGATCTCAAATTCCTGGCCTTAGGTGATCCTCCTGCTTTGGTCTCCCCAAATGCTGGAGTTAACAGGCGTGAGCCATTGCACCAGCCCTTTCGTTCCTTTAAATAGACACCTCACAATTGGTCTATCCATTTACCTGTTGATGGAGGTTTGAATTGTTTCTGGTTTGGAGCCTTTATGAACAAAGGTGTTATGATCGTTTTTATTCGATTCTTGTACACATACGTACTCATTTCTCTTAGGTAGGTACCTAGGAGTGGAGTTGCCGAGGCTAAGGGTAGATGTGTGTTTATCTTTGTCAGAAGCTGCCAGTAGCTTTCCAGCCTGGTCACGCCGTGTTCCACCAGCTCCACTTCCTGACCAACACAGTCTGGGCAGTCTTTTGTATTTTAGCTAGTGTGCTGGCTGTGTAGTGGCGTCCTGTTGTGCTTTTCGTTTTCATTTCTCTGATAAATAAGGATGGGCACATTTTCATATGTGTTGGCCCTTTTGTGAAAAGTTTGTTCAAGTCTTTTTGTTTATTTTTTTAATTGGGTTCATCTTTTATTGATATGTGGAAATTCTTTATTCTGGATATGAATTCTATGTCAGATTCATAGTCTGTAAATGTTTTCTCCTTTCATCTCTTTACTTTTTTTTTTTTTTTTTTTCCTGAGACACAGTCTTGCTTTATTGCCCTGGCTAGAGTGCAGTGGCGTCACCATGGCTCACTGCAACCTTAAACTCCTGGGCTCATGTGATACTCCTACCTTAGCATCCTGAGTAGCTGGAACTACAGGCCTGTGCCACCACACCCACCTAATTTTTCTATTTTGTGTAGAGATGGGGGTCTCGCTATGTTGCCTAGGCTGGTCTTAAACTCCTGGCCTCAAACGATCCACCCACCTCAGCCTCCCAGAGTGTTGAGATTACAGGCCTGAGCCACCATGCCAGCCCTCAGCCTGTCTTCGTTAATATATATATTCATTTTGCAGCTATTTATTGAGTACCTGCTACAGGCCAGGCTATAGGTACAGAATAGGAACAAAGACCCTGTTCTTTTGGAGTTTATGTTTAGTGGGGCAACAGCCAATAAGCATTTTGACAAATAGCTCTTAATGTATCATCAGTAAGTGTGAAGGAAAACCTGAAGCCCGGTCAGGGCCAGCGTGCTGGGAGGGGCTGATTAGGGTGCTCACGGACGAGCTTAGAGGTGACATCTTAGTGGACCTATTTTATTGTATATACAATTTGGTGTCCTTTTTCCCTCCTTAACCTTACATTGGAAGCATTTTCCCACATTAAATATTCTTTGAAGACATCATTTTTAGGAACTATGTAATTGTCCATCATATAAATGTACCATAATTTATTTAGCCACTTTGCTACTGTTGAGAATTGTGGGGAGCTTCCAGTTTCTGCATTGCTTTTTCCATGGCTCTCCTCACTTCTTTAGGGCAGGCTCACAGAGGTGGCCTGGAGGGAAGGTCCAAGCCACTATGGCTGTGGCCTCTCATGGGTCCTCTGGTGCCATCTTGGCTCATCTTGCTGCCCCTGAAGCCCTCTGCCCTTTTCTTTCCAGACCCTCACTCGCCTTTTCATCTCTGAGGGATGCTGCCAGCCAGGCAGAGGGGCTTAAAAAGTTCACTGCCCCTGCAGTTGGGGCCCAGGCAGCTGGTGAGCTCTGGTAGGCACCTGATCCATCTTGGAGGACTCCCAGGCCTCTGCTTGGAGAGGCAGTGGGGCCAGCTGTCCTGAGGCTTCCTCCTGTCCCCACCCTCCAGCAGATGCCATCTGATTATCCCCTGGCCTGGGGGACAGTGCCCTGCCCAGGCACACCTGGGTGTGATGATGACTCACCAGTCAGGCAGTGACTCAGGCTTCATCATATCACACTTTAGAGCAGAGTTAAATCCCATTGCCACACCCCTGCCCCATCCCAAGCCCACAGTGTGGGTATAGGTGGGCTCGCCGCCCTCAGCTCGGAAGAAACCGTATAGGTGTGTCTGAGAAGCAAAGGCCTTCCAGAACATTGTCCCTGCTCCAGGCTGAGCATGGCAAGTGCCTTAAGTCAGAAATAAGTTGCCCTTATGGCTTCCAGAGGGACACCATTTCCTATGGGAGTGGCAAAGGGCTCCCTCTCTTTGGGACTTTGGACAAGTCCTCAACCTCTCACAGCTTTGACTTCTTCCTCTAAGATGCGGCTTCATAGGGTTCAGGCATGTGCCCAGCATGTGTTCAGTGAGTATCCACTGTTCCAGGCGCCTGGGCTGCGGCGCTAAACCAGTGAGCAGGGCCCTGCCTTATGTCGCCTGGTGCAGGGGACAGACAGCAAGGACAGGAAGCAGTCCACAGGATGTCCCCAGCTGGTGCTAAAGGCTGCCCTGAAGTCGAGCAGGTGTTGAGATACAGATTGGCAGGGAAGGCTCTGAGGGCACCATGGAGAGGGTCCTCTTGCCCGGAGTGCCTCGTCGCCCTCCGCTGCTGCTCCTCGTCCTCAGGACTCCAGGGAGACCACTGAGCCTCTTCCTTCCCTCCGGCAGGCCCTGCCTGTGAGCCACAGCCGGGAACCCAGAGCTGCAGAAGTCCAGAGTGGGATATCAGGGAGCCATCCTGTCTAGCCCCCCAATCCTCCGCAGTTCTCTCAACCCTCTCCTCCTGGTCACTGCTGTAGAAGACTTTTGGCAAATCTTTGCGCAGCACCTCGTGGGCCAGGCACTGCGGATGTGGTGGGAATAAGACAGCCGAGGTCTTGTGACCTCAGGGCACTTACCTCCTAGTGGGGCTCGGTGAGCAATGAGCAAGGAAAGGAATCTCGAAGATGATTCCTTAGAGTTCTAAGTATATGGAGAAAATGACGTCGGGTGATGAGGGGCCGTCTTGAACATGGCAGAGCAGCTAGTTAGGGTATTGCAGGGAAGCCTCGCTCACGCGCCAGGCAGTGGGGTGCCTGTTACCAGCAAGAGGGTGTCAGCATGTGAAGATCTGGGGCCGAAAGGTCCCAGGGGTGGACTGAGGTTGGCAACTGCAGTGAGTGCCAGAGAGAGGGAAAATCGGGTGGCGCCTGGGTGAAGGGTACACAGGGAGTCGGGATTTTATTCCAAATGTAGTGGGAACCTTTAAAAATGTTTCCAGAAAGCAGGACACAACCTGACCCAGGTGCTGCTCGGGAGGGGGCAGCAGAGCCAAACCTTAGCTGACTCCTGCCCCTGGCAGAAGATGAGGTTCCTGGCTGGGCCACCATGGCGCCTATGCCTTTTGCTGGGGAAGATGTCTTAGCTGGGTGTCAGGCTCGGGTGGGCCCTCTTCTGTTTGCTAATTCTGAGAGGAACAGAGGAAGTGGGCCGGCTGTGACCCTCACCCCTGATTGGTCACGCAGGACTCATCAGGCATGTTATGCAAATGAGCTGAGAAGCTGGCTTCCTCCCACTAAGCAGGAACCTAAGGGAGAGAGGGCACCATGATGGCAGGAAGCTGAGTCAGGATGCACAGGAAGTCATCTTCCCGCAATGAGCAGCCAGTGCTAAGCAGAATGAGCTCCAAGACAAAGTAGCATCTGTCTCCAAGGCCAAGAGGTCATTAAATTAAGGAGGCCTGAGCACATGGGTTCTTTGATCCAGAACCATAGGTTTCTCACTCTGGCCTTTTCTTCTTGCCCCCAGAATCAGTAACAATGACATGGAAATAACAGTAAAATGCCCTCTAAACTTCTTTTTCTCTTTTTTTCTTTTTTAGTCATACCGCATTTCAGAAAATGCTCTAACCTCTTAATAAATTATATGCCATTAACCACAATGGCTGCATAGCCATGATTGTGGATTTATGGGCATGGAAAGATGTTCACAATACATTGTTACAAAGCAGCAAGGAGAGTATCCCATTTTTATCAAACATTTGTGTGTATTCAAATATTAAAAATTGTGGAGGCCAAGTGCAGTGGCTCACGCCCGTAATCCCAGCACTTTGGGAGACTGAGGCAGGAGGATCGCTTGAGGCCCAGAGTTCAAGATAAGCCTGGGCAACATAGCAAAACCCCAAGTCTACAAAAAATTTACAGATTTGCCAAGTGTGGTATCATGTTCCTGTAGTCCTAGCTACATGGGAGGCTGAGCAAGGATTGCTTGAGCCCGGGATTTGGAGGGTGTAGTGAGCTGTGATCATGTCACTGCACTCTAGCCTGGGTGACAGAGTGATACCCAGTCTCAAAAAAAAAAAAAAATTGGGGGGATGAAAAGTGTTAAATGTCTGAATGGTAGGATAAAGATGGTTTACATTTTAGCTCCTTTCTAATATTAAGTTTTATTGAGATATGAATGACATAATAAATTGTACTATTCAAAGGGTATAAATAAGTTTTAACAACATATGTATATATCCATGAAACCATCACCTTACCTGATCTTGCTTTGTCACCCAGGCTGGAGTGTAGTGGCTTGATCATAGCTCACTGCAGCCTCAAACTCCTAGGCTCAAAGCGATCCTCCCGAGTAGCTGGGACTACAGGCATGTGCCACCATGCCTGGCTAATTTTTTCTATTTTTTGTGGTGACAGGGTCTCACTCTTGCTCAGGCTGGTCTCAAACTCCTGGCCTCAAGCAGTTCTCCTGCCTCGGTCTCCCAGAGTGCTAGGATTACAAGCGTGAGCCACCATGCCTAGCTTGTTTTTTACTTCTAAGAAAGGAAAGCATATCAGCCATTGAACTGGCTGAACCAAGAGGGAAGGGGATTTGAGCCCAATTCTGGAAGGTCTAGGCTGTGGCAAGCCGTAGCAGCCTGCAGACCTTCCTGGAACCTTGAGAGAGAAGGCTGGAGACCAGATGGACTTTAGATCCTTCGTCCCTGGGCCAGCTTCTCACATGCCCTTCCCTGGGACTCCCTGGACAGAGCAGCTGGGAGGGAGTGGGGAGGAAGCCCTGGGCGGGAGCGTCCAGACTCATCCTCTCTCTTCCCCAGGAGGCCTCTGCAACCTGTGCCCAGACAGGGCCAACAAGGAGCACATCCTGCAGGCAGGAGGCATCCCGCTCATCACCAACTGCCTGTCCAGTCCCAATGAGGAGACGGTATTGTCCGCCGTCACCACGCTCATATACCTGAGCTCACCAGGCCCAGGCTCCCACCCTGAGCTGACTGCCCTGCCCGTGGTCCAGTGCATGCTGCGCTTCTCTCTCTCTGCCAACACGAGGCTCCGGAACCTGGCTCAGATCTTCCTAGAGGACCTCTGTTCCCCAAGCCTGGTGGCCGAAGCCCGCAACAGGCAGGCTCACTCTGCCCTGGGTATCCCTCTGCCGAGGACTGCAGCCCCAGAACAGCTCTGACCTCAGGAGACCCCAAGGCCGGAGAACTCGGTCCCAGTGGGGGCGTGGGAAGCTGGGGGAACATAGCTCCCTGGAGCACATTCTGCCCCAGTGGTGCCTTTTCAGCCATTTTAAAGGTGAGTTTTTCCAGCACGACGGGTATTTACACTGTGATGAAAAGGCAGTACAAGTGAGGAAGCCACACTTTGAGACACTGAGACACATGGCGAAGGAAGTCAAAGCGGTGCCATCTTCGTAGGCTGGCACTCTCAACCAACTGGGGGTGAGGGCCCTGCCTCCAGTGCCACCTCACTGCCAGGCTCGTGCCCTCGGGTAAGCAGCAGCTGGGTCCCTGGATCCAGAGGCTTTGCAGAAGGGCGTTCTCAGGAGGAGCAGCTGGGACTGAGGCTACGGAGAGTTGCCTGCGCCTGAGGAAATAAGGGATTACCACTTCAAGAAACGTCTGGAGTAATTTTGAGGGATAGAAGGGAGAAGCCTGGTGGTGAAAGGATCTCGGCCCTGGGAAGGTGTCACGCCTCCCTCTCAAGCTCCCCAGGCTGAGCAGCAGGGTCCCAGTGGATGCCGACCTGGATATCGCCGCGGCCCGGGTTAGCCGTCCACAGACCAGAATAAAGGCAGAAGCCCTTGGAGCTGCATCTTCTCCCCTGCCACCTGTGGCCCTCCCTCTCTGCTGTCACAGTCAGTGAGGGGGAGGCCCTACCCCTAGAAGTGTACCTCAGGCTCGTTAGGGAATCGGGGATGCAGGTGAAAGAGTGATGGAGCCAGAGGAAGAGATGCGACATAGTGTGTGTGCGCTGGTCAACAGAGGAAGGAGCGTGGGAAAAGTGGGGGTGTCCTGGCCTCTCTTCTGCACTTCCTCAAGGTTGACCCCTTAGATGGCCAAGGAAAGGCAGGTGCTAGAGGAACAGTATCCAGGTGCATCTGGAATGGGGCGGATTCTCGGGTCACTGGCCTAAGGAGAAAGAAGGGACGGTCTCCTCATCAGCCCCTGTCCCTTTACTTTCCCAAATAAAAGATCTAAAGACCAGAGAGCCACAGTCTTTTATTAAAAGGGTCCTGACTGTATTTCCATGCCAGCCGTGCTCCAGGAGCAACCATCTGAGGACAAGCCAGGTGGCCGGGCCTGTGCCAGCACAGAGGTACCGGTGTCTGCCTGCTCGACGGTGGTGCCCCTCACCAGGCTCTGCGGGGACTCCCTGCTGGCCCGCCTTCCCCTCCTTCCCCTTCAGCTTCTGCCCACCGCAGGACCCGTTCGCTCCCGCCGTGCAGCTTCCCGCTTGCTGTCTATGATCTCTCTCCAGTTGTCACTCCAGGAGAGCAGCCGCCTCCTGGTGGGGGGCAGGACAAGGTGCTGGTTGTGGCAGCAGGTGAACAAGATGTGCTCCCAGCTTGGGGTCTCCTCTTGACCTAGGACAGGAAAGGCAGCAAGCACGTAATCTGGTTATTTTTACTGCCTCTCCGTAATCCAGGCAGGCCAGATGCCTGGAGGTTGCCAAGGATAACAGATCCAACCTTGAATGGTGTCCTTGTCATCAATGAGCAGGTCCCCCAAGACCACTGTCTTGTCCCTTGTCAGGATAATTCGCTCCACAAACTGGGGCCCCAGGTGCTGCTCCACCCAGCGGTACTGTGTAGGAGACACAGGTCTGTCAGTAGGGCCTGATGGGACCCTGAATTCAGAGGCAGTGAGCAGGTGAGAGTGGGGTCTGAGCCCTGAGAGCCACTGGTCCACTCTCCCCCAGCCCCCACCGAGTGTTTACGACCGTGCCCAAGAGGCGCTCAGGCAGCCGCACCTTCTCACCCACACAGTGGTCGTACTTCAGCAGGGGGCTGGTGCAGATGAAGACCTCGGTGCTGCAGGGAAGCAGGGCGAGTTAGCGGTGTCCGCGCGCCCTCCCGCCCCCACGGCCCCCCCTCAGCCTCCCCGCCCGCCTTACCCTTCGATGTCATTCATCTCCCGCATGGCTTCCAAGGCCCCCGGGATGGGCTCCAAGTCTAGGAAAAAGCCCGGGGCTTCATACACACTGGCCACTTTGTCCTGGAAGATACACAGTTCTCGGTCCTGCCGTCTGCCTCCAGCAGATCTAGCTCCCGAGGACTCCCACAACAAAGCTCCCGGGGGTCCTGGTCCCCAAGTCAGAGCTTCAGCTAGAGGGGGCCGTCTCCCAACGTTCCTGCCCCAGGGTGAGCTGCGGGCTCAGAAACAGGGTATCTCGGCACGGAGCCCGGACAGTCCCTACCGCCAGGTCGGGCCGCAGGGCTCGGTACTGCTCGCGCGCGAGGAAGCCGCGGCGTTGCTCCAGCGGCACGTGCGGCTCCCCGGGGAAGCGGCGGCAGAAACCCCGCAGGAGGCCGGCCTCGAAGTCGGCCAGCACGCCGTCCATGTCCACCAGCACGCGCACCGGCCGCGCCGCCATGGCCGTGGGGCGCGGGGCCCGGCCGGAAGCGCGGCGAGCGCGGGGAGACGAGCACGGCGCGGGAACCCTGCGCTTCCGGAGCCGCGGGCGCGGGCGGGGCCTGCGGCCAGATTTGCATAGGGCGCCGGGGGATGCCCGGCCCCAGGGACCCTTCCCTGAGCCTCAGCGTCCCCAGCATCCGGTCTCCGTGCCCATCGGCCGCCCCCTTACGGCAGACGTACCCGCTCACCCCACGTTGCTAGGGGACAGACCTTCCAGGGACCCGACAAAGGGGGATCCGAAATCCAGGGCAGCATTTTCTAACCGGAGCCCGGGGCTGGCGCCACGTCTTTCTCAGGAGCCGAACCCTCGAGTCCGGGGCCGCCGAGGTCCTGCCCCCCTGCTTGTGCGGGCTGGACGGGGGCAGGACACGCAGAGACCAGAGCTCCTGCTGCTTGAAGGCTGCACCAGCCCAAGGCCCAGACCAGGGGGCTGCAGTTAATGTTCGGTGAAGTGAATCTGTTGAAGACTGCTGGTTCACTAATTCATAAACCAAAGTTGGCTGCAACAGAGGAGCATGTACTTCAAACCTCCGATTTTACCTGGAAAGACAACTTCGATCAAGCACAGGTAATCAGGACTGCCCTCCTTTCTGTTCAGTCTCTTTCTCTTTTTTTTTTTTTTTTGAGACAGAGTCTCGCTTTGTTGCCCGGGCTAGATCTATTTTTAGTAGAGACGGGGTCTCGCTCTTGTTCAGGCTGGTCTCGAACTCCTGAGCTCAAACAATCCTCCCGTCTCGGCCTCCCAGAGTGCTAGGATTACAGGCGTGAGCCACCGCGCCCGGCCTTTCTGTTCAGTCTCCACCCCACCCCATCCCCAGAAAATGCTGAGCATTGCTAAATTTTGTTTACTCCCCTTTTTGTAGATTTCACGAACTTGCCTGCGTACACCGAAATCTATTTACCAACAAACCATAAGCCAGATTCGAGCAAGTGGCCCCTCTGGCGGCTGTTCCCCACGTGAGGACCCCACTACTTCCAAACCAATGCAACAGAAACCTCACAAAGGGAAGCCTGCCCCTCAGGTGAGCTAATTTCAAAACGCTTAAGAGGTAGAATCTGCGTAAGCCTTTGTGAACTAAAATAAAATTTTAAGTCTCACCCCCTCACCGGCTGACTAAACGGACCCCCTCGTGGCCAAAGGAATACCCTAAAACTAAATTGCCTGCCAGGAGGAAGGAGGTCAGACATGCCTTATCATGCCCCCCTCGCTTTTTGGTGACATCCTTTGTAACCCATTAACAGGCCTAAGGGTATGCAAAGACAAACCTGCAGGTCCTCAATTTACACAACAAATCTATGTCCAGTAGCTTATCTCTGATAAAGAGCTCCTTATGTTGAAACATGCCAAGCCTCTAGACAAAGCTTCATGTCTTTAACCAATTACAGGCCAAAGAATCTTTTAACCCACCTATAACCTGTAAGCCCCCGCTTCGAGATGGCCCACCTTTTCGGGCCAAACCAGTGTATGCCTCCCACATATTGATTTATGACTTCACCTGTAACCCCTGTCTCCCTAAAATGTATAAAACCAAACTGTAACCCAACCTCTGCAAGTCCACTTGCTCAGGCCTCTTGGGCGTGGCTCCGGGTCATGGTCCTCAAATTTGGCTCAGAGTAAATCTCTTTAAAATTACTTTACGGAGTTTGGTCTTTTTTTCCGTTGACACCTTAAATACTGCATCTCAGACTGTGTTTTCTCCCTCATTCACCAAGGCACTGGAATCACACAAACTGGGTGAAAGGTCCAACTGTCCATGAATCTGCTACTCTTCGCCTGTTTTTTTGTTTTTTTTTTTTTTGGAGACGGAGCCCTGCTCTGTTGCCCAAGCTAGAGTGCCGTGGCGTCAGCCTAGCTCACAGCAACCTCAAACTCCTGGGCTCAAACAATCCTTCTGCCTCAGCCTCCCGAGTAGCTGGGACTACAGGTGTGCACCACCATGCTTGGCTAATTTTTTCTATATATTTTTAGTTGTCCAGCTAATTTCTTTCTATTTTTAGTAGAGACAGGGTCTTGCTCTTGTTCAGGCTGGTCTCGAACTCCTGACCTTGAGCGATCCTCCCGTCTGGCCTCCCAGAGTGCTAGGTGGCATAAGCCACCACACCCAGACTTTTTTTATTAGATTTTTCAATTCATCCATGTAACAAAATGTATAACTTTTGAGTAGTCCCCATCATCATTTTGAGATCAACTTCACTTTCTAGATCCTATGTTTTCTTTTTTTACAGCTCAAAAAATGTTATATCTCACTACCAATTTTATGTAAATATATAAAAAGTGGGGGGAACGAAGGGCAACACACGTAACCTAAACATCTGTACACCCATAATTTGCTGAAATAAAAAAAAATATATATATATATATAAAAAGTGAGCAGCGGCACCTTCCCTTGCCCCAGGGACAAAGTCTTCAAAGCACCTTCTTCCCTTCTGTTCCTAAGCGCTGGGTGGGTCTGACTGTCCAGAGAGGACTCCGCCTTCCCCCAAGGTCACATAGCAAGGAAGGGACAGATGGAGGGGAAGGGATCTAGATTGGCAGGCAGCCCTACACCATCTCCTTGGAGTCCTGAGGGGGCCGGGCCTTGGCTGCATGGGAGAACTGCTCCTCGTTGCTGGGCCGGTGGGTGCCCTCCATCTGCCACATCTCCCCAAAGTTTCCACACCAATAGTGCCAGCCCCACAGCCAGGAGCATGGCAGCCAGGATGCATAAGACCATGATAGTGGCTGTGAGGGCCTCCTGAGACAGGGTCCCATTGGAGCTGAGGCTGGTGGGCTTATTAGTGCTCTTCCCATTGATAGAGGGGGCCAGTGTATGTGGACGTTGGATGTGCCCCTAGGCTCCACCCTAGCAGACCCAGCACCAGGAACAGCCCCAGGCTGGGTGACAGGTTGACGGCACCAAGGATGGGGCTTCTTGAGCACTCTGTTCCTACCGCATCTCAGGTTGGGGATCCCTTTGATGGGCACCTGACCTCACTCAGGTTCCTGGTCTGCATCCCTCGCTCAAACTCTTGGTCCCTAGACCCTGTTTTCTAACTGAAAAATTGAACACCCTTTAGCAAACGTGCTTACATAGAATTTCCTAAAATCTGTTAACAGTACTAAAATGGTTGAACGGTCCTTCAGAACACCTTTAGTTTTGATTAGGCACTTATCTTCATAGAATGAAAAAATTAAAGCCAAATAAAGTTGTGACAAACCAGGGACATTTCTTTTCCAGAAGCCCCACCCTTACCAACAGAGGCTGAGAAAGGTGTAGATTCCTTACCTTGTTAGATTCATAGCAGAAACCGCAACTCAGGCCAGTGAAACCCACGTTAGTGTGTGTAGGGCGCTAACCCGTTTTCATAACGTTGGAAGGGTCCTATGTCCAGCTGTTGATTCTCCACTCTGCAAATGCTTTGTGAACACAGTAAGGGAAGAAAACTTAATACCTCACAACCTATGAATCCCCTATTCTTTCCAAAGAAAAGCTCTGAATGTTTCAAAGTTCAAATTTAGTTCAAAGTTGTCTCTTTGTAAGTTAGGAAATTGGGGCCCAAGTGACAAGCCACAGGAACACAGCTAGCGGTCAGTAGTTTAGATAGACCTAAAGCTAGGTCTTCATAGGGCCTGATTTGGACATTGAATGTGGATTGTTGATCTGCAACTTTCTGCCTAGAACCCAGAGAGTTTTCTCCAGTCTTCCGGCCCCCATATCACTTGAGGGACTCAGGGGCCCTCACCCCCATCTACTTACGTGGACTCTTCCTTTGTGGCCCTCCTCTTCAACCTCCACCATTGAGACAGACCTCACCAGTGTGGAGAAGACTTAACATTTAAAATGTTACTGTCCAGCACAAAGGGTGGGTGGTAGAAAAGTCTAACCTATCTTCTTTAGAGAGAAACCCACTTCTCTCTGGTCTTCATTCATCCCTTTTAACTTTAAATGACTCATCAAATCATTGGGCAAGAGTTGTAGTAACAAAGGAAAAAAGCATCTAAACAGCAGAGAATGTTGAAACAATCTCAAAAAAGATGACACAGGACACAATGTTTCAAAACGTGGATATTGTTTACTTGAAGCAACAGTCCAGGATTGTGAAGTACAACACACATTTTAAGGATGAGGCTTTCGTTTCATGGTCAAGCACCAGCGTCATGCACACAGCGTCAAGTTATTTCACAGCAATGCCCCTGTGGGGTCCATTCCCGGATAAGACCCGCTTCGGTGACAGCCTCCCTCGCTTGCTTCACCACGTTCAGTCGCGGCCAGTCTGATTGTACGTCCGAGCCTTCCTCTGCGTGAGAGCAGCAGGCTGTGCTTGCCAGCCAGCCAGTCACGTTAGCATCTGACTTCTGAAGGTTGAAAAATAAAAGGCAGTTTCTCTGCTCTGCAGGCAGCAAGGCATGAGGCGCAGGCCTCTTTATTGTTCCGTATGGCACAGTAAGATGCTTTTAGCAAAGGGCACTGGTAAGTTAGGTAACACCAAGGAGAAGGCTCTGCGTAAGACAGCCTTGTGTGTCGGGGCCTGACAGGATGGTGCCTGTGGACTGTTTATGGTCTGTCCAATCCAGGCTTGGTAAACCCAAGTAGCGTGTTAAAAACCTCAGTACAAAAGATCCTCTAACACATTTGGAACCCAATTATTTGTTCTTAAAAACACGGTACTAAATGTCACAAAGCTTTCCCTCCAATCTACTACTAGAAAACACTCATGCCATGGTCCACAGACCCAGAGGAGCCAGGACAGATAAAGAGAAACCTGTTCTTCAAAAAGGGGGAAAAAAAACAGCAGTACATAAAGTGCTTCTTTTTTAATGAAACAAATCCAAAAGATGTACAGTCAGGCTCAAGTTGTGCAGTTCACAAGCATGGAGGAAACAAACAAACAAAACGACAGAGTTCAGGACAGTCGGAGTTAACCCAAGACAAGGCTGGACTTGCCGCCAGGGGGATTTCTTCTGGATGGCACCGGGGCCGGGGCCACTGGGCTGGGCACAGGAGCGGCGGGCACAGGCTTCTCGTCACTCTGCCCCAGGCTGGCTTGCAAGTCTGTGTCCACATTTTCTAGGAAAACAGAATGGAAATGATGCTAATAATTACAGGTATTTCCTATTAAGATTAAGTCTAAATTTTTTCTTTTTCTTTTTGGTTAGAGGATGGTGGGAAACATAGCTAACAGTATAAAGAAGAAAACAACAGTCACCACATTCCCACCACCCAGAATTAACTACTGTTCATGTTTTGCCATATTTGTTCTATGTTCTTTTCTAAATGACACAAATATATAAAGATACAAGATTTTAAATGAGAACATTACGGGGAACAATAGGACCCCCATCCACCTCCGTGTGGGTCCCGCTCTCCCTGTTCCCAGAGGTCCTCCGAGGAGGTGTGCACCCTTCCAGTCCATGTCTGTCTCGTGGACATTTGTATGTAGCCACAGACCACATATAATACTGTTTTGGTTACATTTAACATACATGTTATCAACTTCCTTTTTTCGACTCTTTTGGAAATGTATCCATACTTATACACATGGACATAATTCACCTTGCTTAATGCTTCATGGTATTTTACCATATGATGCAGTCTATTTGCCCAATCCTCTGACAGCAAAAACTGGAACCCAACCCTTCTAAACAAAGCTATAATGCATGTATGCCGGCGGTGTGCACACGGGACACATCCAAGGGCTACCAGCTTCAGCGTGGAGACAGGACACAACGTCCTCCCAAGTGCCAAGTTCTGCCACACACCAGTGTGTCAGAATATCCTTTCTCTACATCTTTGCCACCACTTGACCACCACCTCACTTTAATATTTGCCGAACTGATGAGTGAAAACTGTTATTTCGTTCCTGTTTTATGTTGCATTTCCATGATTACTTAAGGTGAGGTTGTTTTTGTTTTTATTTTTTTAACCACACAGATATACAATTGTCCTGATACTAGAGTCCAGCTTTCCCTACTGAATTGTCTTAACTTCTCTATTAATCAGGTCATTCCTATTTAAACTAACTGGGTACTTCCCACTTTAAAGCCATAGGCATTATTGTATTATTATTCAGTATCTTAGATATTGCTTGATTGAGTCACTGATTTGTGAAATTTCCAACAAGCATATATTTTTAAATAAATTGTTTCTTATTATCGGATAGTTTCCCAACCTATAAATATCATTGATTCAAAGTCTAGAATGACTGCAAAAAAGAAACCACACAAAAACTCCGTATTTTCTGTGAAAGGAAATTTTTACTAACAGTTTAATCCTTTAAGGCATGTTAGACTTATTTTTAGTGTTTTTTAAATGGCTGGTTCATTTCAGTGTTAAGCCCATGAATTAGATTCAGTTGAATATTCTAAGTCTATAGATATTTTTAAAAGATGTTCCATAGAAGCCCTTTTTTGATAGAACTGCCTGAAAGAGATAAAAATTTCCTGTATTAGATCCATTATAAATAGGTAATGCATAGAATTGTACCACAACTGAGACAAGTGTAAATACCTCTTCTCTGCTTGGCCAAATTTACTAGAGACTTAGGATGGAATTATAATGAAATTCAAAGTCAGCACCTCTATCCAATAGAACTCCTTACAATCACGGCAATATTCAGTATCTGTGCTGTTCAACACAATAGCCACTAGCCACATGTGGCTATGGAACACTTGAAATGTGCCTAGTGCAACTAAATTTTGATTTATTTATTGTTAGTTTATTTTTTGAGACAGGGTCTCAAATCTGTTCCCTGGACTAGAGTGCAGTGGATGCCATCATAGCTCACTGCAACCTCAAATTCCTGGGCTCAAGCAATCCTCCTGCCTCAGCCTCCTGAATAGCTAGGACTGCCGGCACATGCTACCACACCTGGCTAATTTTTCCATTTTTTTGTAGAGAAGGGGTCTTGCTCTGTTGCCCAGGCTGGTCTTCAGTTCCTGGCTTCAAGCAATCCTCCTGCCTCAGCCTCCCAAAGTGCTAGGATTACAGGTGTGAACCACTGCAAATACTTTGCAAACAGCTATTTTTTTTTTTGAAACAGAGTCTCGCTTTGTTGCCCGGGCTAGAGTGAGTGCCGTGGTGTCAGCGTAGCTCACAGCAACCTCAAACTCCCGGGCTCAAGCAATCCTTCTGCCTCAGCCTCCTGAGTAGCTGGGACTACAGGCATGCGCCACCATGCCCGGCTAATTTTTTCTCTATGTATATATTTTTGGTTGTCCAGATGATTTCTTTCTATTTTTTAGTAGAGATGGGGTCTCGCTCTTGCTCAGGCTGGTCTCGAACTCCTGACCTTGAGCAATCCACCCGCCTCGGCCTCCCAGAGTGCTAGAAACAGCTATTTTTTAAAACAAAAAACTCTTAATAACATCTGCCTTAGAATAACCATACCCACACATAAGGCACCTTTAGTATAAGAAACTGAACATTGGGCCAGTGTGGTGGCTCACACCTGTAATCCTAGCACTCTGGGAGACTGAGGTGGGAGGATCCCTTGAGCTCAGGAGAGTTCAAGACCAGTCTGAGCAAGAGCCAGACCCCGTCTCTACTAAAAATAGAAAAATTAGCTGGGTGTGGTGGCCTGTGCCTGTAGTCCCAGCTACTCGGGAGGCTGAGGCAAGAGGATCCCTTGAGCCCTGGAGTTGGAGGTTGCTGTGAGCTAGGCTGACGCCACGGCACTCTAGCCCGGGCAACAGAGCGAGACTCTGTCTTAAAAAAAAAAATCCAAGATAAAGAGAATACAGACCACGAATTCAGCCTGAGACAACTTATCAACTCAAGTCGTTTCATTTCTGCTGGTTGCACATGTCCTCACGTGGTATGTACAAGACCTAACTGAATTCTTCATTGTCTGTCTGAATCAAGCAGTTCATGGATATTCTGAAGGACACAACATTATTTTGCAGCTCTACCATGGTAGTTTATTTTCATGAAATGCTCTTCAGATGAATCAAGCTCAATCCCACCAATCTTATATTTGTCTTACATTATTAATGGAACTGTTTTGTTTTTCACAAATAGACAACAACACACCAAAAATGAAAAGAAGGGAAAAAAGCACCCAGGAGACTAAACAAGCAGCGGCAGGCCTTAATTTAACGTTTGTTGGGTTAGAAATACTCTGACCAGAGAAAGGGGAGGTTTGTTTGTTACTAGTCTGTAATGAGATAAGTACAGGAATTGAAAGTGTTTAGAAACTTTTATAGCAATTTGACAGAGAAAGCTTTTGTCTGTTGAATATAATTTTTTTTAAAAAGGAATTTAAACAAAAATACTTCTGTAAAAATATACAGTTTATATATTCCTGACTTGTCTTTCTTTTTTGGCGCATCAATAAGATAAATGAACAAAGACACCTCTATCTGAATAGAAAAAAATGATTCACTGTAAGGATCAAAGCATCAGAGCAGGAAGAAACATACCCAACCGTTCACCTTGGCTGAAGGCAGGGAAAGACTCCTGCCTAAACTCCAGGGGAAGCTTCTCCTTTTGTCTGGAAGATTCCCTGGGACCCCAACTCCAAAGTCCTCCCATAGCCGCTCCCGTGTTTAATCACCCAGAAGGCCAAGGCAATTTCCCTTATATCTAAACAAAATCTGTCTTATTTAAACTGATCCGAGTATCCTGCTTTGAAGTAAACTTTCCAACAGAATTGGAGATGACCTTTCATCCACTGGATGTGTACCGTGAATTATTGTGCCCCTTGACATTGTATGACAAATGAGCTGAAAGTTGTAGCAGTCAGGAACACAGAATAAGCAAGTGACAAAATTGAAAAAGAAAAAAAATCAGGCAACCACTAAAAAAATCAAAAGGAAGGACTCGTCATAGTAAGTAATTCAATGTGCTGTTTACCCAAAGAATCTC
>NW_012153729.1:7107468-7109120 GCF_000956105.1 Propithecus coquereli
TCATCCCATTACTGGCAGATTAAAATGTGGCTGTGTTTGCTAACTTTCTAGTTTCATTTTTCTTTCCTCTCCACCCAGAGTATGTTGGCACTTGGAGCATGGCCAAGTTTCACTCCTGTCTCTTTCCCTAAGACATGATCTGAATCAAAATTCAGATCTGTCCTAAAACCATTTACAGGGCCAGAAATTCAGTCTTCAGAAGTACTCACCGTGAATGTCACCTTCTCCCTGAAAAAGAAAAAAAATTTAATTTACTTCCTATTTTAATTTTGGAACACACAAATAAAACAGCCACAGTTCAGAGCAGCTAACATCTATCTGAAACCAAATGTGAAATTTCCTTCTTAATGCAATCAAGTGCAGGGTTGGTCTGCAACCTTTATTCAACTTGGGACACGCTACAGAAAAATTCTGCATGATAAATTGCCCCAGTGCCAGTAACACCTAAAACACCAAAAAACCTCAACATTTACTTTGATGACCTAATACCAATTAGCATTTCAGAGGATCTTTTATCAGAATGGAAAACTGGTAAACCTGTCCTTTATTTCTCTTCTTTCTCCTTATCGAGCTGTTGAAGGGCCCCTATCAATTCCAAAGCCATTCTACAGCTCTCCCCTCACTCAGTGTGCTCTGAGATAACTAGTCAGGAGGACTTCCTACCAGACAAGGTCTTTCCAGACACACACCCTGGGGCTTGGTGGCAGTACTCACCTGCAGACACACCCAGCAGTAATGCCAGCACTACGGTTTCCTGGAGTTCAACTCAAAGCAACATTTGCAAACAACTAAAACAGTCCTTGAACTCAGAAATACCACTATGTATGAGATACACAGGAAGTGAATGTGAACTGGAAGTTCCAAAAACCAATACTAAAGGATGAAACACTAATCCCAATAGTAAAAGAGACACGTGAACAGATCCAGATCAAAGCTAACTCACTTTTCTGACTTATTTATCAATCTTCCATCCCCAACATGGCACAGTCCCTTTCCTAATTGCCTCTATGTTAAACTCCAGTGGCAGACCTGAAACTCTTAAGTAAAAAATAGGAAGTTTAATTTCGGAATCATATTGACCTCAAAGCCTTTCCTTCCTCATGTCACACTGACCTTCAGATCTAAGAAGTCTCCAGAGTTTGCTTCAGAAGAGTTCCTTCTCTGCGGCCCAGATGACTCCAAGTCTTCTCTGCCACCACTAGACTTGGCACCTAAAAATCAAAATACAGTAGAAAGACCTAAAGCAAAACACTTTTTTAGCAAGTGACATTATGTGTTAGTCTCATATGACAAAATGAGGAAACGGTCTTAAGGAAGTTAAGCTGATGGCTTAAACCTTCTATAGAGAGACCCAAAAACCCAATCTGACTTCAGTCCTTATTCTGACCTTATCCCATAGACTCTCGGTATTTCCCACTTCTTTCCTCTCACGTTAAGCTTGAACCGTGGTTTGTTTCATTACCATTTGTTGCTCCGTAAATTAATATAACTATATTAGAGACATAAATGGTGCCAGGAGTTTTGCAGAGCTTTGCCCTGAAGGAATATGTGAACGTGTTAGTTTGCATATCGAAAGCTGTTCCACCTCAGGAGGGCATCTCAAAGATCAGTAGTGGCTGTTTCCCAGGCTGGCGCCGGGATCCTCAGCACCT
>NW_012153729.1:7110960-7111396 GCF_000956105.1 Propithecus coquereli
ACTAGCCAAAAGGGCAAAGTCAATATGAGAAATTAAATGTAACGTTTCATGGCATGTTCTATATCCACATTTCTTTGGATATCATCTGTAACTTTTTGTTCAACGTGTAAATATAATACGTTCACATTTCTAAATCCTTCTGCCACAGGTTGACCAATCTGTCTCCTCCTTAGAAAAACTCAATTTAATTCTTCTTACACCTCTCAAAACAGAAAATGGAGATGGTTTTATGGGAACACTTTCTAACTACTAATTCAATTCCTTCATTGGTGATAAGACTGGTATGGTTTTCTTCTTCTTCTGAAATCAGTCTTAGAAATATTTTTCTAGAAATATGTCTGTTTCTTCCAAGTTTCCACATAAATATAATTGTCATTTGTAAATTCAGCTCATTATATTAGAAAAGAAAGGGTGAAAATTAAATACTAAAAGTAGA
>NW_012153729.1:7113546-7120338 GCF_000956105.1 Propithecus coquereli
CTGTAAAAAAAAATTGGAAATATCCCAACCTTCCATTAATAGGGTTAGTAGGGGGTTGGTTATCAAAGTATGTCCTTAAACTAGAAAGCTATATATACCGTAGAGCGAAATTTATTTTTATTAGTGGATATTAAAAGTTACCCAAAACACAGCAAATGAAAAAAGTTAGAAGGCAAATATGAGCCCAATTACATGCCATATAAAGTTATGTGTGTGGAGACACAGCTGTGTGACCTCGGGTTAAGCTGTTTAACTTCTCTATTCCTCAGTTTTCTCCTCTACAAAACAAGAACAGTATCTGCCTCGTAAGACCATTTATTATAATGATATCGTATATACTGTGCTTAGAAAGTACCTGGGACATGGCAATCATGCATATTAGCTATTATTATAAGCATAACTAGCCATAAATGTCACCACAATACTTTTCCAGGGTTCCTTCTCACAGATGGGAATTCAGGTGAATTTTAATGTCTTTTTTTAATACATCAAACTTCTCTGTATTGCTATTAATCTAAAATTCTTTTAAAGACTGCTTCTGGGTTCCAGAATTTTCTTTTGATAATATTATTTTTCCCACTGTCCATTATAAATGAATGTGATCACTTGTTTATCTGTGAGTACCTATGTGTCCACTCTAGCTCTCTAGACAGAAATTCTGGCTTCTTGGTTCCCTTGGGTATAGGCTGGTACCCTGGCCTCAGCACCCCAACACTGCCCCCTACAGCACTCATAGTAACCCCTACCCTGCCTTGTGTCCTGTCCTTTTCTGAGGGTTCTACTGTTCAGCAGATGCAAGGTCTAGTCAGGCAGGAATGAAGGGAATCTGACAAACTACCTACTATGGATATGGCATCCTCTCAAACACATCAAGATATCAAGATGGTTCTTACCATCTTCTTTTTTTTTTTTTAAGAGATGGGGTCTTGCTGTGTTGCCCAGGCTGGCCTCAAGCTATCCTCCAACCTCAGCCTCCAGAGTAGCTGGGACCACTAGCTCGAGCCTCCATGCCTGGTTAAAGGCCACCTTTTTCACTTTCTGCAAACAGTTCTGGTTGTCTCCACCTTGGAGTCTTTACTGGCACATTTCTTCTTGCCTAGAGCACTATTCTTGCCTCAGTGCCTATTCAAGACCCAGTCTACCACTTAAACCTCTACCTCCTCCAGGAAGCAGTCTAGTAGTCCTCTGTGATCTCAAAGAATAACAGACAGAATACCAGAGAGGAAACGGATATTAGAGATCCTCTCCTTTGGGAGTCACCAACTCTTTCTGTAAAGGGCCAAATAGTAAACACCTTTGGCTTTGCAGACCAGGATCTTTCTGAACAATAATGCACTGCCATGTTGCCCAAAGGCCACCACGGGCAATATGAAAATGAGCGTGGCTGTGTTCCAATAAAACCTTATTTATGAGCCCAGTGAGGTGACTCACGCCTATAATTCTAGCACTTTGGGAGGCTGAGGTGGGAGGATTACTTGAGCTCAGGAGTTTGAGGTTACAATGAGCTATGATGACACCA
Source organism: Propithecus coquereli (assembly GCF_000956105.1). Taxonomy (NCBI): domain Eukaryota; kingdom Metazoa; phylum Chordata; class Mammalia; order Primates; family Indriidae; genus Propithecus; species Propithecus coquereli. The sequence continues at coordinate 7,115,066 of NW_012153729.1, forward strand.
CTGCACTCAAGCCTGGGTGACAGAGCAAGACCCTGTCCTAAAAATAAACAAAAAACTTTATTTATGGACACTGAAATTTTATGTTTATATAATCTTCACAAGTTATGAAATATTGTTTTCCTCAACCATGTACCTGGCAGGCACATAACAAGTACTCAAAGTGCTTAAATGGGGGAACCACACACCATTTTTCTCTTTAAACTACAAATCTGTACAGTTGGTGGTTTAATTAAGGTTTCCTTGTTTTCTAACCCTGAAATGTCTTATATTTCTTAAGTAGTTCCTCTGGCTTCCTCCCTTAAATGGAATATTAACTTCTGTCTGTAGTAAAATGCAATATTCAATCCACAATAAGATTTCTCTTTTCTTTTTCTTTTTGGAAACAGAGTCTCACTCTGCTACCTCGGCAAGTGCCGTGGTGTCACCCTAGCTCACTGCAACTTCAAACTCCTAGGCTCAAGAGATCCTCCTGCCTCAGCCTCAGAGCAGCTAGGACTACAGGCAGGCACCACCACACCTGGCTAATTTTTCTATTTTTAGTAGAGACCGGGTCTCGCTCTTGCTCAGGCTGATCTTGAACTTCTGAGCTCAAGTGATCCTCCAGCCTTGGCCTCCCAAAGTGCTAAGATTACAGGCATGAGCCACGGTGACAGCCAGTAAAATGGCCAGTAAAGATTTCATTATTCCTGCCCAGTCCCAGGGGGAAGACCCCACTGCAGTCTTTATAACATGTTAAACATTTAAAACTCAGCTTTTTTTAAAAAGTCTCAGATATTAGATATCCACTTAGATTAAATTCATTACAGGAATTAAGATAAATGTGTATAGGCATACATTTTATTAGTATGATAATTTTAGGTTTAATTGTTCAAATCACAATTAAAGGTATGTTACAAATTCTTAATAGGCTTTCTCATGTTAAAGTTTGAAGCTCTTAGGTTTTTATCATTTGTGCCCTAAATCAACAAAGACACTTGACAGATTATAATCTAAATTAACTTGCTTCATTGTCATCTTCTTCATTCCCTAGAGATTAGAATGATTGCCTTTACTAATCATAATTAAAACCTCATTAATTATTTTGGCCATTTGAAATCCTTCAGAATCCTAGTAGGGTTGAAGTATTTTTAGCCTTGAAAAATAAAAAAGAAACAAAAAGACACTGGTACCCAAACACCAGCTTAAAAGCAAATCAAAGCTCTGACCAGTCCAACTTTTTAAAGGTCTGTGTTCCTCTTGCAATAGCAGGTAATAACCTACTCCGATGACGTCAGTGTTATAGAGACCATTTGTAATAGGGAGACATCCCCAAACAAAGGATTTGGATCATAAGACAGAAAGTATTCCAATTTTATTTTTTAAGATCCTACTATTTTTTCTGAACCACATACATGATAACTAAATAAGGATTGCATATTTAAAACTCAACAAAAAATGTGCCTATGTACTGTAGATAGCAATTTTTTAGAAATTACTTCTTTTCTTTCTTCTCTCTTTAAATCCCAGAATTTCCATATTATCTTTGTAGATTATTCCCTACCAGACTAAATTTATAACGAGTTTATGGAGCCAGGAGAATGCTACTGGAGAAAAGTAGTTGATGAGAATTAGGTTTAATTATAGAAAAAGGAAATGTGAGAAATAAATAAAATGACAATGCTCCTACATTCCTGGATCACAATATTGGAGGAAAATTGATAACAAAAGGTGAATTAAAACCTTTTTTGCAGGACCAAAAGTCATTTGTCTCAAATTTCAAATATGAATATGAAAAAACTAGTGTGAGGATTCATCTGACCTGGTTACTGAAATGCTTTACAAAGCACTACACTGAACTCAACCCCAAAGGATAAACCCCAGATCACACATTATCATTCCAACAACTGAAGTCTGACCAGCAGAAAGTTGATCTCATAACACAAAATTAAAAACCAAGGCTCAATTTGTTCCAGGGTTCTCTAAAAAAATTACCTCATTGGAAGGATGACAACAGAAAGGGAGTGACCCGTATTTTCTTAGGTCCATGCTACTCAATTCCTCCTTCCTCCCAGTAACCACTAATTTCATTTTTTCAGTCTTATCCATTATTTTCTACATTGTAAAACTGAAAGAAATGAGTTCAAAAGGAATGTCATTTCCAATGCTTCCTCCTAAGACTCATTTGCTGAGGCGTGCTTTTTGTTCCCAAGTTCTCTAACCCCTGTGAGATATTGCTATTTCACGTGCCTTCTTAGCCCAACAAAATGGCTCCCTTTGTGCCACTTGGCCAGGGCCCCAAGGCTGGCCACACATAACTGCAGGTCATGATCAATGGAAAATAGATGCCCCAGAAAACGTAGAATCTAAGCTTCCTCCAAGCCTTGAGGAAGATCTCAGAGATGCCAGTAACCCACCTTAAAGAACAGTGTGCAATTAGCTGAGACAATGTGAACACCTTCCACAGAATCCAAACCCTTCCATCAAGTTAAGCAAGGACTTGGAAAAGGGTCCCAGTCCAAACACTGTGCCAAGTGCCCGCTCCCCAAAATGTAGTGGGATGAATGGCAAGGAAAGGCCCGGGTTCCCAGGTGGAGATACTACGGAAGAGACAATGGATGTCTCCGGCCCCGCCCAAGAACAGGAAACCCCCTCCTGCAAGGGAACCAGGGCCAGGAATGAACTCATTTGGCAGACGTCAAAGGGGGAAGCGAAGGTGGGATGCAAAGACCGTGGTCCGAAGGTTTGAGCACAGAAAACCCACTCGGGCTGGCTCGTTCCCCCTCCCGCTTGGAGGTGGGCGCGGGGAGGGGGAGGAGAAGGGGTCTTTCCTTTGTTAGGAGAGGGGAGGCAATTCAAAGAGGAGAAGAACAGTTGGTTCCTGAACGGAGGTGAAGGGTCACGATGACCAGCCCCGCCCGACCACAAAAGCACCTGGCCGGGCGGGTCCGAGCAGGGAGTGGGGAGTGGTGGCCCGGCGAGGGTAGAAGCCCGCCGGACCCGATCGATCCGGTCTCAGGGTCCGATCGCTGCGCCCGAGCGTGGGGCCGGCCACATGCCCCGGGCCAGAGGCAGGAGCGCGTGGCCGGGAGGTGGGACAATGGGGTCCGACCAAGGCGCCCTAGACGCTCCCCGGACACCTGGGGGACCAAGACCACCACCCTGGGACGGGCCAGGCTCGCCGCAGAGGGTAGAAAGCGAACCCTCCCCGCACGTTAGGATTAACGAAAACCCGCCGCGCTCCGAGGGGCGGCCGGACCGGGCGCCGCAGCCCCTCGCGCCGTGTGAGGAATGAATGGAAAGCAGCAGGAATCCGGGCGGGGCCGCGCGCCCGGCTCGCCGGGCGGCACAAAGGCAGCGCCGGCGGGAGAGCCCGCCGCCCGCCGCAGCGCGAGCGCAGCGCACCGGGCACCGTACCGCCAACGACCGGCGCCCGGCTCGCGCGGCCCCGCCGGCAGCGGCCCTCCTGGCCCCTCAGCCCCGCGCGGCTGGGGCGCGGCCGCGTCGCCTCACCGGGAGCTATTCCTGCTGTTGGGGTCGACACCCTTGAAGGTGGTGGTGGTGGTCATGGCGCCGAGGAGCGAGCTGGCGCGGGAGCAAAACGCTGAAAGGGTTGGACTCGAGGGGAGCGAAGAAGCTCCACGCCACAGAGCCGGCCACCGCTGCAGGAGCCTCCGCCACAGCCTGGCCGGCCGACTCCAGTTTTTATATGACTCACAAACCCCGCCCCCGCCCAGCTGGCATTGGTCGATTCGAATAGCTCTCTTTGTGCCTATTGGTTCCGGAAAGTGCCAAGCACCGTGCGACGACACGACGGGCTTCGGCGGCCGCAGCTCAACCTAAACCCGCCCCCTTCCTGGACAGGGAAAGTCCAGCGACGTTCTCCCCTCCCCCACCCCAAAATCTCGGAGATGATTGGACAGAAGGTGAATCTGCCTCGCGCTGGGTACAAATTGTGCTGGCTGTCACTTAAAAAAGTTACCTGATAGAGGGAAAAACTCACTCTGGGGTAGTTAGAATCTTAGCAAACCGAGGGCACGTTTGTCATTGCTACTCTTCACTCATTTGCCTTACTTATGGTGGGATAGTAAGGGCATCCTCCTTAAGAGACGAAAAGTACTGCTACAAGTTGACATTTATTTACTGACTACCTACTGTGCGTCCCATTTGGAAACCTAACAGTCCCAAAGCAGCAGCACTATGAGTCAGCAATAGAGAACACGCCAAGATGATTCCTTTTAAACCGACTGGAAATTCTTTACATTTTCATGTTACTATTTAGCTGTAATGGGTGGTGCATGCACTGGACCAAAATTACAGTCCTTCCCATTTGGGGGGCTGTTCTAAAGCCGATTAATGCCTGGCGACGGGGAATGTCATTCCCTCATTCCCTGCCTCCAAGACTATGAGAGCAGCCCAGGCCTATGCAGCTGTTTATAACCCTTAAGTCATGACTCTTCCACCTGTCTGGGTAAATCTATCCCTGCAACAAATGCAGGCACACTTGGAATGACGGTTCACAAGCTCATAATAGGAAAGTCTTGGGCAAACTAGTGCAAACAGTTGATAGATAACCCCTTCTTATGTCATGCATATTTCCTCAAGGCAAATGTCTTTCCTTGTCTAAGTATTTTCATAAAAGTTGAACTACATTCCTCTTCTTATGGCCTATGTCCAGGCAGTTGGAAGTTTGTGTTCTCAGCAGTCTTGGTTCGACACTCTCCCCCTGGGCTTTCATGAAAAGCCAGAGAGAAGTTCTTCTCTACTAGAAGGTATCGGCCATGCATTTATGTGCTCACCACAACAGCATGAAGCACACCACTTGTTTGGATTAGAATCTTCCGATTCTTAAAAGGCTGAGCCTAAATTTCCAAAATCTTAAAAAAAAAAAACAAACAAAAAAAACCATTAGACCATCTAGCCAGTGAGCACGTCCTCCTCAGAAATCATGTAAATTATTGACTAGGAGGTAGTGGAGTATGGTAGTTGATAGCTCAGGCTCTGATTGATATGAGAAATGAAATCTGGGTTTGAATCTCAACTCTTGCCCTTTCTGAACACTAGTTTCCTCATTTCTAAAATAAATATAAAATAGTACCCGGACTCCTTAGTGTTTTGAGGAATCAGTGAGGTAATGGATGTAAAGTGCTTGGCCCAATATATAATGTCATCAAAGTGACAGTCATTTTTATTACCAGACTTATTTAGCAAGTAATCACATATTTGTTTGTATGTTCAGTCAGGGGATTGGATTTGACTGTTTGGGTCCATTTTGGCCTATACTTTTTTTTTTTTTT
>NW_012153729.1:7121427-7122282 GCF_000956105.1 Propithecus coquereli
ATAAATAAATAAATAAATATCTAATCTGATTTATGAATAAGAGCAAACTTATGTACAACAGATATCTGACTAAGGCTGTTGGCCACTGTATGCATACCAGCATTTAAAAAAAGAAAAAAATAATGAAAATAAGGCTGTTGGCCTGTTTGGCATATTTATCTCATCCTAAAAGAAAACTGCCAGAAATTTCTAGAATATTTAGCTTTCATCATTTACCTGTTCATGTACTCTAACAGTTTTGATTAAAATCACTGTATTCCACTTTCTGTTGCAAGATGGACATTGGGATAAAGCAGATATGAAATATGTAACTCTGCTATAATAACCATTGCTCTAGATGACCAACTCAGTTCAAAGTGGAATAATAAAATTACATGTTGTCTGCAAAGATCAATACACATCATGATCAAAAGATGCAAGGAATGGGGGGGGGTGCAATGTGAATATTTGCTATAAAAAATAACTGAGTGCAGGGAGTGGTGGCTCAGGCCTATAATCCCCGTGCTTTGGGAGGCTGAGGTGGCAGGATAGCTTAAGCCCAGGAGTTCGAGGTTACAGTGAGCTATGATCAGGCCACTGCACTCCAGCCCATCTCTAAGAAAATAAAATAACTGAGATCCATCATTATGATTTTGAAAAAACATATCAAGGGTTCTATAACAATCAATATAAGAATCATTTAAGTTCTCAACTTAACCTAAAAACCTAAGGAAATAGAAGACAGATGAAATCTTATAAGAAACGCTCTAACAGCTATTTTATGACCTATATCAGTGTTTCTCAAACTTTTATGAAGCAAAAACCAAATATATAAAAAGATCAACAGCAAATCAGCTGTGACAACTGGGCAGAGGG
>NW_012153729.1:7126122-7128897 GCF_000956105.1 Propithecus coquereli
AGTGCCGTGGCATCAGCCTAGCTCACAGCAACCTCAAACTCCTGGGCTCAAGCCATCCTCCTGCCTCAGCCTCCCGAGTAGCTGGGACTACAGGCATACGCCACCATGCCCAGCTAATCTTTTCTATGTATATATTTTCAGTTGTCCAGATAATTTCTCTCTATTTTTAGTAGAGACGGGGTCTCACTCTTGCTCAGGCTGGTCTTGAACTCCTGATCGATCCACCCGCCTCGGCCTCCCAGAGAGCTAGGGTTACAGGCGTGAGCCACCGCACCCGGCCCCTTATTCTTTTTTGAGATGGGGTCTCACTCTGTTGCCCAGGCTGGAGTGCAGTGGTGTGATGATAGCCCACTGCAGCCTCGAACTTCCACCTCAGCCTTCTGAGTAGCTGCGACTATAGGCGCTCACCACCATACGCAGCTAGAAAGTGCCTTCTTGAGAGGGAATCTACTGGTGAAGATGCTGTGAACATTGTTGAAATGACAACAAAAGACTTAAGGGTATTACATAAACTTAGTTGAGAAAGCAGCAGGAGGATTTGAAGATTAACACCAATTTTGAAAGAAGTTCATAAAATGCTATCAAACAGCATCACATGCTACAGAGAAATCTTTTGTGAAGTCAATGTAACGACTTCATTTTCCTATTTTAAGAAATGTCCACAGCCACCCCAACCCTCAGCAGCCATCAACATTAAAGCAAGACTCTCCACACCAGCCAATAGATTATGACTCGCTGAAGGATCAGATGATCATTATAATTTTTTAGCAATAAAGTATTTTTTAATTAAGGCATATACATTTTTTAGACATAATGCTATTGCACACTTAATAAACTACAGTATAAACATAACTTTTATACGTACTGGGAAACCAAAAAATCTGTGACTCACTTTATTGCGATTATTCACTTTATTGTGGTGTAGAAGTCCAAAACAGAACTCACAATCTCCCCAAGGTATGCCTGTGTTTCTTACTACACCCAGTACTAACCTTCAAGTGATCGCTTAGATCAGGAGTGGGGACCTGTGGCCTTAGCGTCACACACAGCAGATCCTTAAGTGCAGCCATTCAAGGCCACATGTGGCCTTAAGGCTGCAGGTTTCCCCACCCCTGACTTAGATAATCAGAACGCTAAAGCATCCTGTGGATGGGTCCTTTGTTTCTTAAGGGATCGAAGAACCATTAAAATTCTGAGGAACATTTAAGACCTCAAAAAATATTTTACTAAGTGTTTAAAATGAACAGAAAGCTCTTGGCCTGGCCTCCGGTTTCTCACTCACATGTAATGTAGGACAATCAGTAGATTATGGTATTCAGTTGAAGCCTCAGCAACCTACCACGGAGCCCTTATGTCACTGAAAGTAATAACTTTTACAAGGGAGATACTGTGCTAGGTATCCAAAACAGACCTCGTTTAACACAGACTGCCACGTGAGTTATATTTAACTCACGATAGTTTTGAGCCTGGGACTTCATGAAGCATATGTAACTGACATGTCTCCTTCACCTTGGGAGCCACAAGAACTATTTTTCAAGTTGCATGTAACCCACTCACAGAAAACATTAAAAAATAACAAATTTTTCATTAAATTAGAAAGGATCATTTTGTTTTTGAACTTTTCATTCTATTTTTGTAATAAAACACTGTGGCCCAAGGGAAAAATTTTTTTTTCTACTGTGGCAATGTGTTAATCTTCATCATAATGTGCTTAACTCAGAGTTGTGAGGATGCTGCCCAGAGCTGCTTCTGAATTCCAAGAGCCCAGGCATTAGTACTTTTTAAAAGCTTGCCAGGATTCTAACATAAAACTCCAAACCAAAATCAATTAGTCATATTTAAAAGCAGCATCATCCTAACTCAAAAATAACCCTCAGCAGCGCAACCCTCTCCAATAATCTAGAGCCTCTATAACCTCCCTCAAATCCTGGAATTCCACTGTCCACTGACCTCACGGTGTTACAATCTCCTACACAATTACACACTTCGACCCAAGTCTTCTACTTCAAGTTAGGTTCACTCCTTCCCATTTTCCATTCAATCTCATGACCTTTAGGTAGAATGCAATCTGATCATCACATTAAAGTAATTCCCATGAAAACATGAATAAGAAAACCACTGAACCAAATCACTTGATACTCCTATTTCTGAAAAGTTGTTAAAACCTTTGGTTTCGGCTTCAAACAGCTTCTATGAAAAGTGCTTGATTAAAATTCTCTCATCTTCCTATACAGCACTATGACTACCTAGATATTATTGGCCACTTTTAGTATACAAACGTGGGGTATTAATGTGAGGAAAACAAAAGGAGTTGGAACAAAATAGTATAACTGCCATAATTTGAACCATTTATCAAGCTAAATAATAAAAAGACAAAAACTTCTCGGTATTTTCTATAATTCACTCATATTCAAGGTGTTTCTAATAAGTACTCCATACATTTTACCACAGAATATTTTTCTTGGTAGCTACTTAAGTGAAATAGGGTAGGAGCAACAATCAAGAAAAGCTTACTCAGGAACATTAATCTTAAGTAGACACTAACCCAAGTATCAATAAGCTACAACATACTATGTCATGAAATAATGCCTTTTCCATATATTTCTCTCTGGCTTTTTAAATTCTACCAAAAGTTCTCTGGTTATCAGTTGAGTTAAAAAAAAAAAATTCTACCAAAAATTTTTCTGTGAAAGAATTTAAAGTTTATCTTCTTCAAAAGCTCAGACACAGCATTAGTGACTTGTAGATTATGATTAAACAAGAACCAATTCAAGA
>NW_012153729.1:7128947-7130123 GCF_000956105.1 Propithecus coquereli
AAAAAAAAAAAAAAAAAAAAACCTAAACTAAAATAAATAAATCCACAGACTAGTATTTCTCACAAGCATTACTTCTCAATCCTAACCATCCCTTAAATGTATCACTGTGATTTAACCACACATCTTCACAAATACATTCTGTATCCATCACTCCTAATGCCAAATTTAGTATACATCTGTCCATTCTTTTCTTAGCTGTATGCTTACAAAAAAAAAAAAAAAAAAGGCAGATCACCGCCACTGGGAGAGTGTAAAAGGAGTTTATTTCCTCTTAAAACTCATTTGCCATTAAACAGGTCTCAGATATGCAAAACAGCTTTGTCATGTCCATGATTTCCCTTTATCTAAACAGAATGACACACTCTACTAAGGTCTTACATGCCCTTCTCGGGTCCTTTTTAACCATTCTGAATTGTAGAGATGGAGAGCATGATTCATATCTTCTTAGGAGGAATAAAGTCTTATTTCCTCCTCCTCAGACTGAGAGCTGAAAAAGATTATGTGGTTTGTATTTGTCCCGTTTATTCCAATACTACGCCATTTCTGTATTTAAAAAAAAAAAACAAAAAAACTCCCCTACCCATCTGGTCTGCTCTCCTACAGATGAATTGAGCCTCCTTTGCAAAAATAATTGTTAAAATTACAAATACATAATTTAAAAGTGTGGGAAAATTCTTCCTTTAATATTCCAAAGTCTGTAACTTGTGTCAAAGCTAGCTACATAAGAATAATGTTTTCATGCTTGCTAACACAACATTCATTCTGTGGCTCATGGATCAAGGAATAACTTTGACTTTCAAGTCTTATTATTTAAGAAATACATTTCCTAGCTGCGCTTTTGACTCACACCTGTAATCCCAGCTCCTCAGAAGGATTGCTTGAGCCAAGAAGTTTGAGGCTGCAGTGAGCTATCATTGAGCTACTACACTCCAGCTTGGGCAGCAGAGCAAGACCCTGTCTCTGAAAAAAAACAAATAAGTAAAAAATTTCCTAAGGCTATAGTTGCCACAGTGATGAACCTGGTCAAAATAAACTGAAAACCTTCCAGAATGGATTGGCCATTTTAGATGCCATTATGAACATTCATGGCCAGACATGGTGGCTCACACCTATAATCTCAGCACTTTGGAAGGCCAAGGTGGGAGGATAGCTTGAGGCAAGAGTTTAAGACCAGCC
>NW_012153729.1:7142368-7142757 GCF_000956105.1 Propithecus coquereli
AAATTATAAAATTTATAATTTTCAGATTTAAATATCCTGAAAAAATGCACAAGTTTCACTCAGTTCCAGGGTTCATTACTTTAGATGTCTCATAGCTTAAAGTAATATCAAATTTGGTTTAAGTAATTTTTCCTCTGGACTCCTTTTTTTATGAGCGCTACAGAAAACTTAATTTTTAAGTTAAAAAGCTGAATATGTCCATGAGTGTCCGTAAGAGGATGATGTGCTTAATGAATTTCACTGTAATATTGTTTAGATTAGCAAAAGACTGGAAATATCAATAAAACACAAAGAAATAAAACACGACACACTCACATACGAAATACCATGTAGCTGTTAGATTTACATGTGTTGAAATGGAAATATCCGTATATCAGCCTAAAACAACA
>NW_012153729.1:7144122-7145419 GCF_000956105.1 Propithecus coquereli
GGTAATAGGAAAAAATGAGATTTATTTAAGTAACTAAATGACCTATTTCCTTTACTGAGTGATAACCGGATAGTTAAAAACCATTGGCATTTCCTGAATCTATTCCTATTTTTTCATTTCTATTCCCCTTTGGCCATATTTCACATAGCTTTGAACTCTACGAGAACTACATTTCAATGTCTAAAGTTCACAAATTCATAAACAAAGCCCTTGAAAAGATTACAACACAGTAATTTTTCCAATTAGCAGAGATTTTTTACCTGTGCAGGTGTGTCTGTTTCATTGATTGGCTGCCCATCAAATCGGAATCTGATCTGCCTCATTGACAAACCCTAAACAAGAGAGTTTAAAGTAAGCAGCATGTAAAGAAAACAGTAAGCATTCCATTTAGATAAAATTATATGCATATTTAGTCATGGATATATTAAAAGATACCTAAATAAACAATCATCATCTTAACATTTCCATGTGGGAAAAAAGATTTGGGGTGATTCTTTACTTTCTTTAAACCACATTATGTGATACTATTGGGAGTCTGTAATAAATACACCCTTAAGGGCTCTAAAATGGTGGGGGGAAACACTAACATGCTTAATAATGAAAGCTGGGCCAAGCATGGTGGCTCACACCTCTAATCCCAGCACTTAGACCAAGGAGGGAGGATTGCTTGAGCCCAGGGGTTCGAGACCAACTGGGCAACATAGTGAGACTCCTGTCTCTAAAAAATTTTTAATTAGCTGGGCGAAGTGGCATGTGCTTGTATTCCCAGCTACTTGGGAGCCTGAGGCAGGAGGATCACTTGAGCCCAAGAATTCCAGGCTGCAGTGAACTATGCCTACACCACTGCACTCCAGCTTGGGCAACAGAGTACAACTCCACCTCTAAAAAAAGAAAGAAAAGTGGAAGTTACCTAGAAAGGTGTTAATGATTAAAAATAAAACTTTGCCTAAAAGCATCTTACCTTCATTTCTACCCAAGTAGTTCCTACCACTATGCAAACGAATGCCCCCCACACAACACAATGCCAGGCATACCACAGGCACTGAACAAGTTCTTATCCTTGAGCTGTGAAGACACTGCCACCAGAAGACAGGCATTAACAGTCCTTAAAATCACCCATAAGGCCACAATCTAAACTCATGAAATTCCTGCAATAGCTCAAAAGCACCTGCTTTTTAATTTCCTTCTTAGTACTTACCCAAACCTGTAATTATTTGTCAATGTCTCACTAGAAAGCAAGCTCCAGCAGTGATAGGTATCTATACTGTCCTGGTTACACTGCATCTCTTGGGCATGG
>NW_012153729.1:7146014-7154820 GCF_000956105.1 Propithecus coquereli
TGTCCAGCTAATTTCTTTCTATTTCTTTAGTAGAGACGGGGTCTCGCTCTTGCTCAGGCTGGTCTCAAACTCCTGAACTCAAATGATCCTCCCGCCTCGGCCTCCCAGAGTGCTAGGATTACAGGCGTGAGCCACTTCACCCAGCCAGAAGCTGGGAAGAAGTTTTATTAAAAGGAAATTTAAAAACTGCATGAGAGTTTAGTGTCAAGATATTTTTATATGCATGCAGGAAGGGGACAAATCAGCCTAAACATGGCCCTTCTGCAAAACTGACTGCAGTGTTTTACTTATCAAGCATCACTTACCTGACAAAGGGGTGAGGAAAGAGGGAGAAAAGCATAGAAGCAAAGCTATTGGTAACAACAGCCAAAGGAAGACAAGATAGGAAAATAAAGTATCTTTTGACTTATGTTGTGAATAAATTAACTAAAAAAGTAGCTGTCTAGGAAACATCTAATAAAAATTCACTCCTGTATCACGTCCAAATTACAAACTATAATTGTTACAGAAACTCCCTTAAATATCAATTGATATGTAAGAGAAAATTAAATTGAGTTCCCAGGACTAAAAATATTCAAACAAAGTATTCAACAAACACTTGTATAAGACCTGTATTCCTTTATTTAACAAGGATTCCCTCAATCTGTGTTTAAAACTATTCACATCATAAATACAAGGAAGACCATATTGCTTTCTTTAAAATGCTAGTCCAGTGTTTGACACATACCACTTTCACACTATGCCTTATCTTGAGGAATACAAATATGCCACCAGGCAGGTGATACTCGTAACCTTAATTCGTTGTTCACAATGACATTCAAACTTAATTTGTAACTGCAGAAAGCAACCAAGAATTCAATGCCAAGCCATTTATTGCTAAGTATTATATATTTGCAAACACTCCATTGAAGACTCCTTACTTCAACCAAACACTAAGCACCTTCTGTATGCTGGGTTTTCTTCGCTACATCCACTGGTAAGGTCCACGGTGTGGCCATGCAAAGGCAGGTGGGAGGTGGGCGGTTGGGGGCGGGGAGGCAGGGTCAGAATTATAGAATATAAGCAAATTGTATTTCTTTATTGCCACCTGTATTTTGGAGCATAGAAATGTGCACAGAACGACTAGAAAAGATACACTGAGAATTCTGAATGCCCCCACCTGAAATATATTCCTATTAAGCCCCTTATAGTCACCAATTTCCTACAGCTTTGTCTTTTTGGATAATTCAACTTCTGCTTATGTTTTTCCTTATCAATAAAAGCTCCTTAAACCTTCACTTCTGTATTCGCTAGAATACAAGTCTAAAGAAAACTTGCCTTTAAGATTCCATAAGCCAGTATTTATTTGAACTCCCGTTCTCTATCAATCTCTCCCTTAGCTAGCTATGCCCTGGGAGAGTTACGTGAGATCTCTTTGGGTCCCTGTTTCTCCAGTTTACAAAAATGAATTAGACTAAATCAGTGACTCTACTCTCTGAAACCACCTGACACTCCATGATATAATCTGTTGGGGTAAATTCACACCAGAATGAAACAGCATGCTCTCAGTTAGCAGAAGGCTAAGTGGCAAACTCTACTTCACATAATAGAAAAACTTATTTTCAAATCAACCTCTGGAGTTATTAGTTTGAATGTTCTCTATCATTGTACAAGCATTTACTGAACATGTTCTATGTACAGAGTACTGGTATAGGCTCTAGAAAACAATGAAAAAGTCCCTATCCTCATAAAGCAAAAAAAAAAAAAGTAAGAGGACTGAATCATAGGAACTGGGAACAGGGGCAATTCAAATTAAGATAGCGTAGAGTTAGACAAGGTTCTGAGATAGTAGCTGAACAAGACCAGAATAAAACGGTTGCAGGATACGTGAATGTCTGGTTCAGCAGTATTGGACATCACAGATTTAAGTAGGGAACAAAATTTACTGACAGATTTTATGAGTTATAAGAGCATCAAGGATGACTCCCAAGGTTTTGAATTCAATAACTGGATGTAGAATGGCACCATTTATGAGGGGGGATACCAGAGAAAAAACAGATTTCTAGGGATAAAAATCAAGAGTCCTCTTTTACATGCTCAGTCCACTGGAACACCCCCCGAGATACGACGCCAAGTGCATCAGAAAATAAATATGTACATTCAATTAATCTTGACAGGAAATCCTTGGTCAGGAATTTTCAACTGCACCCCCCCGCATAACTATGAAAATTAGATTAGATAAATATGTTAGTCTTTTGATAGCCTGTACCAACTCTTAAGAAGCAGGCAATCACAGTTCAATTATGACACTTGAATTCCCTCTTCCTTAGATTGAGAAAAATCATTTGAAAAGCAAACAGGGATCTTGTTACTCTGAACTCTCAATTCCCAATTTAAAAGGGAAATGGGAGTATCTTTCCAAGCTCTTCCTATATCTGATCTTCAAATCCTATTTATGTACGAACATACATGTAAGTAGAATTTAATTTTTTTACAGACTATCAGTGCTTCTGTTTTCTCTAGTCCAAATTAAAGAGTGACCCTAACAAGCTTAGTCAAATATAATCCCAATCTTAAACCTAATAATTAGGAAAATTCAAGGAAAACTTTATTTACCCTGGATAATACACTAAATTGATTTTAACACAGCAGGAAAATGCAAACATTTGACTGACCTGGTAACTCTCAACCTCATAGGAAAATCTCCTCTAAAGATAACCTGGAATACAGAGGATATGCTATGTGTTGTTTTTCTGGCACCTAGTATAATCCCCCAGCACGTGGTAGGCATCTGGTAAATAGCAGATGAATAAAAAGCTCCTTTGGGACCTTTACCAGTAACATGGGAAGTCTTAAAAAAAAAAAAAAAAAATTTAGGATGGATAAGGGATATCAACAGATATGTATAATAAAATGTAAATGGTTGAATCTAGGTGGTAGGCATACGGGTATTCACTGTAAAATTCTTTCCACTTTGTTCCATGTTTGAAAGCTTTCATAATAAGTGTTGAAAAATATGACCATTTAAAAGCTAAAATTTTGTAGTAACTATAGAAAAGTCAAATAAGATGCAGAGAATATTGTTCAAGACCACCAAACTGAAGCATGAGTTTCCACTTATTATGAGGTTTTGCTAAATTAAGTTCTACAAAATGACTACCTTTTAAGAAGGGGCACTGGTGTTCACATGTGGAAGATGCCCATACACAAATTTTTTAGCACAATTTAAAAGTTTGTATTTACTAAGTCTTAGGGGGATTTCACCAAATGCTTCAAATAAGAGTATATTAAAGGCAGTGTCTTCATAAGGAATTGTTAAGGTTTACGTATGAAGAAAAAAGAATCACGAGCACTGTATTCTGATACTATGTTAGAAATAAATTAGGCATAAAATAAAGCTTCAAACTCTCAAAGAGAAATTTATAACTTTACTATTTCTTTCAAACATCCTTAGGTGTCATGTAGAAAACACATGTAACAACTCAAATTCAATTTTCCAACTTACATAGGTTTAAACCTTGTTCAATTTGAGCCTATTTCAGGACAATTTACCAATGGAGATAAGTTCTTCTAGCCTAAACAAATGATTTCCTCAACTTTTATATATTATACATTCAGGGTAGAATAAGAAAAATACTTCTGCTGCTAGGTTATTGTTGTTTTAACTGATCTAGGTACCAGTTTTTGTTTTACTTGTAAAGTCATCTTTACAGCTGCCCTTTTGTCTTGTTACAGATCCAACATCACAAAAAGCAGCTCCCTTTCTTAATAAAAGCTTGCATTTACCTCCCAACATCTGTTCAAATCAAGAGAGCAGAATTTTCTACTTCCTCTTCTTGATGTCTATACACTATTTTTCTGAACAAAATGCAAATGTCCTATAATATAGCAATATTTATGTTTGGCTGAGTGGGGTTAAATTTTTCTGACCTCCACTATTAGTGTAAAAAACCAAATATCAGAATGTACACACTTCAGGAAAATTGCAATGTCCTTAAACTTACATTTAATTTTACTTCCAAATTGGTTAAAATACTCAAATGCTCTGATACAAGAAAAATTTTAAATGAATAAAAAAAGAATCTGACGAGAAATTTTATCTGACGAGAAATTTTACCAAGTTCACTCATTTTCTTGTAAGCATAAACTTACATTCCCTTGGGGAAAAAAACAAGTGTTGCAAATATAATTTGATGCATTTGTGGCACAGGTCTAGAATCATATGTAATACTAAGCAAACCCCATACTAAGGGTTCTCATAAGGAATCAACACACCAAGTAATGATAAAACTTATATGCCAAGTATAGGTGCACATTCATCCTACCAAAAATAGTCATTGTAATATTGTGCTAGTTTCCTGTCAAGAAAATAAGATTTTTTAAAAATAGTTTTATTCAGTCGCCGCACATATCAATTCCTCACCTGTCGTTCACAATAGGCTTTCATTAGTTTACTAAGTGGTGTATGCCTCTTAATCTTAAACTGCACCACAGAGCCATCCTGTCCCGCCACCTTCAAATTAATGTGATCGTTATTCTCAGTCTTGACTCCTTCCTGTTGAAAGAAAAATAAAAATATAATTTGGAAAAAGTGATAAAAAAAAAAACACCCTTTAAAGCAACAGTCCAAGTTGCTTCAGAAATCAACAGGTTTCTCATTCTGTATGATAAAACAGTATACAGCTGTTTTCAGCTGCTGAAATCAATCTGAAAGATGAGAAATCCTGCAGTAACAGTATTAGATAGCTGTCACAGAAACAGAAAAGACTATGTGCAATACTATCCTAGCAATATTTTTTTTTCTTTCAGACAAGTCTTCCCTCCATTGCCCAGCCTGGAGTGATCATAGCTCACTGCAACCTCAAACTCCTGGGTTCAAGTTATCCTTGAACTTCAACCTCCGAGTAGCTGAGATTACAGGTGTGTTGCCACGCCTGGCTAATTTTTTTTTGTTTTTTTGTAGAGACCAGCTTTTGGGCAGGCTGGCCTCCAACTCCTTGCCTCAAAGCAATCCTCCCACCTCAGCCTTCCCAAAGTGCTAGGATTACAGGCGTGAGCCACCATGCCCGGCCAGATTTTTAAAGATAGGTCCCACTCAATTTATTACAACGTTCTCTTTGAAGCTGAATTTTCTAAAATGCCCTATTTTATATCACTTCTAAAATATATTTCTCCCCAAAAAGAGCGTCCTTTCTTTATCCAAAGCGCTTTAAGTACAAGTGATGAATGAGAATGCAAGAAAATAAAAATAAGAGAAAAATAAATCTAGAGCTTGCAATTCAAAACTCATTACTACTCTCGTTAAAAAGTTACCGAACTCAGATTAATGACTTAAACCCAATCCCCATTTTCTAAAAAAACTTCAATTGAGGAATATCCTCTGATTCTCTCTGGAGCAGTGGTAAGAACTCAGAACCACGATTCATGTTTGCCTCTATCAACAGCTTCATTTTTGTTTATTTTCAGTGAAGAGCTCTCATTCTCCCCTCCCCTTTGTTGTCACGGATCGAATACACAGTTGCGTTCTAAGTCTTCCTAGTAGATTTCGACCCAACTCGAAGTTCTCCAAAATCAAGTGCAGAAGGAAGGAATTATGTAGCCCCTAAGTCATTTCAGAAAGTAAAGGCAGGGGGAGGGGGGAGGTATGTCACCAAACAAACCAAAAGAAGCAAGTCTCATGTGTCCTGATGATGTGTCCCCTAGTCCTTACGGCAAGTCTCCCTCATAAGCTGTATCCAAAAGTTAAGCCCTACAAAGTCTCTCTGCTCGTACCTGTGCCTCCAACTTCACGAATCCAGTCTTCGCAGGTTAGGGGGTTCGTTGGCACTCAGGCAAAAGCCGCCGTCCCTCCCCCCGGGGCCCCTGAGGCCATTCAAGTGGGAAATACTCCCCGGGAATCCCCGACCTCCAGGCCCAACGACGGCCCGCGGACACCCGGCTCCCAACCATCAGCAGCCCATTGATTCGCCCCGAGCCCTCAATCGGCCGCCGCGGCCCGGGGCAGCGGTCCCCAGACGCCCGCGGCCCCCACCCTGAGGAGTGAGGCGCTAGGCTGAGGGGACTCCCCGCCACCGCGGAGGCGGCAACACCCGCCGCGGGGTCCGCGGAGGATGTGGACCCCGCGCGCCCTAACGCCTCTTCACGCGCGCCCGGCCAGCAGGGCCGAGGAGCCCCGCTCCGGGCTGGCGGGCCCGCAGGCGTCTGCGATCCGCCCGCCCAACTCGCGCTCCGCGCGCACTCGGAGGCCGCTGGGGGCGGGGGAGGGCGGCGGGGCCTCCTCCGGCGCGGGAGGGAGGAAGAGAGGGAGGGAGGAAAATGGCGCGGAGAGCCCGGGCCTGAGCCGCGGCCGCCCCATGGGGGGCCCGGGAAGGCGCGGGCAGCCCGCGGTGGCTGGGGCCGGACCCCGGCCCGCGCTGTGACCCCGGCAGCAAGGCCAGGCAAGGAGGCCGGCGCCGAACTCACCTTAGGCTTTTCGTCGGCCATGGCGAGCGCCGGAGTCTCCTCAGCTGCCGCTTCACAAAAGAGGTACCAGGTCCGCACCGAACGAGCACACAAGCACCACCAGGAGCGGCAGAAGAAGGAGGCGGCAGCGGTGGACGAGGGAGAGGGCGCGCGCACGTCGTGCGCTCCCTCCCCCCACCCTGCGTGCGCGAGCACGAGCCGCCGGGGCCTCCCATTGGCTGCAGCCTCGCGGGAGCGCGCAACGCTTACATAACCACCCCCACCCCCCCGCCCCGCGCCACCGCGGCCTGGGCTGGGCGCCCGCCAGGCCGGCGGGAAGAGGCGCGGACACGCGCACCCGGCCTGCCGCGGGGGCGCGCCTGGCTCTGGGCGGGGCTGTATTGTCCTCCTTCTGTGGTGGAACATAATCAAAATGGCTTCCAGCTGGTCCTTAGTGGGGACGAGGAGGCTCCAGGCCTTCGACGTGAGCCATAGGCCAGAAACGGCAGACTGACTAGATGAGGAAGAGGGAGCCTAAATCAAAGCCCCAGCATCAGGTTCTGGATTAAACCCTCTTGTTCAGTGGACCAAACGCAGCCCTCCGCATGGTTAGAGGGACATCACACTTCCTGTCAGCCTCATCCTTTAAAGATTCACCCTCAACTGGCTTCCCACCGGGCTCTTGCCTCAAGTGCTGTGACTACTTCTTGCTGGTAAGCCTAGACTTTGACTAGCTGAGGAAAAATGTTCATTTATTCATTCAACGACCTCCTTACTCATGGCCTTCTTTCAACTTACAAGAAGAAACAGAATCCATCAGCAAGAAATACCAAACATCAAGCTTCCAAACCAACTAATCCCTTCCTCCTTCCATCCAGTTAAAAAAATAGAAGTAGGTCCCTCCTGTCCGAAGAAAAATGCTGAAATCCGTGCAGTGGATCTCATCACGCTCCTGTCCGTGGGCTTTATTATTGCTTCTGTACCTGCATTTTCTTCCACTTCTTCATTAGCATAAAAAAAAAGACTATTAAGTTGCCATCATATCTCTCTCCATTCTTGGCCAAACAGCTTGAAAAAAATGTCCATGCCAGCTGCCTCCACCTCCTCCCCTCCCACTCACTCCTCAATCCACTGCAATCTGCTCTGTCCCCATAGCACCACCGAAACTGCTCTCCACAAGGTCACACAGACTTCTTTGCTGAATCCAGCGTGCTTCTCGGCTTGTCACTCCTCTTGAACTCTCTGGATCTTTGCAGGACATAGATTTTCCTCTCACCTCTGGCCTGTCCTTAGTTCTCTCTGCAATTTTTTCTTCCTCAGTCCTTCCCTTAACCGTTCATTAGGGTTTAGCTCTAGACCCTTTCTTTTGTTGCTATATTCCCTCTCCTGGGATTTCACGCACCTCTATTACCATCTATTTACTAATGATTCTCAAATCTATAGTTCTAGTCCAGATCTTTCTTCTGAGCTTCCAACCTGTATAACCAACTGACTTCTGAATATCTCCACTTGGGTGTCCCAGAGGCACCTCAAACTCAGCAAATCTCAACTAAAACTCCTCACTTTACCTTCCCCATCTGCCCTTCTTCCTGACCTGTTGCTCTTAAACTGAATGGTACACCTTTACAACAACTGCCCCAAGCCAGAAAGCCAGGGGACATTTTTATTCCCTCCTCTTCTTCACACACTCCCTATCCACTCAGTCTCCAAGTCTTGCCTATTCCACCTTCTAAATACCTACTAAGGCTGGGCGTGGTGGCTCACGCCTGTAATCCTAGCGCTCTGGGAGGCAGAGGCCAGAGGATCGCTTGAGCCCAGGAGTTTGAGGTTGCTGTGAGGTAGGCTGGCTGACGCCATGGCACTCTAGCCCAACAGGCAACAGAGCAAGGCTCTGTCTCTAAATAAAGTCTGCTACTCTCTTTGGTCTCTGGTTCTGGGTGGAGCTGCATTTCATGGGCTTCTGCTGGTCCTCCCTGGGGAAGAAGAGGCCTAAGTCCTTAGATGTGAGACAGGCCAAGGTAGGCAGAGTGACCAGAGTAGGCAGGGGAAGCCTAATTCTATCTAGTTCAGATAAGCTCTCTCCAGAGCTACTGCAGTACCCTCCCAACTGGTCTTATTGTTTTAAGTTATTCCCATTGTGCCTGAGTATTTAAGTCAATCAGAATCACCCAGGGTGCTGGATTCTAAGGCCCCTTGGCAGTGTGGCTCTGGAATCCACCTTTTAACAAGCTTCCCTGGTGATTCTTTTTTTTTTTCACTCTTTTGCCCTGGCTAGAGTGAGTGCCGTGGCGTCAGCCTCGCTCACAGCAACCTCAAACTCCTGGGCTCAAGCGATCCTCCTGCCTCAGCCTCCTGAGTAGCTGGGACTACAGGCATGCACCACCAT
>NW_012153729.1:7154899-7165842 GCF_000956105.1 Propithecus coquereli
CCCACCTCGGCCTCCCAGAAGAGCTAGGATTACAGGCGTGAGCCATCGCGCCCGGCCTTCCCTGGTGATTCTTAAGTACGCTCTTAAGTTTCAGAACCACAGACCATTGTAAAATAAAAATAAAACAAAAGTTCCTGACACTCCCTGGTTCCATGGCAATCATCTACCTTTCAGGATAAAGTCCAAAATTCCTATGAGATCTACAAAGACCTCTGAAAGCTAATCCAGACTAACTAGCCTCATTTCCCCTTGAAGCCTCTGTTTGGGCCATATTCAGTTACTTGGGGTTCCTGAATGTGCCTGTTCTCTCTCAACTCTAAGCTTTTATCCTTTGTGGGTACTCCAGGATTCACTGAATGAGTGAATGAATTGAAACTATCACTATGTGTAAGGTCCTGTGGCACTGGGGATACGAAGAAGGGCAGACAAAGTCCCTGACTCAAATAACTTATAATTGGGGGAGGAGGAAATACACAAGAAGCGAAGGGAAAGAGAAGCAACAATTGCTGGACACCTGCCATGTATCAGGCACTGAGTGGGGCTTTAGTAATGTAACTCATTTTCTCCTTACAGAAACCCTTCCAAGCAGGTATAGTATTTATTAGCTACTGAGTCTCAAAGGGATTAAGTAATTTGCCCAGTATCACACAGCTAGAAAGTAGTGCTGACAGCGCTCCTATATGCCAGGGAATGGATATGCTGGGTGCTATGCCAGGTACTGAGCAGAGAGAAAAGGAGATGCTACCCTTGCCCTTGAGGTTCTCCTACACCCAGGTCTTTCCATTGCCACCCCACACCTTCCCATCCTTGTAGGACTGCAGAACCTGTCAAAGAAATGTCATGTTCAACTTACCCTCATTAATATGTGGGGACCTCCAATGAGCAAATGGTTTTTTAATCATTGGCTTCTGGGTGATAGGTGTGTCCTTACAATATCCCCTCCAAAGTTATGCTAAATTACAAAATCACCTTCAAGCAAAGGAGGATTTTGCATAAAATGCATATTCAAGTGTGTGAGCAATATATAGTCCAATGGCAAACTGGAATTCTTTGACCTGGGCCAAAGAAATCTACTAAAATTATATATTAAGAGTCTTTTTCCAATTTCCAGGGGAAAAAAATGAAGAAATACAGATTTCCCCACATTAAGATTCTCCCTCTATCATTTTTATAGGTGTGGGAAAGGGGGTACCTGTGTACTGAAAAAAGATGCTCTAGAAAAAGAAAGTAGCTGGGTGCAATGGCCCCGTAGTCCCAGCTACTTGGGAGGCTAAGAGTGGAAAGGAGGAACACTTGAGCCCAGGAGTTCAAGTCCAGCTTGGGCAACATAGTGAGACTACTGTCTCTTAAAAAAGAAAAAAAAAAAAACTTAAGGAGAAGTATACACAGAAAAGAATAACAATGGCAGACATTAACTGAGTGATTATTATATGGGGACTCTGTGCTATACCCTTAGTCCTTATAAAGCCTCTCTTATAATTATCTCCATTATACAGATGAAGAAAGCGAGACAGGGAGCGGTTGGGCAACTTGGTCTCCCAGCTTGAGGTGGCAGAGCCAGTACAGAACTCAGGCCTTCTGACCCAGCCCAGTACTTAATTACTGTATTATGTCAGGCTACACAGAGACACTGTGGAAAGCCACAGAGAGAAAACATGAAAAAAAAAAAAAGTGTGTGGGGGAGAAATCCTAGAATAGTACCAGGAGCACCAATAAAGTTTTGACTTAAATTTTTTATTTCTGTCTCCTCCAGCAGAATGGAAGTTCCATGGAAGCAGAGATCTGTCTGTCTTGTTCTCAGTTTTGTTCCTAGCACCTATCACAGTTCCTTGGATCCTACTCTGTGAGTAAAGGAATGAATGAGGAGGGAGTTTGCAGTGGGCAGTTGTCACTGTGAGGAGTTAACTAGAAACTTGCGCAAGAAAGGCCTAATTCTCCCGGGAACCTAATTAAATATCAATAACGAATGTTAGATGTAGAGGGTAAAAATAGGGTGAACCAGGGAGAATGTACTCCCCAGGGTCAAGTGCCAAAGGACAAAACATCTTTTCTGAAAGGGGTAGGAGAATAAGAATCACAGAGTCTTGTTGAGAGCTTTAAATCCTCAACAAAAACCCTATACATATAACTAAATTTAAAATACAGATGACTAAACCGTGTGTACTTTATACCATCAAATTTCCTTCACATTCTAATGTAGTTTAGCTGACTACTTGAGCTGTCTCTGCAAATACTGCAGGAATACTGAATGCAGAATTCCTCAATACTGCAGCAAATCTGGAGGCAAAATGGTGATGATATTGTAGAAACTTTCCAATTTTATGTTTTGGGTCATGGAAAAGATGATAGAACCCAAGATTGTACCAGCAGTCAATGCCAAGAATCTAGTACAGGTTGAGCATCCCTAATCCAAAAATTCAAAATCCGAAATGTTAAAAAATCCAAAACTTTCTGATTGCTGACATGATAACCATGAGTGGAAAATTCCAAATTCCACACCTGACACCTTTGCTATCTTTCTCTCTCTCTCTTTTTTTTTTTTTTAAAGAGAATCTTGCTCTGTTACCCAGGCTGGAATCCTGGGCTCAAGCAATCCTCCCTCCTCAGTCTTCCAAGTAGCTAGGACTACAGGCCCACACCACCATGCCCAGCTAATTTTTTTTTTTTGGGGGGGGACAGGGTCTCACTCTATTGCCCAGGCTAGAGTACAATGCCTACTCACAGATGATCACAGCTCCCTGCAACCTCAAACTTCTGGGCTCAAGGGATCTTCCTACCTCAGCCTGGTGAGTAGTCCACTACAGGTGTATGCCACTACAGTTGGCTGATTTTTTTTTTTAGAAACAGGGTCTCACTGTGTTATCCACACTGGTCTCAAACTCTTGGCCGTAAGTGATCTTCCTGCCTTGGGTTCCCAAAGTGCTGGGATTACAGGCATGAGCCACTGCACCTGGCCAACCTTTGCATTCTGATGGTGCAATGCACACAAACTTTGTTTCATGCACAAAATTATTAAAAATTTTGTATAAAATTACCTATTACCTTCAGGCTATGTGTATAAGGCATATATGAAACATAAGTAAACTTGTGTTTAGATTTAGATCCCATCCCCAAGATACCTCATTACATGTATGCAAATATTTTAAGATCAAAAAAAAATCCAAAATCTGAAAAACTTCTGTTTTCAAGCATTTTGGATAAAGGATACTCAACCTGTATATAATTCTTTAAATGTGTTAGTTGGCATATAGAATATAGGGAAATAATTGTCCCATTTCACCATATTGTATATTCACTGAATTTTTTTTTATTTTTGAGACAGAGTCTCGCTGTTGCCCAGGCTAGAGTGCTGTGGTGTCAGCCTAGCTCACTGCAACCTCAAACTCCTGAGCTCAAGCAATCCTCCTGCCTAAGCCTCCCGAGTAGTGGGGACTACAGGCCCGTACCACGATGCCTGGCTAATTTTTCTATTTTTTAGTAGAGACAGGGTCTCACTCTTGCTCAGGCTGGTCTCAACTCTGAAGCTCAAGCAATCCTCCCACCTTGGCCTCCCAGAGTGCTAGGATTACAGGCATGAGCCACCGTACCTGGCCCATTGACTGAATATTGATATACATATTGCACAAACATAACTTACAGAATAGTCTTGTAAGCTTTTTGTGTGCAAGTATATCACGTTTCATTTTTATAGTCTCAGCAAATAACAAACTCCTGAGAGCCAGTGATCAATAAATGTTCATTGCCCAGGCACGGTGGCTCACGCCTGTAATCCTGGCACTCTGGGAGGCCGAGGTGGGCGGATCGCTCAAGGTCAGGACTTCGAGACCAGCCTGAGCAAGAGCAAGACCCTGTCTCTACTAAAAAATAGAAAGAAATGATCTGGACAACTAAAAATATATATATAGAAAAAATTAGCTGGGCATGGTGGCACATGCCTGTAGTCCCAGCTACTTGGGAGGCTGAGGCAGTAGGATCACTTGAGCCCAGGAATTTGAGGTTGCTGTGAGCTAGGCTGATGCCATGGCACTCTAGCCCAGGCGACAGAGTGAGACTCTGTCTCAAAAAAGAAAAAAAATAAATAAATAAAATAAATGTTCATTGACTAATTGATACAACAGTTACTTTTTGTACTACTTTTCATTAGAATGCCAAAAATGCCTAAATAAGGGTTCCCAAATGCCTGTCAGTTATGCAGGCTTGACATTGGTATGACAATTTCAAGTTCTACTGGCCCCATTAGTGCTCAAATCCTACCTCTCTGTCCATTGCTGGATTCAAGCAGGGCATTGGCAATGAGGCTCAGTGACTTGAGGCTGTTTGTTTCATAACATGAACAGAAACAAAATGAACACAGCTGTATTTTGCAGAGTTGTGCCCAATGTAGATATTCTCTGTACTCTTCAAGCTCCTCTTTGTGATTGATTACTCTCACTTGGAGGTAGGGAAGACAGAGTTGGAAAAATGGTTCTCAAATGGTGGTCCCCTGGTCGGTAACTTTACTTGGGAACTGATTAGAAATGCAAATAACCAGGCCCCATTCCAGACCTACAGAATTGGAAGCTCTGGGGATAGGGCCCAGGAATCAGTGGTTTAACAAGCCCTCGATAATTCTGAAGTGGTTTAACAAGCCCAAGATAATTCTGAAGTTTTCTGACATTTGAGAACCACAGCAGCTTTCACTCCTCCAATAATAAATTTGTCACATTTATAATTTTACTTCTCAACTTGAAGTCTTATGTGGCCAGATATACATTACTAGACCTATAAAGCAGGTTTTTAAATTCATGTACATGTACATATGTACATTTGTGTATATAACCATGTATGTATTACTATCTATCTATATAGGTATTAATATCTATATATATTTGAAACATTTATCAGTAAAATACTTTTCTATTTTTGCTTTTGTTTTGAGATGGGGTTTCCTTATGTTGCTCAGGCCGGTCTGGAATTCCTGGGCTCAATTGATCCTCCTTCCTCAGTCTCCTGAGTAGCTGGGATTAAGACAGAAGCCAACTCACCCAGCTAGTAAACTATTTCTAGAAGAATAAAAATTTTAAATTCACTCACATCCTCATAATTCTAAAACAACATTTATTTCTCATTTTAATTTCTAATTTTTTTTTTCTTTTTAGCAATGAGAACTATCAGAGAACATTGGTTTCTCATCTTTATCCATATGTAAACCTCTTTACATAATTGCAGAAATATACAATTTTCGGTTTACTGTTAAATTTAAAATTTCTTGGTAAAAATAATTAAAAGATAACTTTTTCTGGGCTTGGTGGCTTACGCTTGTAATCCTAGCACTCCCAGAAGCCGAGGTGGGAGGATTGCCTGAGACCAATCTGAGAAAGAGCAAGACCCCCATCTCTACAAAAAATAGAAAAATTTGCTGGGTGTTATGGTATGCACCTCCAGTCCCAGCTACTCAGGAGGCTGAGGCAGGAGGATCCCTTGAGCCCAGAAGTTGGAGGTTGCAGTGAGCTATGATCATGCCACTGCACTCTACCTGTGGTGACAGAGCAAGACTCTGTCTCAAAAAAAAAGATAACTTTTTCTGATTTTAAGAGTAATAATACTTATTCCTGCCAGTCTTTTTTCTACATAATATCTATAGATACCTTTTATTTTTTACAAAATTGAGAATTTTGTTTACAAAATTTTACTAAATCGCATCTTTATAAAATTGTTCTAGTTATCTTTTAATGACTGCATTAAGAATTCTTTGTGAGACACTTCCTTTTTTTATTCACTTGTCCTTTTTTTCTTAATTATTTTTTAAAAATCCCATTTACTGGAAGTGTAATTTGAGGACAAAAAAGGTGCACATTTTATAACAACTACTTTAAAATTTTTGATTTATCTGCTAGTGAATGTTTAGTTTACTTTGAAAACATCAGGCCTCTTTTTACCCCTTAGAAAGTGGAAATAAATGTGCAACTTCTCACACTTCACAGCCACATTATCGGTGTCAGAGACACTTAGTAACACTGTTAAACATCTGGATAATGCAGTAAGACATAGATGATAGAACAGTTGTGTTTTGTGCAAAACTACACTAAATTTCATCCTACAGATTGCTAACTTCAGGAACAGGGATTTGGATGAAATTGTGATAGCCATAGGATTTTTCTTCCTTTCCTTGACAATTTGTGCTTCAGAAGAACAAATTCTTAGGTGACAGGATATTCCTAATCATTCCACATTATCTTATTTCCGCCAGTTCAAATAAATCATTCAGAATAATCTCAGGAAAAGAAGTGTTTTCCTTGGGTAAGACATTGATAGGCTTGCCTTGTTTTCAGATCAAATTTTTCCCCTAAATAAAAGCTGTTACACCAGCCTGAGCAAGAGCGAGACCCCGTCTCTACCAAAAAATGGAAAGAAATTAATTGGACAGCTAAAAATATATGTAGAAAAAATTAGCCGGGCATGGTGGCGCATGCCTGTAGTCCCAGCTACTTGGGAGGCTGAGGCAGTAGGATTGCTTGAGCCCAGGAGTTTGAGGTTGCTCTGAGCTAGGCTGATGCCACAGCACTCTCCCCAGGCAAGAGAGTGAGACTCTGTCTCAAAAACAAAACAAAACAAAACAAAAAAAAGCTGCTACATTTTCAGGCATTGTTTCCTAACACTTATTTTAAATTATGAATTATCTTCAGTTTGTTCAAATAGATGCTTATTTGGGCTGGGTGTATGCCTGTAATCCTAGCACTTTGGGAGGCCAAGGCGGGAGCATGGCTTGAGGCCAGGAGTTCAAGGCTAGCTTGGGCAAAATAGAGACACTCAACGCCCTACCAAAAAAAAAAAATTAGCCGGGGCGTGGTGGCTCCTACCTGTAGTCCCAGCTCAGGGACTGCACGAACCCAGGAGTCTGAGGTTGCAGTGAGCCATCACTGCACCACTGCACTCTAGCCCAGGCCACAAAGTGAAACCCTGTCTCAAAAAACAAACAAACAAAAAAACCCACCAAAAACACACAAAAAAGTTGCTTATAAAATGTATAACCAACCAGTACTATTCTTACGTGGTGTATTATATGCTATTCAAAAAGCAACTTAACTCCTTTAAATTACTGGAGCACTTTTGACTTTTCTATAACAAGGCCAGGGATTCACTGATTTGAGTGCTTTGTTCTGCTTTTCTTCGGAAAGACAACAAAACCGGTATTTGTGTTTAATTAAGCAAGCCCAGCTGTCTCGATTTCACAGTTGTTTCAGCTGCATCAATTTTGTCCGCGTGTCTCGTGTGTTTTGGGGTGGGAGTGGCTGCACCTACTTTCTAACACAAAACTGTTGGACCGTCGCGGTTCGGAGAGGCGGCTGCGACGACACAAAAGTGGAGACCAGGGAGAGGCGAGGACAGCCAGAGGTTGGGAGAGGTCGCGGGCTCACTGGAGACCTAGACTGGCCCGACCAGGACTGCAGCCCTAGAGCAGCCGCCCCAGCCCTGGTACGCGCAGCCGCACCGCTTCAGGCCCCAAGCGCCCCTCCAGCCACTCCCGCTGCCTCCGGGGACCTTCTCCCTGCCCGGCGCGGGGCTGTCCTCGGCGCCGCCTGAGCTGGTGAGGTGGTTACTGTGAGGACAGGTTGCCCCTGGCGCTGTTTTCCCCAATGTGCTGTCGAGTCCAGGAAAGAGGGACACGTGTCGAAGGCCGCAGAAGGGTGGGTCGTGGCTGAGAGGAGAAGTCCCTGCAGCGTAGCGGGATTTGGGCCCTCAGGCGCTGCAGGCGGCGCCCAGGCAGGGTCCTCTCTCGCAGCGGGCTCTGAGCGGGAGGGCTGAGCGGGAAGCATTGGCAGCCGGGCGAGATCCAGGCGGCTGGCGTGCGGAGCTATGGAGGAGCTCGATGGCGAGCCGACAGTCACTGTAAGGGCGCCCCGAACAGGCTAGCGTGCCCTCGCGGTTGTAGGACTGTGTCTGCTTCATCACCTCAGGCGTGTGTACCTCCCTGCCGGCCGCGAGGCGCCGGTCCCTTTCCAGCGGCTCAGCTGCCACTGTTAGGAGGTCTCGACATTACTGGGTGCCCGCGTTCGGGCCGTAGTGGTCGCTAGGTTTCTGTTCCTTTGTGTACTCACGAACCCTGGCTTCAGAGACCCCTCTCCATCCCGCCCCCTCCTTCGTCTTCCTGACTTTTTCTACTTCCTCGATTTTCGTGTAGGGCATTCGAATAGGCTCAGACCAAGGAGAGGAATTGGGGCTTTTTTCCTTCTAGCTATACCAACCTCTGCATCGCAGCACCGTGAGCTTGGCTTTTGCCTGTGTAGCTCGAGGTTTATTAAACGTATTTATTCTCTCAGGAGACTCTTCTTACTTTTATTGCTCTGCGTTCAGTTCTGTTGAACTCTCAAGAAAGTATGCCAAATGTGGATGATCTGTGATGTTTATAAAATTCATGGGCTTTAGATACGCAATGCCTACTGTTCCCGCTGCCTGGAATGCTCTAATTTTTTCTCTTTGGTTTATCTCCTGCACATTTTGCAAATACAAGCTCTAACAGCCTCTTTCTCAGAGAAGCCTTCCCTGACCTCCCTGACTAGGTCAGATATCTGCCCATTATAGGCTTTCAGAGTTCTGCATTTCTTAGCTCTTGGTAACCTGTAGGTCACACTAAACTGTAAGTTACCTGAACTTGTGTTTTTGCTTTTTAGAAGATTAAGATGCCTACAGTTTTAAGCTAGAGCCATCACATTGTAAAGCCAGTCTATGACAAAAACAAAAAATTGAAAATAAGGCTCATTTCAAAGCTAACTAGACAAAACGAGATGTGAGATCTTAAGTAGCAGTTAACGTAAGTTTGTTATTCTCTGTAAGTTTACTGTTGTGGAATGTTTAAATATTAAGTACATATATGAAGTACTTTAAATAGTTAAATATCCATCAAGGAATGTGTCATTGTGAGAAAAAGAATTAGAGAGGCCAGACATGGTAGCTCTTGCCTGTGATCCCTGCACTTTGGGATGAAGATCGCTTGAGGCCAGAAGTTAAAAAGGCCAGCCTGGGCAACATAAGGAGACCTGTCTCCATTTGAAAAAAAAAAAAATTAGCCAGGTGTGTTGGCCAGCTTCTGTAGTCCTAGCTACACGGGAGGCTGAGGCAGGAGGATCTCTTGAGCCCAGGAGTTCAAGGATGCAGTGAGCTATGATCAAGCCACTGTATTCCAGGCTGGGCAACAGAGCCAGACCTTGTCTAAAAAATAAAAAAGAATGACTGGAACTTTTTTCAAACTATATGTCATCTTGCCTTTTCCTCTTCCACTTATGACAGAATCTTTGGATGGGGGAACTTTTCCAGTACCCTGTCCAGCCTTGGATTGCTACTACTTTGATACTGAGCCATGCATTTACAAAGGGGATGAAGAGGCTCTCAACTGATTTTTTTATCCCCCAGTAGTGATGTGCTTGTGATAACCTAGCTCACATTGTGTTAGAGAAGCCAGGTAGGAAACTGGTTGGCATTGTGTGCAGAGCCTTACTGGGGTGCGTTATCTTGATAGAACTCCATTGTCTAGAGTTTGAACTTCAACTCTGCAAGTTCAAATTCGGTCGTATCTGAGTTTAAATTTGCTCTTTGCCCTACTCTAATCACAGTCTAAAGAGATTGATGAATAATATGAAATACTGTAAGTTTATCTTTCATAGCAGTTGTGTCTGCTTTTCAGGCAACTGCTTCCTCTTATCAAGGCACATGAAGGAAGGCAAGTTACAAATTAGCAGATTCAAGCATAGATTTAAAGACAGTAGAATGATTTTGAGAGTTCTTCTAGATCAGTAGTCTTATTCTTTTGGTTAAAGGACTCTTAAATGTAAGTTCTCTTCCCAGAAAAATATTCATGCATATAATTTCATGTGGTTCAAGCACCCATGGAAGCCCAGACAACTTTTCAATAATTTCCCATCCCTCAACTGCTTTCTTACTTTATCACCATTAGGTTAGTTTTCTCTATTCTTGAACTTCGATACAATGTCTGTCTTTTTTGTGTCTTCCAACAGCTCAGCCTGTTTTCAAGATTCATCTATGTTGTAGCATGAATCAGTAGGTTGTTCCTTTTTATTGCTGAATATTAATTCATGGTATGACTATATGACGGTTTTTTACAGCTCTCCGTTTGCTGACAGGCACCTGGATTGTTTCCAGTTTTATGTACTGTAAATAATGCTGTTATGGACATTCTTCCACAATCCCGGTTTTGGTGCCACCACCTCCTCCCCCTGCTCCTCCTCCTCCTTCTCCTCCTCCCCTCCCCCCCACCCCAGTACGTATTTATCTAAAAGAAACTGTCAGTTTTCTGAAGTGGTTGGTTATATTATTTTTTTGGATCAGCAGAGTATGAGCGTTCCAGTTACTCCACATCTTCACCAACTCTTGGTATGGTCAGTCCAATTTTAGCCATTCCAGTGGGTATATAGTGGTAGGTCATTATCAGTTTGATTTGTATTTCCCTAGTGATGGAAGATACTGAGAATCTTTTATGTGCTTATATGTCATTTGTATATCTTCTTTGTGAAGTTCATTAAAATCTTTTGCCCATTTTGTTGTCAGGTTGTTTGTTTTATTATTGGATTGTAAGAGGTTTTTTTTTTTTTGGTAAGAGTTCTTTATACTTTCCAGATACAAGCCCTTTATCAAATATGTGTTTTGCAGATATTTTCTCCCAGTTTGTGGCTTGCCTTTTCATTTTCTTAACTATCATTCGCAGAACAGAAGTTTTTAATGTTAATGTAGTCCAGTTTATAAATTTTGTCTTCTATAGTTTGTGCTTTTTATGTCCTATCTTCGCTTACTTTAAGGTCAGAAAGATTTTCTGTTATGCTTTCTTCAAGTATTATAGGTATTGCTACATTATGTCTGTGATTAACTTTTAGTTAATTTTTATATATGGTATGAAGTTCATTTTTTTTTTTTTTTTTACATGGCAAAATGCTATCTTTAGAATGAATTAA
>NW_012153729.1:7165948-7208160 GCF_000956105.1 Propithecus coquereli
CTCTTGCTCAGGCTGGTCTCGAACTCCTGAGCTCAAACAATCCGCCCGCCTCGGCCTCCCAGAGTGCTAGGATTACAGGCGAAGTTCATTTTTTATATATGGATGGCCAGTTGCGCCAGCACCATTGTATATAACACTTTCCCTTTGCCTGACCTACTCATCCATTAAGAGTTGGCTAAGTCAAATCCTTTCCTATGTGTCTGTATATACCTTTGGCTTAGCATTTCCCTATTTTTCTGACTGCCTGTTTATTGGTCGTCTTCAAAAAGACTGCTAGCTTCTGGAGAGTAAAGACTGTAGTATGCATTGTTGTTTTCCTAGAGCCCAGTACATAAAAAGGTTCAATAAACATTGCTTTGTTGTTAGATGACTGCATTAGATCTTCCTAAGAACTGAATACACTTGTCTTGAGACCAGATTGCCAGCCAAATTCATTGTCTGCCAAAAAATATTTATGGAGTGCCAGCTGTGTGCCAGGTTCTGTTTTAGGCAGCAAATGAGAATCCTAAAGTCTCCTACCTTGTGAGCTTTCATCTAATTACAGGGCAGTTAAAAACCATATGAGAGAATCATTCAGGCACTGAGAAATGCTCATGCAGTGGTCCAGGTAGGAGTTGATGGCTTGGATTAGACAGGTAGAGGGATAAGTGGTTAGATTCAGGCTTATTTCAGAGTAGAACAGGATTTCCTGATAGATTGGACATAAGTGGTTAGGGAAGGAGAAGAATCCAGGATTGCTCCTAACAACTGGGGAAGGCTTTGTTCTGGTACCCGTGCACATTGAGGTTTGGGGACCAGGATGGGCATCAAGAACTCCTTTCTGGCTCCTGATGTTACAGGTATAGCTCTATAGGTTAGATTACCTATAGATATGTGGATTAGTGTGCAGGTGAGGCTCAAAGGGATTGGTCTGAGTTTGAGAGAAAAATTTAGTGTCACCATCACAGAAATGGCACAGAAGCCCAGCCCCAATTTTTTTTTTTTTTGATGCGGGTCTCTGTGGCCCAGGCTGGAATGTGCTGACACTATCACAGCTAATCTTTTTAAAGTTTTTAACTTCTCTTTTTCTGAACTACAGATCACTAAATTACAATACAAGAATTGATTAGGGGCTGGGTGTGGTGGCTCACGCTGTAATCCCAGCACTTTGGGAAGCTGAAGCAGGAGGATTGCTTGAAGTCTGGAGTTCAAGACCAGCCTGGGCAATATTGTGAGACCCTATCTCTAAAAAAAAAAATAGAAAAATTAGGCTGGGTGTGGTGGCTCACTCCTGTAATCCTAGCACTTTGGGAGGTGGAGGTGGGAGGATAGCTTGAGGCCAGGAGTTTAAGACCCCATTTCTTTTTTTTTTTTTTTTTGAGACAGTCTTGCTCTGTTGCCCGGGCTAGAATTCCGTGGCATTCGCCTAGCTCACAGCAACCTCAAACTCCTGGGCTCAAGCAATCCTGCCTCAGCCTCCCGGGTAGCTGGGACCACAGGCATGCGCCACCATGCCCAGCTAATTTTCTCTATATATTTTTTGCTGTCCAAGTAATTTCTTTCGACTTTTTGGTAGAGATGGGGTCTCACTCTTCCTCAGGCTGATCTCGAACTCCTGAGCTCAAATGATCCACCCACCTTGGCCTCCCAGAGTGCTAGGATTACATGTGTGAGCCACCGCACCCATCCCAGAATAGGCAGATTTCAACCACATACACCTGTGTATGTAGAGTATGCTTAACTTCCATGACCACTGATTTCTAGAATTATACAGTACAAGTAAGTCCTTACTTAAAGTGGATAGGTTTATGGAAATTAGGACTTTAAGCTTATAATGAAACCTATTTTTCTCATCAATGTTATAAGGAAGCGACTTGAAGGAAACAATGTTAATGGAGCACCTGCTGTATGTTTCCCTTGAAGTAGCAGTTTCCAAGACCCTAAGACAACAGGATATACTGTACTTGAAAGTCAGCTGAAGGCTTGATAAACAAAGCCTTCATTAAGAATAACAGTTTCTGTGCCTTATTTTTTTACTAGTTGATTCCAGGTGTGAATTCCAAGAAGAAACAAATGTGTTTTGACTGGGGTCCAGGGGAGATGCTGGTGTGTGAAACCTCCTTTAACAAAAAAGGTAGGTTTATTTTTCTTCCAGATTCTCCATCTTGGCACATTTGCTTGTTTTTCTCTTTATTACCTTAGATTTGACTAGCTAAAGCATGAAGTGGTTGAACTTATTTTGCCCCATTTTCATTTTTGAAACTTTAACTGTTTTAGATTTTCATTGATTTATGAGACCTCGAAGATGTTGAGTCCAAGAAAAAAATAACAGTGGTCTTCCTGGTGTTAAAGAAAGGTTTTCTTCATATTTGAAAACATCAAGCTTTTTCCTCCTTTTTTCTTGTCTCAATGACCAAATTCCATTCATAGCAGCTCCTCATAAAACTTTGCAGATGCTGTGGCTATCACTTTTGTATTCACAGTGTGAATTTTTGAAGGATACTTCTGTGGGCTGAATTGATCCAACAGAGACACACATGGAGCTGGAGAGTGAAATAACCTGTCCTTGGTTTGGTTTTCCTAAGCTCCATCAGCTATTTGATGTGGATCTTTTTTCCCCAACAGTCTCCCTCTTGTAGCAAGATAAAACTGAAATCTTGTGCTTCAACAGCACATATACAAAAATTGGAATGATACATGAAAGATTAGCATGGCCCCTGTGCAAGGATTACATGCAAATTCATGTTTAAAAAATAAATACAATAAAACATTAGGAAAGACCAAAAAAAATCTACCCTGAAATCTTAATGTTAGTGTTGCTTTCTTTTCTCAAGAAAGAAATCTCAGAAAATGTTGAAGTGATTTTCCTGCAAATCTTTGACAGCTTCATTATCCAAATGTGAAAGTTTTTTTTTTTTTTTTTTTTTTTTTAAAGACGGGGTTTTGCTGTGTCATCCAGGCAGGAGTACAGTGGTACAATCATAGCTCACTGTAACCCTGAACTCCTGGGCTCAAATGATCCTTTGTCCTCAGCCTCCCAATTAGCTAGGACTACAGGTACACGCCACCACATCTGGCTAATTTATTTATTTTTTGTAGAGACAAGGTCTAGCCATGTTGCCCAGGCTGGTGTTGAACTCCTGGCCTCAAGCTGTCTTCCCACTTTGGCCTCCCAAAGTGCTGAGATGACAGGCATGAGCCACTGTGCCTGGCTTAGTTTTCCTTTTTATAAGGAGAAGATTGAGCTAATGAAAGTCTTATAATGTTGATATGCATACACAAAGAGTGCGATGCCCACCATCTGAGGGACGGACGTACTGTACTTGAAACTCAGACTTTGGGGGGTGGACAAGGGCAACATACATAACCTAAACATCTGTACCCCCATAATATCCTGAAATAAAAAAAAAAAAGTCTTATAATGTTGGTAAATCATATCATGTACAGTTTATATAATTTTTAAGTGATGTAGTTTCCTTGATTTTATAGTTAAGAATTGTCCCTTCTGTTGCTAAATCCGTATGGATATTGAAGATCCCAATCTTGGCAGAGCAATAGAATCTCCCAAAGGGCTGTTGCTCAGGAGAGAATCTTTTATGAATATATCCAAATGGTCTCTTTTCATATTGAATGGGAAAGTTTATTAACATTTCTAGATTGTCCTAGATTGTTGGAAACTCAGTGTTTTCTTTATTTGTTTGCTTATACTTATTGAAATCATATTTAAGACACGCCTTGGAGCATCAGTCACAAACTGTTCGAGAAACTATTATAATCAACTTTTGATACTTTGTTTTGGGGCAGTGATAGTATAAAGTAATATAAAAATATTTGCTTGACTTTGAAGTTGTATGTAAAACTTTAGCTTTAACTTATTTATGGAGTTTTTCACAGGCTAACATTAAGTGAGCTTTTTTCCAGTATATTTCAGTTGATGGAGGCAAAAGCTCCAAAATGTGCTAAGTGGGCTGAGGAATAAAGGCTGAGAATAAACACATATATTTTAAAAATTCATATCTGAATAAATGATCATCCATATCACCTTATTTTTTTAATAAGTGAAATCAGTAGCAAAGAAGCTAAAGCTTTTGTAATTAGATACTCAATTAAAATTTTTAGTGTAGATTCTCTTTTGGGGATGATGATAGATGTTAAAATTTTTTTCCTGTTTTGTTTCAGAACAGCCAGAGATGGTGCCAAACTGCCCTTTTATTTATATCATCCGGAAGGATATAGATATTTACTCTAAAATTTTGAGAAAACTCTTCAATGAGTCCCATGGAATCTTTGTGGGCCTCCAAAGAATTGAAGAAGAATTGACTGGAAAATCCAGAAAAGCACAGTAAGTCAGCTGCTGATAGGCGCTGAAGCCCACAACTAAACTGAAAAACCAAATGAAATGCACTCTTGTCCTTTTGTGCATTGGGTGGGTTGCCTAGAGAAATAAGGACTCCTGGTTGTGGTTTTTGGCCTCAGTACTGGGCAGTGAACATCACCGGAGCTGGGAAGTCTTAGAGGGAATGCACAAATGCTGTTGATTGGGTGGCTTGATAAGCTTTGTTTATATTCCTACTTCATTTACCCTCCAAGAAGAAAATTTAGGCCAAGCAAGCACATGAGAATTGTTATTTTTTTTGTAAGAGAGTCTCACTCTGTCACCCAGGCTGGAGGGCAATGGCAAAATCATAGCTCACTGTAGCCTCCAACTCCTGGGCTCAAGCAATCCTCCTGCCTCGGCCTCCCAAAGTGCTGGGATTACAACCATGAGCCACCGTGCCAGGCGAGTCATTGAATGAGGTCCCATTGTTGGGATTTTGAAATTAATATAAAAATGAAAGTTTTATCTTTAAAGAATTACTTTTGACCACCGTGGGCAACATAGCAAGGCCCCGTCTCTATAAAAAGTTAAAAAATTAGCAGGGTAAGGCGGTAAATGCTTGTAGTCCTGGCTACTTGGGAGGCTGAGGCAGGAGGATTGCTTGAGCCCAGGAATTTGAGGTTACAGTGAACTATGATTGCACCACTGCATTCTAGCCTGGGCAGCAAAGCAAGACCCTGTCTTGAAAAAAAGAAAAAAACACCAGCCTGGGCAATAGCAAGACCCCATCTCTACAAAAAAAAAAAAAATTAGCTGGGCTTAGTGTAGGACATGCCTGTAGTCCCAGCTACTCGGGAGGCCGAAGCAGGAGGATCTCTTGAGCCCAGGAGTTTGAGGTGGCACCAAGCCATGAGAATACCACTGCACTCCAGCCTGGGCAACAGAGTGAGACCATGTCTGGAAAAACAAAACAAAAAATCTCCCAAAACACCAGAAATCTTTTGAGACCTTATTTGGCAAGAGACAGAAAACTATTGTACTATTTATAGTTTAGGATTTTTTAAATTGTGGTTCATGATTTAACTATATCAATATCAGGATGGTACTTGTTTACCACAGACTTCTGGGCCCCACCACAGATCATTGAAATCAGGATCTCTGGGGTAAAATCCTGAACTCTCCAGGTAATTCCTAAGCACATAGGATTTTGAGAACTCCCTGTGTTAGATTTTTATCAATGTCCATATGGTTAGGGCATGGACCATGGTTGTATATTGTTTCCTTGATAAACTTTTTTTTTTTTTTTTTTTTGAGACAGAGTCTCACTGTGTTGCCCGGGCTAGAGTGAGTGCCGTTGCGTTAGCCTAGCTCACAGCAACCTCAAACTCCTGGGCTCAAGCGATCCTACTGCCTCAGCCTCCCGAGTAGCTGGGACTACAGGCATGCGCCACCATGCCCGGCTAATTTTTTCTATATATTTTTAGTTGTCCATTAATTTCTTTCTAATTTTAGTAGAGACGGGGTCTCGCTCTTGCTCAGGCTGGTCTCGAACTCCTGAGCTCAAACAATCCGCCCGCCTCGGCCTCCCAGAGAGCTAGGATTACAGGCATGAGCCACCGCGCCCGGCCCTTGATAAACTTTTTTATAAATGAATCATTCTGAATAATACCCAGGTCACCTTCTCTGTGTGTAAGTGCATGAGTGGTCACTGTTTGGTGGTTTTTTAAGATACAGGTTCTTACTTTGTTCCCTGGGCTGGAATGCAGTGGTACAGTCATAGCCCACTGTAACCTTGAATTCCTGGTCTCAAGCAGTCTCTCACTTCATCCTTCCAGATAGCTAGGATTACAGGTGCATGCCACCATGCTTGGCTAATTTTTAAAATATTTTGTGTAGAAATGGTGTCTCACTATATTGCCCAGGCTGGCCTTGAACTCCTAAGGCGCAAGCGATCTTCCTGCCTCGGCCTCCCAAAGTGCTGGGAATATAGTTGTAAGCCACTGTGCTTGGCCGTGGTCATTGGTTGTAAGAGTCTGGTATGGAATATTGGTGACTCAGAAATCTATTAATAGTTCTGGGAAAAAAAACATGTCGAAAGTCCTGTAATTCCTTGAAGGCAGGGAAACCTGTCTTCTTTGTATGGCTCCTCTTTCCCCTCATTTCCTGGTGTATCAGTATAGTAGGTGCTTTGTATAGTATTGCTGAATGAATGAGTAAACATGTGTGTGTCTTACTATTTGTGAGATGGTAGCTCCTGTTTTGTACGTGGGTGACAATGTATCACCTTGTTTTTTTGTCTAGGTAAGTTACTTATGTGGGTCTTTACTCTGGACTGTAAAATGGGGTAATAGGAGTTCTCTGCAGAGTAGTGAGGAAGTAGGGGAGACAATTTGTGCAAATTGCTTAACCTCTTGCTAGCCCTGTAGTAAGCCATGTACAGAATGTAGCTACTATTCGTTTTAAAATGGGGCCCAATAGGTGGCCTTTAGGTCTCTTCCTCTAGAACAAATGTTTTTTCCCTGCTATAAAGATCTGCATCTGGGGAATTGACAACCAGTTGCTTTCTTGTGGATGTTTGTTTTTTTCTGTCTTTTCCTTTTTAAGAACTTTTAATTCTGAACTAATTTTAGACTTACAGAAAAGTTATAAAAGTAGAGTTTCTGTATATTCCTCATCCAGCTTCCCTAATGTTAATATCTTACATAATCACATTACTGTTATTAAAACCAGGAAACTAGCATTCATGCAGTATCATTAACTAAAGACCTTGTTTGAGTTTTGTCAATTTTTCCAGTAATGTCCTTTTTTCTCTTCTGCAACTAAATGAAGTTGCATTTAGTCTTTTTTTTTTTTTGAGGCAGAGTCTCACTCTGTTGCCTGGGCTACACTGCCATGGCATCAGCCTAGCTCACAGCAACCTCAAACTCCTGGGCTCAAGTGATCCTCCTGCCTCAGCCTCCCAAGTAGCTGGAACTATAGGTGCAAGCCACCACACCCCCAGCTAAATTTTTCTATTTTTAGTTGCCCGGCTAAATTTTTTTGTTTTTTAGTAAAGACGGCGTCTCACTCTTGCTCAGGCTGGGCATTTAGTCTTTTCTCCTTAGTTTCCTTCATGAC
Organism: Propithecus coquereli; assembly: GCF_000956105.1. Taxonomy (NCBI): domain Eukaryota; kingdom Metazoa; phylum Chordata; class Mammalia; order Primates; family Indriidae; genus Propithecus; species Propithecus coquereli. The sequence goes on from NW_012153729.1 coordinate 7,173,363, forward strand.
GTTGATACTTTTGAAGAATATTGATCAATTATTTTGTAGAATGTTCCTCGGTTTGGGTTTATCAGATGCTTTTCATAGTTGGGCAAAGCTTATGAGTTTAAGAAGAATACCACAGAAGTGGTGATGTGTCTTTCTTGGCACATCATACCATGCATGGAGTTCAGGATGTTGGTATTTTATTATTGGCAATGTTGACCTTGACTATTAATGTGGTTTCTGCTGGATTTCTCCACTGCAACATTACCATCTTTCCCTTTTAACTAATAAGTGTTTTGGGGGAAGAGCCGTGAGACCATGCAAATCCTATTTGTCCTCAGATTTTCATCCAGTGATTTTAGTGTACATCAGTGGATCTTATCTGTATCAATTACTATCAATATGGACTCATGGATATTTATTGTATTTCATGGGTGTTATATATATGTGTGTGTGTGTGTCTGTATATATTTTTTGAGACAGAGTCTTGCTCTGTTGCCCCAGGTAGAGTGCAGTGGCATCATTGTAGCTCACTGTAACCTCCAACTCCTAGGCTCAAGCAATCCTCTTGCCTCAGGCTCCCAAGTAGCTGGGACTACAGGTGTGCACTACCACACCCGTGCCTGGCTAATTTTTCTATTTTTAGTAGAGACAGGGTCTTGATCTTGCTCAGGCTGGTCTTGAACTCCTGAGGTCAAGCAATCCTCCCGCCTTGGCCTCCCAGAGTGCTAGGATTAAAGGTGTGAGTGACTGCACCCGGCTTCCATGGGTTATGTCATGTTTTATTTTGTTTAAGTTTTTTCAGCTTTGGAACATTAGGACCTCCTTCACGTTGGCTCTCCTCTTTCTTTCTGCAAATTCCTATCTTTTTGTGAGCGTTTCCTTACTTTCTGGGACCACAAGATGTTCCAGGCTCATTTTGTATGTCATTTTATGTTTTTTTGTAGATTGGTTCGAGTGAGTAAAAACTACCGATCAGTCATAAGAGCGTGTATGGAGGAAATGCACCAGGTTGCAAGTAAGGATTTTGTGTGTGTATGTGTGGGTGGGTGGTAGTATTTGAAGTATTTATCTGGCTATAAATACTATGAGTTAAAATTCTGATTGACATTCCAGTCCAACATTCTTACTTTCCTACCTTTTATAATCCTTAATTTTTTGACAGACATCTTGAGTATGTTTTTCAAGTTAGAATGTATTGAGTTGGTGGACTGTTTGAATGGTATGAGGCTAAAGGGCCAAATTAAGGCTCCTTGAAAATTGTCTTCCTACTTCTTTGACCTTGGTGATTTAAAGTCACCTGAACCGGCTGGGCCCAGCAGCTCACGCCTGTAATCCTAGCACTCTGGGAGGCAGAGGCAGGTGGATTGTTTGAGCTCAGGAGTTCGAGACCAGCTTGAGCAAGAGTGAGACCCCGTCTCTACTGAAAATAGAAAGAAATTAATTGGACAACTAAAAATATATAGAAAAAATTAGCCGGGCATGGTGGCGCGTGCCTGTAGTCCCAGCTACTCGGGAGGCTGAGGCAGTAGGATCGCTTGAGCCCAGGAGTTTGAGGTTGCTGTGAGCTAAGCTGACGCCACGGCACTCTAGCCCGGGCAACAGAGTGAGACTCTGTCTCAAAAAAATAAAAAATAAAGTCACTTGAACCATGAGAGCCTCATGGTTCCTAGGTGCCTAGTAGTATCTCATATAACTTGACCGTGTCTTTCTCAGAGACTTAATGGTGGCTGTGCTACAGTGGAAAGTATTGCTTGTAACTTGAGGGCCTTGGTCTGAGAATCATTGATGTACAACAAGGGCATATGAAGCATTAAAAAAATTCTATAGTGAAAATGGGTGGTCATTAAAAGAAACAAAGGCAGAAGCCATAGAACCTGGTATATGAAGCTATAACACTAAGACTAAAAGTTCCATTGCTCACTTAAAATGTTTCGTGTTTTGTTAGTTGCTGCTAAAGATCCAGTCAGTGGCCGCCAACTCAGCAGTCAGGTAAGGAGGAGCTACCTTTGTTGTTTTGGCACCACATGTCTTTGTGCATCCTCGGCACCCACCTGGGTGGCTTTGCAGTCCCTGTTATGGCAGAAGTCTCTCTTCTTTCCAGGTAGACAGGCAGCTCGTTGGGGTGGCAGGGGTCATCTTATCCCCTTCAGGGTCTTTCACATTTGAACACAAGGATCTGCTTGATAAATACTTGTATGAGTTTTCAGTTGTTATGGAAAATATAAATCCTAACCATGTTGCATTGTTGGGGAATCATGAGATAGAGAGCTGAGCTTTTGGAATCACTGCCTAGTGTCCTAAACTCTGTTCAACTCATGAACTCAACATTTTTTTTTTTTTTATTTCAGCATATTATGGGGGTACAGATGTGTAGGTTACATATGTTGCCCTTGCCCTCCCGCCCCCAAGTCCAAGTTTCAAGCGTGTCCATCCCTCGGATACTGCGCGTTGCACTCTTTGTGTATGCATATACCCGTCCCCTCCCCCCCCTCCCCCCCCACCCGACATCCAGTAGATGTTATTCTTATATGTACACTTATATATGTTGATCAGTTAATACAAATTTGATGGTGAGTACATGTGGTGCTTGTTTTTCCATTCCTGGTATACTTCACTTAGTAGAATGCGATGAACTCAGCATTTTTACTGAACTGCAAATGATTATACTTTAGTTGGAGCTTGAAGATGACTTATAAAATTCTCTTTCCCTGGTAGAATCTTGATATTTTTCAAAGTCAGTAGTGATAGGGAATAATGCACTGTCTCTGAAAACTTTTGTTTTTCCCTTTTGAACAAGGCATGATGGTATCTGGACAGAGGGATGGTGGGTGGGGACAGGGAGCTTGCATAATCCCAAGGGCAGGGTCCAGGTCTGATTTATTTTTGGGTCTTGTATCAGGCAGTTCTTGGGATACCAACTTCATGCTCTATCTACATGTTTCTTATTATTTGCTGAATATTTTTCTAAAAATTGTCTCTCCCTTTTACTCAAAGCTCCTTCCTAGACCATAATTCATCAAGAGCATTGGTGTGATATGTTATTTAAATTGTTCTAGTGCACATTAAAATAAAATACTAGTCTCCATCCCACTACCTAAAATCCTTTTGCTAGTTGCCCTACGGGAACTCCTGCTGTAGGAATACCGGTAACTGTCAGGTTAGGGAATGGCCATCATTGGAGTCAAGGCCTGCTTTATTCCTTTGCTTTAACAGTAAATCTCAGAAATGTTTTCGGGTAAAGTCTGTCTCTGTTTCTTCCCTAGGTCTCCATTTTATCAGCAATGGAGCTGATTTGGAATCTGTGTGAGATTCTATTTATTGAAGTAGCCCCAGGTGAGCATCAGACTATCTTGCCAAAACATCAAAGGTATCCCCTGCCATCCTCTGCTCTCTCCTTGTCTTTCCTGCACACGTGTTTTGTTGCCGAGAATGTTCTTTCCAGTGCTTTTCATCATCATAGCCATCAGAAATCACTAGAAAACACCCAAAGAAACCTGACATTTTGTCAGATGCCCCAAAAAGAATCATACAGAGTGCCTTCTAAAAACCTAAAACATTTGGCAGATGACCTCTGAAAAGTAGTGAAAAAAAAATATTAGTGTGTGAAAACAAACATTAAACTACTGAAAAAACAAATATTAAACTAGTGAGTGAAACTAGTGTTTATATTTATATCATGGACTGGTCAACCTTAAAGTTTTAGGGATGTGGGAAGGGATCAGGTGGCGGGAGGCAATGAAGAATTCTTTGAGAATTCTGTCACTATCGGTTGGGGCAGGGCAGCCCTGTATATTAACTATGTCCGGTAGGAATTATTCCATTGATCTTTAAGCTGTGGTCAGTACAGTATTATGACCTGAATGAGCTTTCTGTGAAGCTACTGCAAGCTTTTTTGCATTTCTTTTAATGATTTATCTTTCTGTTTTCCTTACATGAATATTAACCTCTGTGCAACCATAGCCTTTTATTCATACTCCTGCTAAAGAACTGAGCTACTTGAAGTTAAAGTTAGTTGTTCAGAAGCCTACCTTCTTTAGTAGATTTTTTTTATTTAATCAATTAATTTTATTTATTTTGAGACAGGGTCTCTGTTACCCAGGCTCTATAGAGTGCAGTAGCGTCATCACAGGTCACAGCAACCTCAAACTCTTGGGCTCAAGCGACCCTCCTGCCTCAGGCTCCCAAGTAGCTGGGACTACAGGCACGTGCCACCACACCTGTGCCTGGCTCATTTTTCTATTTTTTGTAAGACAGAGTCTCTTTCTTGCTCAGGCTGGTCTGGAACTTCTGAGCTCAAGCTATCTTCCTACCTGGGCCTCCCAAAGTGCTAGGATTATAGGCATGAACCCAGCCTCCAGTAGATTTTGAGGAGATTACAGTCAGCCTTTCATATCCACAGGTTCCACATCCATGGATGTGGAGAGCCGACTGTACTACATCATTTTATATAAGGGACTTGAGCATTGGAGAATTTTGGTATCTATGAGGGGTCTGGAAACCAATCCCCATGGATCCCAAGGGACAACCATACTGTGTTTTTATCATTGTTGCATACGTATCTGCTATTCCGTGGCCATTACTTACATACCTGGGTTTTGTGAATTATCTGGCTGTGAGTGGTGGTGAAGTCTAGGTCTCATGTTCAGCCCTTTCCCAGATTTAATGAAAGATGCAGTGGCCTGGCCCAAGGAACTATTCTATGAAAATCCATTTCCTTTTTCCTAGCCCAGTTATTTATTCAGGACCACATGCTTAAAAGGGATATGTCTCCTGCTTAGTCAGCTTGTCTGTCTTAATGTTCTCTGTACTTTGGGTAAAGTAGAACTTGTCAAAGATGAAGATGAGGTTTTTGTGTGTGACAAGAGTCTCTTCCTCCCAGCTGGCCCTCTCCTCCTTCACCTCCTTGACTGGGTCCGACTCCACGTGTGTGAGGTGGACAGTTTGTCGGCAGATGTTCTGGGCAGTGAGAATCCAAGCAAACATGACAACTTCTGGAACTTGGTAAGGGCTTCTTGTAGGCCGGGCCCCTACCTCCCATCTCAAGTTCTGCTGTCTCCAGTGTCTTGGGGGGAAGGGTCTGAGGGTGACCCACTGGACCTCTAGCACTTGGCCGGCTTTTGGAGTCTGTGACTATGGAGACTCTCTTAGATATTTTCTCCCCTGCTCTATGGGAAAGTCTAAAACTAAAGTGCCATGTAAGAAAAATAATGCTTTGTAGATTTTATAGTGAAAAAGGAAATTTGATTTCTTTGTGGATCTGAGGAAGAGGAGACATGAAGATACTACAAAACCAACTGATGGGGCTAAGGGTGGGAATGGGGGTTAGATGTAAATGAGCATGGAAGTCATTTTGGATCATCAGTTTGGAAGTCAACGTGTGTATGTAATTGTGTGTCTTTCTGTTTACCTCTACTCATTGTGACCAAAATGGGAGGTGGCAGGGAGGAGGTTGCTAGTTAACTGGAATAATCAAAGGTTGATTAAACTAATAAAACCTGGAACTCAGGTAAGGAGTTGTTGCCTTTGGGGCTCTTTCTAGGCCTTTTGGCGCTGGGAGATCTCTGCAGGTAAGGGGAATGCCTTTGCTTAGGAAGTACTGGGCCAAGAGTTTGAGTCTCTGATTCATTCACTGAGTATTTATTATTCAGTGCCTACTATTTGCAGGGCACCAAGGAAACAACCATGACCAAAACAAGGATTCCTGCCCTTATGGAGCTTATATCCTGGGTGGTGAGACAGAAAAGAAACACATAAGTGATGTGTAGTATGGCATATAGTGAAGTGCTCTGGGAAGGAATTAAGAAGGGGTGGGTACTGGGAGTCCTGGAGGGGATGTCAAGGAAGGCCTCCCTCATGAAGGAGGTGGGGAGAGTCAATGAAGGGAGAAAGCATTCCAGACAGCCTGCCAATGCTGTGTCCTAGAGGTAGGATGGGGTGGGAGGGGTGGAAGCATGAGGGAGAGCTGGGGAGATGAGGGCAGAGAGATACCAGGTTAGATCAGAGAGGGTCTCCTGGGCTGTCACTGGGACTTGACTTTAGCTTTTAGAGAGCCTTATAGCAGAGTGGTTAACAACATGGTCTGTGGCGCCAAAGTATGTGGGTTGGCATCCCAGCTCTGCCTCTTACTAGCCGTGAGATCTTAAGTGAGTTCCTTAACAGCCTTTAGTGTCCTCATCTGTATAAGAGAGAGAATGATATCTGCCCCATAGGGCTGTTATGATGATTAAATTAGTTAAGGACATAAATGTGTGTGAACTGGTTGACATGCTTGATGCACAGTAAGAGCTAGTTTAACTCCTGAGTCAGATGGGGTGAGGGGACATTGCAGAGCTGAGAAAGGAGTGCCGCAGTCTGACTTAGATTTCCAGATGCTCTCCTTGCGCCAAGTTGGGAATAGAGCAAGGAGGGAAACAGACGAGTCTGGAGGCTGTTGTACTAAATCAGGTGGAAGATGGTGGTGTTGGAGTCTATATACAGTTTAAAGAGAGTTGCTGGGATTTGCTGATGGATTGATTGGATGTGGGTACGTAAGAAATAAAAGATGTGGCAGGATGAGTTTGGAGAGTTGGTGGTGAACTGGTGTTATGTTTAAGATGCCTATTTCAGATCCAAGTGGAGATAGTGACTGGACATTTGGATATATACATCTGGAATTCAGAGAAGGAAGGAAGTCCAGCCTAGAGAGAAAAAACTTGGGAGTAGTCAGTATCTATACAAGGGCTGTCCGGAAAGTATCCAGCCTTTGTTACTATAACAAGAACAGTTTGTGAGATATCGTGACATCGATGTAACCTGGCAGCCAAGGAGAGTGGACTGGAATGTGCATGCGTGAGCAATGACGACCTCACTGTACTAGTCAGTGGGGCGCTAGACCCTGTTAAGTGAGCATGTGCACTGTGTGGCTGCTGCATTCAAAATGACTGAGTGAGTAGAGCAATGAATCTGCGTCAAATTTTGCGCGTCAAGCTTGAACATTCCTTTCCGGAAACTATTCGGATGATTCCGAAGGCTTTCAGGGAGGATGCGATGAGTGCAGTGCAAATGAAAGTGTGACACAAACACTCAAAGATGGCCGGGTATCTGTTGACAGCGATCCATGTTCTGGAAGGCCTGCAACAAGCAGGACACCTGAAAATGTCGAATGTGTACGGGTTAGGTTAAGAGACACTGGGAGAACTGTGTGAGGTCCCAAGGTGCCTACCTTGAAGGGAACTGAGACATCATTGTCCTATGTATAATGCTTCTTGTATCTTATGTCTTCTTCAGTAAATGTCTCTATTTTTCATATTACATGGCTGGATACTTTCTGGACAGCCCTCATATATTTGTCACTTTTTTGGGTATGACTGACTTATAGTCAAAATTTTACTTTGTGTATTTTACATATATACTCGTATAGCCGATTCTCATTATTTGTGGTAGTTATGGGTCTATAAGGTTGCCTTGACCATTGCTCCTAGGGGAAGTACAGAGTTAGGTTCCTGCAAACTTCTCGTCACGTTTTTGTCACCTGATCATTATATAACCTTGTGTTAGGTGTGTTTCTGTTTATAGACAATTTATTTCACATATATTTTTGATCCATTAACATTGAACTCAGGGCCAACAGCACTATAATACATGCCTGAGCAAAGCTTATCTAACACCTCACAGCCTTCTTACACATAGGAACCCTAGATAGTACTTTAACACTATAGTTGGGGGCCCAAGAAAATTCACAGAAATGCTAAAAATGTGACATTAAATATATTGCAAAAAAGATATTTATAGTATGAGAGCTGAAACAAGAAGACAGGGCATCATCACCTTGTTCACCCTCCACTGGGAAAGTGTGTCAAAACAACTCAAAGTTTTTGCTGTGCTGCACATGTTGCAAAACATGGTGAAAATGCTATGGATTTTAATTTGGGGGTTATAAATAAATTTTAGCAAGCAGGCAAATTCACAGATATGGACTATGAATAACAAGGACTGTTTATATTGAGTGTATGCAGGCCGGGCGCGGTGGCTCACGCCTGTAATCCTAGCTCTCTGGGAGGCCGAGGCGGGCGGATTGTTTGAACTCAGGAGTTCAAAACCAGCCTGAGCAAGAGCGAGACCCCGTCTCTACTAAAAATAGAAAGAAATTAATCGGACAACTAAAAATATATATAAAAAATTAGCCGGGCATGGTGGCGCATGCCCGTAGTCCCAGCTACTCGGGAGGCTGAGGCAGAAGGATTGCTTGAGCCCAGGAGTTTGAGGTCACTGTGAGCTAGGCTGACGCCACGGCACTCTAGCCCGGGCAACACAGTGAGACTCTGTCTCAAAAAAAAAAGAAAAAAAATATATATATATTGAGTGTATGTATAATATACATATTTATATTTGAACTACAATTTTTATGAACCAGTACTTTGATGTACTCTATTTTCTATTATTTCATTTTTTTTCAAACAAAAGGTCTCACATATTTATTCTGAACCAGCCAACTAGCACAGAGCATATAAACAAAGAGAAAAAACATTTTCTCAATAAAGCATTTCCAACTGTCCAGATAGGGTGACATTTTCAGCTTGATGTGGTAAGATGACAGTGACCTTGATGCAGCATAAGTATGTGTGCCAACTCGTGTGTAGTGCTTTATTGATCCAGTTTGGTTCTTCTCAAGTGTCTCCTCTTGAAGTTGTACCTGATTTTATTATCAGTGTTCATTCAGATCCATTGGGAAATGGGACGATTTTGTTTTTGTTTCTTGGCCACAAATCGCTTGATCCTGAAAGTCTTGTGAGAAGACATGGCAGGAAACGGAGTCAACCACACATACTCCGATGACAAAGAAAGGGGAGGAAAGCAGATGGAAGGACGTGTCTTTCGATTTCATTCATTTATTTTTATTTTTTTTTGAGACAGAGTCTCGCTTTGTTGCCTGGGCTAGAGTGAGTGCCATGGCATCAGCCTAGCTCACAGCAACCTCAAACTCCTGGGCTCAAGCAATCCTACTGCCTCAGCCTCCCGAGTAGCTGGGACTACGGGCATGCGCCACCATGCCGGCTAATTTTTTCTATATATTTTTAGCTGTCCAATTAATTTCTTTCTATTTTTGGTAGAGACGGGGTCTCGCTCTTGCTCAGGCTGGTCTCGAACTCCTGAGCTCAAATAATCCACCCGCCTCGGCCTCCCAGAGAGCTAGGATTATAGGCGTGAGCCACCACACCCGGCCCATTTTTCTTCTTAGGGCTGACTCATGGGGCAGAAAGTAGCCTATGTCTAAGGAGTTAAAAAGCCAAAGTGTAGGTTTGAGGGCACTGGCCTCCCCACCTCTTGGCAGTGCTGGGCCTCCCACCAATGCTTATGGCCCTGGATCTCCTCCTAGGTGACCGTCTTGGTGCTACAGGGTCGGCTGGATGAGGCCCGACAGATGCTCTCCAAGGAAGCCGACACCAGCCCCACCTCTGCAGGCATGTGCCAAATCTTGGGGGACTTGATGAGGACAATGCCCATTCTCAGTGTACGTGGCAGCAACCTCGTTCTGCTTGGTCATGGGAGATGGGTAATGGGTTAAGCATAAAGGGTTTGGGTTAGATGGTGTCTTATGGCCAATCTTTCCCTTTAGCCTGGTAACACTCAGACACTGACAGAGCTGGAGCTGAAGTGGCAGCACTGGCATGAGGAATGTGAGCGGCACCTCCAGGATGGCACATTTGCTGCCAGCCCTCACCTGGAGTCTCTCTGCAAGGTCTGTGGGAGTAGTCCAGGTTGGCCCAGGTTGGCTTCCCTTTGGGGCTGTGGCACATGGCACATCAGTGGCAGGAGCTTGGTCTTGGACAGGGCTATCTGTCACTCTGCCATGCCATGAAGGAGAGAGAGCCTTCAGACTCTAGTTGAAATCGAGTGCCCTACTTGAGATCAGGAGAGTTATAGAGAAGTTGCTCCTGAGAGGGAGACACAGCTCAGTGAAAATGTCTCTCTCCTCAGATTATGCTAGGAGACGAAGCTGCCTTGTTAGAGCACAAGGAGCTGCTGAGTAACTGGTATCATTTCCTAGTGACTCGGCTCCTGTACTCTCATCCCACAGTGAAACCCATTGATCTGCACTTCTACGCCCAGGTGAGTGCATTCTGTGTGCGGAGACGGGGTGGGAGTCCTGCTGGCTTCCTGATGGGTCATTCTCGATGTGTGGCCTCTTTGAATTGAACCTCCTGGGGGAACAGAAAGGCCCTTTTTGAAGGAACCCACCACCCTCTCCAGGGTTCTCTATTCAGCAGCCCTGCCTGGCCCCCTGAGTCTTTGCTTCCATCCTGGGGATTGAGTGGGTCATCACCTTTCCACAGTCCAGCCTGGACCTGTTTCTGGGCGGTGAGAGCAGCCCAGAACCCCTGGACAACATCTTGATGGCAGCCTTTGAGTTTGACATCCACCAAGTGATCAAGGAGTGCAGGTAGGACTTCTGGCCCACCACCAGTTTAACTGTTGTTAGGTGTTCAGTGGAGCAGCGTAAGTACGCTGACAGTGTTGTGCAGCCATCGCCACCATCTGTTCCTGGAATGTCCTGTTCCTTCCTTACACTTCTTCCCACAGACCTGCTGTCCTAGTCCACCTTGTGCTGCTATTATACAATACCTGCGACTGGGAAATTTATTCAGAACAGAAGTTGATTTTCTCAAAGTTTTAGAGGCTGGGAAGTCCAAGATCAGGGTACTGGCAGGTTTGGTGTCTGGTGAGGGCTGCTCTCTGCTTCCAAGATGGCAGCTTGAACACTGTGTCCTCATGTGGCAGGAGGTGGAAGGGTAGAAAGGGGGACTAACTCCCTCTGTCAAGTCTCTTTATAAGGGCACCTAATCCCATTGATGAGGGAGGAGCCCTCATGACCTAATCACCTCTTAAAGGCCCCCCCCTCTTAAAACTATCACATTGGCACCACTGTAATTTTGGAGAAGACCCATTGAAATCATAGCACCTGCTCCCCTGCCTGGCCAGATGCTGGTAGATAATGGCTATATTCTGGATGAGTTTGGGAACTTTGCTGAGGCTTGAGGGCTACCATATTTATAACTGTTTCCATTTCAGGGATGTTGATTTAAAATAACATTGCAGGAAATGACTTTGATATTTAAAATCTAGAAGAAGCCAGCAAGCCTGTTTCTTGGCACCTCATGGACACGCAGTGCCTAAGGGGACAGCTCCTCCCAGCAGGCTCACTCTAGTGAGGCAAGGCTGCCAAACCACAGGGCTCCGGGCTGGGTATTTTCAGAATTTCCAGACCTCTTCCCAAAAGGGTGTTCCATCATTACACTGAATTTCTAGCAAGGCAGGAAAAAGAGTGTCAAAACATAATGAATTGTAGTCCCAGCTATTTGGGAGGCTGAGGTCGGAGGATCCCTTAAACCCAGGAGTTCAAAGCCAGCCTGGGCAATGTAGTGTGACCTTATCTCTTTAACAGCAACAACAGAAAGAATATACTCTTCATACGGTGCAGCCTAGACAGTGGGTGTTGCACTGAAGAATGCTGGGAAGGGACAAAGTTGGGAATGGCCACAGATGGTCTTGCTCAAGTATCAAATTCACTGACCTCAACTGGCCCTTTTTTTAGTAGATGCAGGCGTGGGAGGGGTTTCCACCCTGCTACCTGCTGCTCTTGTTTGGGCCAGAACTTCAAGAAAATTATGCTTGATTTGGGGGACAGAGACTAGTTTAGTGTCAGTATTCTTTTCACAGGCCTCTGAGCAGTGTGGGGATTGCCTGCATGGAGAAGTTAGAATAACTTAAAAAGACACACACCATCATTTGCCTTTGTTGGTGTCTCTGCCTGTAGTTCTAAGTAACAGGCATTCCTAAATCTCCTGTCTGTTATAGCATTGAGTGTGTTCCACCAGGGCTTTCTTCATAAGCCATATGTGGAGTTTTAGGAACAAAATTGATTTGAGCAGAACACGTCTCTTGGGTGCAGGGACTATAAAAAGGGAAAGCATCCTGCTGTTCCCAGTGGTAGGACAAGAAAGAGAAGTACCAGTGAAGAGGGGTGGCTTTTCAGAGTCCCACAGAAAATAGTGTCACTGTCATGCTAGTCACAAACAAGGATTAGGCTCCCACCCCCTCAGTCTAGGCGTCTCTCTGCCCCTACAAGCAGGAAAAGATCTGAAGTTTGTTAGTTATAAATCTTGTTTGCATTTTTCTGATCAGGAAGCTACCTCCTATCCCATTCTGAGACAAAACGAAAAGCAGATCTTGTTCCAGGAATTGTGAAAAGGGCTGAAATGTCTTCAGAGACAGTAGTAGTTTCAGAAGTGTGGTTCCCAGATGGGCGAAGATTGAGTTGTGGTCTTACGAGCACTCATTTTCTATTGGGTTCTATCAGTCAGACCCATGCACAGTTCCAGCGAGGGAGAGAGGAGTGTGTCTGTCTGGACTTGAGCCAGTGGGCTGGTGTTTTGGGGAAGCCTCACTGCTTGGAGTATGATATCAGCTGGTTTGTGACTCTACCTTGTGAGAGGTGGATGAGGGGGCTCCTTTTTAAAGGTGTTAGAAGGGAGGTTTCTATGTGGGCACTTGATTACCCACCCCCCATCAGCTGTGCCAGGCCTTCAGGGGCAGAAAGGGCAGCTGGAGGTCCTAAAGCAGAGGCCATGGGTTTGCCCGTCAGCCCCAACAGCCGAAAGGTGATGTCCGCAGGTGTCCTCCAAGGAGTCCTTTCCTCCTCTTTGGCTTACAGCTTCCTCTGGATGGGCCAGTTCCTTGCTCTCTGGCAAAAGGTTACAGGGAGCTGGTGTCCACTTCCCTGGGACTGAGTTAGGCAAGATGTTGGCAGCTTCCCTGGTGCCCTTCAAGTCCTCCAAAAGTATTGCACTAAAAGGCAACAGGTCTTCCTTCAAAAACCATGGAGAGGTCTAGTTTAATGTCTGCCTAATCTAGAATCTTCTTGCTCGTGTGTTGGCCCAGCCCATAATCTTAGATGCAGGGTACAGCAGTGTGTGCAAACCTCATGCCCCATTTCTGGAAGAGCAGGTTCGCAGCTACCAGAGCTCGGTTAGGCAGAGGGGATGATGGGTAGTAGTTACTGTAGAGCCACCAAAAAGCAATGCAGAGGTCAGGGTAAGGGGGTCACAGTGGCTTCAGTGCAGGGTAAACGGTCCTTTGGGGATTACAGTTGCTTCCTCAGGGTAGTCACCTTCACTGTAGCCAGTCTTCCTGACTCCACAGAGTTCTCCCCTATTTCCAGCAGAGGTTACTTCGGAGCTGTTAAGCCTTCCTCATTTTTGAACATTGAGGCTGCTCACCTGTGTGGAGGCTGCTCTGTTAGAATCCCAAACCTAACTGGATCAGACTTGCTGAACCCTGCAGAGAGACTGCAGCAGCCACTTCCAGTACTTTGTGAAGTCTCGTCGGTCATTTGAGCTGTGTTTTTCTCTGCCTTCACTGGTCACTTCTCTCCAGCCTTGGAGGCAGCTGGATCCCTTTGGGGAGACACTGGAAGCTGTCTGTGCCCTTCTTTCCACTTGTGGGTAGCATTTGCACAGACTGGACTGTATGTTGGCTCCCTTAGCTCTGGGGCCCTCCCAGCTTCCCTCCTGGCTTCTCTAGTGGTTTTGCCATAACTGTCAGATCCAGGTAGCAGCAGCTGCTCTGGGAGGCTCATGTAGCCCACTTTCTCCCATTTTCTTTCCCAGCTTTATTGAAGCATGAGTGACAAATAAAAGTTATATAATATTTAAAGTATACAACATGATGTTTTGATATAGATATATATATATACACACACACATTGTGTACTGATTATCACAATCAATCTAATTAGCATATCATCTCGCGTAGTTACTTTGTGTGTGGTGAGAACACTTGAGAACTACTCTCTTAGCAAATTTTAAGTATACAGTATGTTATTTATAGTCACCATGCTATATGTAGGTCTCTAGAACATAATCACCTTATAACGTTTGTACCCTTTGACCAACATCTCACCATTTCCCCCACCCATCAGCCCCTGGCAACGACCATTTTCTCTGCTACTATGAGTTTGACTTTTTTGTTTTAAGATTCCACATAAGTTGAGATCATGCAGTGTCTGTCTTTCTGTGTCTGGCTTATTTCACTTAGCATAATATCCTTCAGGTTCATCCATGTTGTCACAAACGGCAGAATTTTCTTTTTTTAAGGCTGATATTCTGTTGTGTATATAATCATATATCACATTTTCTTTATCCATTCATCCATCACAGTGGACATGTTTCCACGTCTTGGCTATTGTGAATAATGTTGCAGTCAACATGGGAGTGCAGATATCTTTCTGAGACCTTATTTCCTTTGATATATTCCCAGAGGTGGGACTGCCAGATCATATGGTAGTTCTTTTAATTTTCTGGGGATGCTCCATACTGTTTTCCGGAATGGCTGTACCAGTTTACACTCCCACTAACAGTGTACAAGGGTTCCTTTTTCTCCACACCCTCACCAACTATCTTTTGACTTTCTGATAGTAGCCATCCTAACAGATGCGAGGTGATATCCCTCCCTTCTTTTTGAAGCACAGGACATGTGGGGTTCCTGCTCACACCCCGCTGGTGTGGGACATGGCATCTGCCCTTGACTTTCCTTCTTGCCTTGGTATCTGAATCTGTAGCATTGCCCTGAGCAACTGGTGGTTCGTGGCCCACCTGACAGACCTGCTGGATCACTGCAAGCTCCTCCAGTCCCACAACCTCTAGTAAGTTGGCCGGGTGCATTGATCCTCTTCTCCCCACCACCAAGTCCTCGAGGGTGGGAAGAGCCAAATGCCTGGAAGGGAGGCTGGGCAGAGGAAGGCGGCCTTGAATGGAGCTAGCAAGGAGTCTTGGTCTTACGTTACATTTTATTCTAGTTTTGGTTCCAACATGAGAGAATTCCTCCTGCTGGAATATGCCTCAGGACTGTTTGCTCATCACAGGTAGGAAAGTCCCCATGGGTGTAGGGTATGCTGGGATGTTCTTCAGCATACAGGTGCCCTTTGAGCTTAGACTGTTCTCTGGTTTCCTAAGATCCCTGGTTCCTTAGGTACCAGGCTCCAGAGCCCCAGGGCAGCACATGGGCTCACCACCCTTATTTGTCCTCCTCGGACTTTTGCAGCCTGTGGCAACTGGGGGTGGATTACTTTGACTACTGCCCTGAGCTGGGCCGAGTTTCCTTGGAGCTGCACATTGAGCGAATCCCTCTGAACACCGAGCAGAAAGCCCTCAAGGTGCTGCGAATTTGTGAGCAGCGGCAGATGACTGAACAAGGTGAGTTGGCCCTGTTCCCAGCCTACACCATGCCGGCCTCCTCCTCACCAGCCACACTGGAGAGGCAGTGGATGTCAACAGGTAAACTAAGACACAGGACAGTTACTAGGGAGGGACAAGAGAGCAAGGGATCCAGTGGGACTGAGAAGAGATCTAGCACGTACCTTTTAGAAAAGGCCCTGAGCCACTTCCTCGCTCTTTCTCCACAAGGTCAGGCCTGGAATCAGTGCTGAGTTTCCCTGTCCCAAGGGAATTGTGTTGGTAGCTAAGCCTGGCTCTGTGGGGAAGTGGTGCTGGAGGTGGCTCCGGAAGAACACAGGGAGGGGAACGAGTATGGACAAGTTTGCCCCTTCTTTTCTTCCTCACTGTTGCATGATAAAAACCTGAGCTGTGATTGCCCACAGGCAGTCACACGTTTGTGACCATCTCTGAAAGCATATGGTGTTCCAGACCTAAAGGAAGATAAGGTTTTAGATACCCGGACAGGTAATGGAGGAGCTGATATGTGGGGAGAAACAAAATATTTTTGCCACCCCTGAAATCACATCTGGTCATATAGCCTATCCCACTGTGGTGGGTCATTATATTGTTAGCAGAACCCATACGCCACTTGTAAACCCCAGAGTTTCTAGTTCTGCTGACCCAGCTGTGTTTAGAGCCTACGGGAGAGGCTGGGGGAAAGTCGCCTCTATCCCTGCAGGGCTCAGGAATGGTGATTTTGGGGGTGAAAGGGTTTGTCTTTTTCTCTTTCCCCCTGCAAAGTTCGCAGCATTTGTAAGATCTTAGCCATGAAAGCTGTCCGCAACAATCGCCTGGGTTCCGCCCTTTCTTGGAGCATCCGTGCTAAAGATGCTGCCTTTGCCACGCTTGTGTCAGACAGGTGGGTTCAGCAGGTGCTGGCTTTCCAGGGGTTGTCTGGGAGGTTGGGAGGTTGAGGAAGTGGGCTTGGGACTGCTGCTCTGATCTCTGGGCCTGGCGCGCAGGTTCCTCAGGGATTACTGTGAGCGAGGCTGTTTTTCTGATTTGGATCTCATTGACAACTTGGGGCCAGCCATGATGCTCAGTGACCGACTGACATTCCTGGGTGAGTTCTCTGGGTTCTGTCCCCCTGGACCTTGGGCATAAGTGAACAGTTAATAGAGGTTGGAGGGATCATTCTAGACTTCTCTAAGTTTTTCCTTCCTGTTAAACCCAAACTCCAAACTACGTAGAACCGTATGTGCCAGACTCTGCAGTTTTTGATAACATTTTATTTTCCAGTAATTTCAAACTTAGAGATATGTTGCAAAAATAGTATAAGGAATAAGGAGCTTCCGTATACGTTTCATCCAGATTCACCAGTTACATTTGGCCCGTTATATTTGAGGGTTCTGCATCTGTGGATTCAACCAACTGAATGGATGGTTGCATCTGCATTGAATATCTAGACTTCTTTTTTTTGAGATGATGTCTCACTATGCTGCCCAGGCTAGATAAGAGTACGGTGGCTGAATTCTCAGGCTTGATCATGATGCACACTACAGCCTTGAATTCCTGGGCTCAAATGTCCTCTTGCCTCAGCCTCCCAAGTAGCTGAGACTACAAGCCTCGTGCCACTGTGCCCGGCTTTAGACGTTTTTTCCCTCTCATTATATAACAGCTATTTACTTAGCATTTATATTGTATTAAGTATTGTGAGTAATCTGGAAATGATTTAAAGTACATGGGAGGATCTGCATAAGTTCTATACAAAGGCTACCCCATTTATATGAGAGACCTGAACGTCCTTGGGTTTTGGTATCCACAGGGATCCTGGAACCAATGCCCTGGGCATATTGAGGGATGACTTTATATTTTGCTTTTTTTTGTCATTCTTTCCTCATTTGGTCAGTTAATTCTTTTGGGAACAATTTTAGAGTAAGTTGGAGATATTGTTCCCCTTTCTCCTTAAATACTTCAGTGTGTATTTCCTAAAAATAATAGTTATCAAAATCAGGAGATCTGTCATTGATACAATATTATTTAATTCGCAATCCATATTCTGATTACATCAGCTGTCCCAGTAAGGTCCTGTCATGTCCAGGATTAAGAATTTAGTTGTCGGCCGGGCACGGTGGCTCACGCCTGTAATCCTAGCACTCTGGGAGGCCGAGGCGGGCGGATTGTTTGAGCTCAGGAGTTCGAAACCAGCCTGAGCAAGAGCGAGACCCCGTCTCTACTAAAATTAGAAAGAAATTAATTGGACAACTAAAAACATATAGAAAAAATTAGCCGGGCATGGTGGCATATGCCTGTAGTCCCAGCTACTCGGGAGGCTGAAGCAGGAGGATCGCTTGAGCCCAGGAGTTTGAGGTTGCTGTGAGCTAGGGTGATGCCAGGGTACTCTAGCCCAGGCAACACAGTGAGACTCTGTCTCAAAAAAAAAAAAAAGAATTTAGTTGTCATGTCTCTTTTTTTGTGCCTCCATCTTTCTTTGTGCTGCTTTTTTTGTTTTTGGAGACAAGGTCTCACTCTGCCTGGGCTAGAGTGCAGTGGTGTCATCATATCTCACTGCAGCCTCAAACTCTTGGGCTCAAGCAATCCTCTTGCCTCAGCCTCCCGAGTAGCTGGGACTATAGGCACATGCCACCACCCCGGCTAATTTTTTTTATAGAGATGGGATCTCACTGTGTTGCCCAGGCTGGTCTCAAACTCCTGGGCTTAAGCAAACCTCCCACCTTGGCCTCCCAAAGCACTTGGATTACAGACATGAGCCACCACGCCCAGCCTTTTGTAGGGTGCCTTTTGTAGGTTTCACTTGAGCCATTTAACAGAATGTGAAGGTGACCTCCTGCTCTCCTTTCTTAACAGGAAAGTACCGCGAGTTCCACCGATTATATGGGGAGAAGCGTTTTGTTGATGCCGCTTCTCTTCTCCTGTCATTGATGACTTCTCAGATTGCCCCTCGGTCTTTCTGGATGACACTGCTAACAGATGCCCTGCCCCTTTTGGAACAGAAACAGGTAACAGTTGAGTCAGCGGTGAATTTCTTCTCTACCTTTTAGAGTCCCGACAGTGCTTAGTTCTGTAGCTATTGCAGATGTGCACGTGTTTTCTCCCAAGTAGTTACATGTGTGCACACGCACGTAGTCCTCCATAGTACCTCCTCTGTAAATCCCACGTTCACACGAGAAAACCACTTACTTTGAAATGAAGAGCTGTCTACCAACTGTACTCAGCCCAGGGCACTGACTAGAAGGGCCAGAAGTGAGAATTAGAAGCTGCTTCATCCTCCCAGGGCTTCTTGTACAAAGCACATTCTTCAGAAAGGCACAGAAGGAAGAACTTCTCTGAACTTGGGCCTGTGCCCCAATCAGTGCAGGCCTTTGCTGGGGAGCAGCTAAGCAGAGCAGCTAAGCAGAGCAGCCTCTCTCTTCTAGGTGATTTTTTCAGCAGAACAGACATATGAGCTGATGCGGTGTTTGGAGGACTTGACATCAGAAAGGCCAGAGCACGGCGAACCTGATGCCCAGCAACTCCAGGTCATTTTAACTTCTGGCCGATGGTTCCACAAGGGAGGTACAGAGATGGGAAAAGACTTGACTCTCTTGGGCTTCCCCTCCCTTTCCTTCCAGAGACACTGGCTCCTTATGAACTCATGTGGCTCTTAGTTCTCCCTTGACCTGTAGCTGACACACCAACTTCTTTTAGGAGAAAATGGGCAATTCTAGTATTTTGATTCCTACGTTTTTTTTTCTCTTTCCTGTCCTTCAGAATGGCCCTTTACTTGCTGGAAGCTACTACTTAATGTTAAATGTTCTCTGTCTGCCTTCTACCTTTGGATTAGGTAGAACCTTCAGGAACCTTAAGGAAGGAATCCTTCCTGCTGGCTCATGCTGGCTCTCTCTGCTTTGCAGGATGATGACATAGAGACCACCAAGGTGGAAATGCTGAGACTTGCTCTTGCACGAAATCTTGCTGGGGCAATTCTAAGAGAAGGCTCACTGGAAGGTTCCTGAGAGAGCTGCTTCAGTGTGGTATCTCTGTATGGCTATGTATATAGAATTCTAAAATAAATGTTCTCTTTTGCAAATATAAGTTCTTATGGACCACTGTCCAGGCAGGGAGTTATCTATGTCTACTCTGAATCCGAGGTAGTAGTAAAAAAATGCTTGTTTCATGTTCTCTTTGACATGGAACTGTCTTCCTGTGTCTCCTTAGAGAAGCCACTCCCAGAAGTTATGAATGATGAGTGCAGTGTCCTCCTCCTCCCTATAATTGTAAATCTGAACAAGAGCCCTTGGTGGTTTGTGTTTCTGAAAGCTTGCCTAACCTCAGATTCATCTGGAACATTCAATATTCTGTTGACATTTTGGTTACCTGCTTTTTTAATAAAAATATTCAGGAACTTGTACTTTTAACAGAAACCTCAAGCAACTCCAGCATAGCCTAACCCACCTATGTATGTTTGGAATTCACAGGTGGCACCTTCCCCATCGGGGTGAATGGTGTCTATATTAGAAGGATTCCAAGTAGGGTGAAAATGGTTTTATTTAACATGCAGCAAAACAAGGGCAGCAGAGTTGGTATATCCAGTACAGCTGTTTGCCACAAAGCAGTGACCTCAATAGTAACGAGTAACACTCATTAAATAATTTTAATGTCTAAAGCTTATTATAAAGGTACATTTCCACATAGTAATCCCACAGACATTCCCAGGGCTGCAGAAGCCAGTCTCTGGAAAGCTCTTGGATTCATTCTTAAGTAGTGAAAATGATTTACTTTTGGCCTGTCCTAATGAAGCAGTGAAACCTGCTTGCTAAAGACAGCGAGGGGAAAGGACATGACCTCTTGATCCAGAGTAAGGGAGTCCTGCGAGGGGTGAGGGGATCAGGGAATGTGGTTTGTGCCACCTCCCTTTTCCCAGAGATGTCCATCGCTGAGCCCATACCAGCTGAGCTGTGAGCTCTTCCCCAGCTTCTGTGGCAGCTGGTGGTTCTCTTTCCCGTAGCCTTGTCAGGCCTCGTATCCCTGGCCCAGGATTGCATCCACCTGTCAGAGCAGCTGGGACAAGCTAGCTGGGGCCAAGCACTGTTAAAGCACAGGCTCTGGTGACTTGGCTCAAGCATGGCTCTGATCTCATCACCTCCAGACCCAGCATCTCGCTGACGGTGCCCCTGGGGAGCTGGGAACAGGGTTTCTGGGCAACACGTTAGGACATGTCTAGTGCAACGTGCTTGACCCTGAGGCCTCTGGTGTCCAACCACACCACATGCCATCTGGTGGGAGGAGGAGGCCAAAGCAGGAGAACACAGAGGGTAGCAGTTGTCCTTCCCTTCAGAGACTCTAAGGGGAGGACAGCAGTTTACTTCATGCCAAGCAAGAGGTAGTGAGTAGGATGGCCTGCCCCACAGTTGGATGCACACTTTTCCCAGAAAGCTCACCTGCTTTTGGAGAAGGGAAAATATTGGTTCTCTTCATTTTCTTTCCTATTCCTAGTTTATCAGAAGGCCAAGTTCTGTTTCTGCTAGGCTGAGTTCCATGTCCTGCTGAGATGTCCATAGGACATAGCATGGCACTGCCAGAGATAAGCACGCAACTCATCACTCAGTGGCCGTTCCAGGATGCTACTGACCGCGGAAGGTAGGGCTCCAGTGTACCATTTCTCACCCTGGGCCAAACACCATCTTGGACCACTGGGCTTGGGCCACTTCCCTGGAAGGGGCAGCAGGAGCCTGCCAGCAGGGGAAGCACAGAATCACAACAGGGGTGGGTGGGGCAGGGGGCCTCTCTCAGGCTGCACCTCTGTGGGGTATGAGGGTGTGGTTCTTGTTGGGGGGTTGGGGAGACGATACTCTCTCCTCAGAGACCGCCCCACCCAGGGCTTCAGTGAATGCCAGTAAAAAGAGGAAAAAATCTACTCCAAGCCTGGGGTCCATGTTCCCAGGACAGTAGTGAAGTCAGGGACCACTCCCCACCCCTGACAGCATATGGCCACTTCAAGTCACACAGGTAGATAAAAACAGATCCTCTTAGGGGGCCAAAAGAGTGGTTATCACAGCAGCAGCTTGGCTCCCAGCAGAAATGCGCAGGACCCCTGTTCCATGTCAAAGCTATAAGCACTGTCGTCAGGACATGGAGAGTGACTGGACCAGAGCACTCCCCATCTTAGGGCAGCCTGCCTGGGCTTCAAAGTGGAGATCACAGCGTCCTCTGGGGTCATAGGTTCCCCCACTGCTCCACAGGAGGGAACTGGTCCACCTCGCCCACCTCCGTGCTCAGCTGCTCCCCCAGGGCAAAGGTCAGCCTATACCGAAGCCGCACTTTCTCCTGTGACAGAGGGTAGTGGGTGAGATTCAGCCTAGGTGGCCCCTCAGCAGGATGCCCTCTTCTCTGCTAACCTCTCGCAGCCCTCTGTGGTAGAGGGATCATCCCTATTCCCACCAACCACCAGCCACACTCAGCCACTTAACCCAGGGCAGCAAAGGGATGTGTTAAGCTGCAGGTCACAGCACTTCAGGGTGGGAGGTATCGGTCCTAAGGTACTAATCTGGGGCAGCTAGGACCCGTGGGTTCTACCCTGCTCACCTTCAGTGGATTGGCCAGCAACATGACCTGGGTGATGGCTGCAGGTGGCTGGATGGGGCTGAATGGAGAGAGTTCTGTTCCAGAGGGTGGCTGCAATTTCACTTTCATGGACTAAAGATAGAGAGAAGCTCCTTTCAAGAGAGCAGCAGGTGCCCCACGATGGAACCCAATCTGACCCCAGTGGCTCCACACTGCTGTTGATGGCTGCCCCCTAGGAGGAGGGAGTACCTTGGGCACTGCAGCCTGCAGCACAATGCTTTTTACTGGCAAGGGCGCTGTATTCAGCATCGATACCACCACCACCAGCACATCAGGCCGTCCTGGAGGACACTCCTTGGCAAAGTGGAAGAGGATGCGGAAGCCATTTTTATCATAGGCTGTCACAGGAAGGGCACTGCCTGCAAGAAGTTGGCACATGGATGGGGGAGGAGAGCGAGCCAAAGATACCCGACTGAGCCCCGGTGGTACCTGCTGTAGCCACAAGTTGGGGGAGAGGGGCTACCCTGGCCACGACAAATACAACCCTCCCTCATAGAGTCTGGAAGGCTGACGCAGCAGGCAAGCCAGCCTCACTTGGCTCCAAGGGATCCCCGCAAGGACCCACCCATCGCATGCCCCACAGTACTGCAGCTGTGGGCCCCTGCTCCCTCCCCCCAGTCAAGCCTCTAACACCTACTAGGCTTGATCGATTCCAAGGGCACATGGACACTGGCCAGGGAGAGCTGGGGCCCCTTCATGGGGCTGCCCTGAGGCTGGAAGGCCAGTGGCTGGAAGAGAGGGCTGCCAGGCCCGGTGGAGAAGGGCAAGAGAGGCCTGGCTGGGGTGGTGGGGATCAGAGGGGCGGCCGTGGCTCCAGAGGAAAAGTGGGAGGCAGGTTTCACCAAGCCTGATGTCCTGGGAGGCAGGAAGACAGGGCAAGTCAGATCTGCTGGGCCAATCCCTCACAAAGGCCCCCCATGCCAGAGACAGCTCTTACCCATCCCTACCCCCTCAGCTTCCCTCCCGACTGATTGGGCCAAAAGGGATCTTCTCCCCAACCTGTGGTTCTGCCATGCCCAGCCCTCAGCAACCCCACCTCTTCTCCCACTCATTACACTTTGGCCTCTTCCAGAAGCTGATCGAGGGCATCCAGGTGGTGCAGGGTGCTATCGCCTAGTGCCGAGCTATGGTGATCAGGGACCGCAGGCTCAGCCTTTGGGGTCAAAGCTGGGGCCGGTCCAGTGGAGAACAGGAAGGAACCCATAGTGGGGGCAGGAACACTGGCTGGGACCACAGGGGCTGGGAAGGGAGGCAGCAGTGGAGCTTGGGAGTTGCCTGAGGAGGGGGCTGAGGGCTGGAGCAGAGAAGCGTCTGAGGCGCTGCAGGCAGCAGGCCCTGGCTTGGGGCTGAAGAAGTCCAGGTTGGAGTGTTCACTCTGTGGGCAACAGAAAGGGCAGGTGAGCAAAGGCCGGGGAGGGCCTGCTGCAGGTGGCAAGGGGCATAGCCCTGCAGGCCCTGGCCCTATTCTACCAGGGGCATTGGAGGTGTGCAACCCTGCTGGACCAGCAGCCCTCCAAGGACAGGGCTGAGCAGAGCCCCTTGAGGCGATTGATCCATCTCCCAGCCACGCTGGGCAGCACTCTGGAGGGCAGGGACAGCCTGGGCCCCAGCTGACTGTAGCCAAGAACCGGTCAGGAGAGATGAGGCTAGTAAGTGAAAGTCCTCAGACACTTTCGTGATACCACCATCAGTATCTACCTACCTGGAACAGGTGCCATTGGTTATTTCCAGCTGGCTCTTTGGGAGGAACATTAGGGGCTGGGTCAGTGAGGCCTGAGAACAGAGAAGGGAACTCCATGAGAAAAGGCTCTGGGATGGGATGGGGCAGCCCTTGCTGAGGAAGGATCAGGTGACAAGTGGTATCAGTGGGTGAAGGGGTAGGGAGCTCTTCTTCAGGCAGCCTCCGGAGGGCAACAGGTCCCCTTCAGTCCTCACACACAGACGTGAGGGCCCTCCCAGGGAGAGGGGAGCAGAGCCAGTCCTAGAGTCCACTGGTAAGACTGCCCTGGTGGCCTCAAGGGTCAGTGACCTTGACTGACTCTGTTCCCTACAACTGGAGGCGCTTTGCCCACCCCTGATAAACACACTGGGACACCCTCGGGCTACCTTCTGATGCCACCAGCCCCTCTTCCTCTGAGGGCTCCACCAGAAGAAACACCTTTCAGCCCCTCTCTAGGACGCACCCAAGCAGAGAAGCTCCTCGTCCAGCAAGGAGAGGGCGTTGTTTGTGCTGTTGGGCCCCAGGGGGACCTCGGCCTGGCTGGACGAGCGGCTGCGTGGAGGGCCCGAGGTCTGGGGGGGAGGTGGGAGGATCGGGATGCCTGAGGAGGGTGGAGTGGGCGCCAGAGCCGATGCAGAGGATGGACTATTCAGTGTGTCCAACTCAGCAAGGTCGATGAGAGTGCCTTGGTTACTGAAGTGATTGTTCCCTAGACGGGTCAACAGAAAGAAGACAGGAACAATTGGGTTGTTCTTGTGGCTGTGCAGCAGGAGGCAGGACCCTGGGCGCAGCAGTTGATGGCTCCAGCCTCTGGCCCAGTCCAAAGGCATTTCTGCTGGGGGACACTGTAAGGGGAGCTGGAGGAGGCAGGGGGAACACTTGTGACAGTCAAGAACCCCTCAGGTCCTATGGAATGCCACACTGGTCAGCTGCACCCCTGGCTGTGTGGCAGGGAGTCAGGGTGGTTTGGAGGGGTCCAGAATGGGGAACCAGAACATTTTACCTTCAGAATCAGGCACAGTTGAGGTGGTCACCTCGCCATTGATGACCTGCCCTCCAATAATTGTTTTATAAGAGTTGATGACCCGGGAGAGGTTGTCACTGGCCTGCAGGATGTCCCCTGGAGCAGAAAACAGATTCCTTACACCTGGCTATGACAACTTCCCCACCAACACAGCCAAATTCCTGGCTCATCCTTGCCAACCAGTCCTTCTCACTCACCCAAACTGTTGTCATTGTCCTCTGTCTCACTGGCTAGTTTAAATAACGTCCGCCTCTTGTTCTCACACCTATCGAACAACTCCTGAAAGAAACCCAGACATAAAAAAATCACAACTGCAAAGGCCCTCAGAGATCACGTGATCTGGCATTCGTGACCAGAAAACAAAGAGGATCCTCAACGCGCCATGGTCAATCACTGGCAGCATTGGGACCAGAGCACTCGTCTTCCTGCCACCAGCCACCACCACACCGTGTCCCCCAAGACGTCTGCTCAGACGGTCAGTAAGTCCCTTCCCATCTCCCAGGCTGGCATGCACCTCAGAACTCAAACTATCCCCCAGCCGCAGCCTGGACCACATCAGCATGGGGTCACAGGATGCCGCTGAGGCAGTAAGGAAAGGTGCACAGCAGAGGTGAGCACGAAGGGCACGGTCTCTGGAGTCACACACGCAGGTTTACACCTGGCCCTTGTACCCTGGGTTAGTTAGCAACCTCAGGTGTTAGATGGGGATGCCACCATTTCTGTGGCCACCACGCAGATGACCGAGGCCGTGAATGCCAAGCATGTAGCCCAGTGTCGTCAACAGGCAAGTACTCAGCACGGGCTGGTTCTGAACGTTCCTGCACAGTAGCCCCATGAGGCGGCTCTTCACCCAAGGGTGGGCCCACCTTCATGAGCTCTTTGTCTCCCTCTGAAGAGTCCTCTCGGCTGTAGTGAAGCAGCATCTCGCTGAGCAGTTTCACGTTGTTGTTGACCTCCTCTAACGTGTGCAGACGCTTGGTCACCTTTTGGATGCGCGCCTCGTCCTGCACATCAGCGAGGATCAGGAGAAAGAGCTCAACAGCTCGGTCTTCCCACTCCCACCAGGAGAGGGCCACACCCTACCCCGTAACATAAGCACAGGGGCGTGGTTCCTGGGACCCAATCTGCAGTCTTTTCACAGCAACACCCTCCCCAACCCATCTGTGCTCCTCCCTTCTATGCTCTTCCAGAAGCCACAGTGCTCCCCCTCCCAGCCTCAGCTTCCCCAGGTGAGGGCTGGCGGCAGAGAGAACAAAAGAGGCCTGACATCCAGGGAAGCAGCTTCTGCCCTGTGTGTGTGGCTCCTCCACCCCACATCCGAAGGACCAGGGCCCACTCACTTCCTTCACCATGGACTTGATCAGCTTGTTCGCCTCTTGCAAATCATCAGGGTTTTTGCTTTTCAGCAGCTTGGCTAAAAGCTGGAAGAGGAGGACATCAAAGGTAAAGGTAGCACGCCAGCTCCCCAAAGCACCAAGCAAAACCATCTTCCCCCTGCTGCTGCCACCTCAAATCTGAGAAAACCCCAGGCCTGGATGTACTTTACCTTGGATTTCTCCTCATCATCAAAAACAGGGTTTTTGGGACGAGGTGGTGGAGAGGGGATCAGCGTCCTGTCCACAGGGATTGGTGGGTCAGACTGCACTATGCCTGAAAGGGCACATGGGGGCAGAGCGAG
The DNA here is from genome assembly GCF_000956105.1 of Propithecus coquereli. NCBI lineage: Eukaryota > Metazoa > Chordata > Mammalia > Primates > Indriidae > Propithecus > Propithecus coquereli. Next base: position 7,199,579 of record NW_012153729.1, read on the forward strand.
TGCTCAGGCTGTGGTCACCTCGTCACCCCTGCTCATACACCAAGGGCCACATCCCTGTGATCAAGACCTGCAAGAGGGCGCAGGGCACAGGGCAGGCTGCTCACACTTCATCCCACTGAGACCCTGCTGAGCTCTGCCCTGGGGACAAATGCCATTCTCTTCAGGAGCGAGGGAGTCTGGGGACACCAAATAATTCCCTTCTCTTCCTTGCCTTGGCCGGCCTTCAAGGGCTGCCTTGAGCCTGAGGGAAGGTAGACACGTACCCTGTCTCTTCAACATGTGGTAGGCATCTTTGATCTTTGCTTCTTCCGGCAGGGCCGTGGTCCAGCTATAAAGCAGCTCAATAACCTTGGTCTTCACTTTCTCAGACACCCTGTCCCCCAGGTACTAAGCGGCAAAATGAAATAAGAGAACCTAGTAACTGCAGTTTGGAGGCAGAGAAAGTGTAAGGCTCCCCCTCCCAGCAATGACACAGTTGCCTGTTAGTTACAGGCCTCAAGCCTACTCAACACCAGCAGGTGTTAAGGTGTGTGTGAGACACAGCAGGGGAAGGGAGGGACCTTCCTGTGGCCTGGCTGTGTCCATCTGGATAGTCTGTGGTTAGGCAGGGGGCCAGGAGCCCGTCATTGCATTTCCGTGCACAAGCTGCCAAACCACAACTGCATTTAATCTTGAAGGAGTTCATGAGCATGTCTTTAGCATGAAAAAAATGTTCCCTCTGCTTTAAGTGAGTACCCGGAGCTACGCAATGCTGGCAGCTATGCAATGCTGGCACGCAACAGAACCTGGCCAGCTGAACAGCTGAGTGATGAGGGAGCCCAGGGGCTCCTCATATCCACGTAAGAGGCAAAAAAAATCCACAACTGCTGTATGCTAGGAGCTACTCAGGCCCCCACCCCAGGCACTCGCACAGCTACTGTTGCACCATCTGTCACACATAGGCTGCCTGTCCATGTGGTCTATTTGGTCCCCATCACCTCCAGGGCCTTACTCTCTAAGGGCAAGACACAGAGCATCTCAGCTCTGTGGGGATGTGGTTGGGCAGTGAAAGCCATTAAGATGGGAGATGGAGAGGAACACATAAGAAGTCCCTAGAAGCAAGGAAACTGCCAGTGACTGACCTTTGGAGAGACGACTTTGATTAACTCATTCAAAAAACGGAACTTCCCCACTTCATTATGAAATCTCCTCCCACAGTTCTTCATACACGCCTCCAGCACCTGGAGCCACACAGAGAGGAGCTCAGTGAGATGGCACCTGACACCCGGCAGTGCTAAATAAATGCCCCAGATGCAGAACTCACCACGGAAAGCAGCCCGTACTGCCCTCCACCCTGGGGAGCAGCGCAGGTTAAACAACTGGCTCACACAACTGCAAACCTCTGCTGGGGAAGTTACGCCTGGGTTAAAGTAAGAAACCCTGAGACCCAGACACCAAGACAGCCTGGATGCCAGTCCTGGGAGGTGCCTTCCTTAAAGGCTCTGGCCTCCTACTTTTACAGATGAAGAAACTGAGGTCCAGGGACAAAGTCTCTCTGACTCAGGGTCCTTTCCACAAGTTGACCAACATTAGGGGGAGAGAATGTTTAAATCTTGTTATCGTCAGTCTAGATGACACCACGGCCCCCACCTTCCTTTATGTCCCTAACATGCTTCTCTGTGCCACCCGTGGCCCTGGCACCCACAGAGTTCATAATGAGGGGTGTGCCACCTCAGAGCTCCCTTTCTTGGCTTCTGTTTATGTTTTTTAAAATTTCCCTTTTTTTGGCTTCTGTTTTTTAAAGCAGGGTTTCTCAACTGTGGCCCGGCTGACATTTTGGGGCAGTCATTCTTTGTTTTGGGTGTGTCCTGTGCACTCCAGAATGTTGAACATCTAGTGGCACTCAGAGAGGGACAAGATGCCAGGCAGTACCCCACTAGATGTCAGAACACTCCCACCCTGATGTGTGACAACTAAAAATGTCTCCAGACACTGCAAAATGTCCCCTGGGGGGCAAAATCGCCCATTGTTAAGAATCACTGTTTTAAGGTCCAAGCTCTACAGCAAACATGAGAGAGATGCATGTGCTAAGTGCTATTTCCTGTCTTCTATCTTTCCAGGACTCAAAGATCAGGACAGAACCCTGGATTCCTCAGAACTCGGCTGCTCTGTAGTCTAGGGAGAGCCTGGAGGCACCTGAGTGCCATATACCACTCCATGTCTTCAACTCCCTTAGTCTTAATGAACTCTAAGATCTGCCCTGTGGCCTTACCCAGCAGCTCAACACTGCATTATGTTTAACTACACAGTAAATGGTACTCACTTCACTTTTCCTCAGCCGGCCTACTTAATTGTCAAGACAGCTCTGTGGGCATCGCTTCAAGAGGCCTTCTCTAGCCCCATGCTGGGCTTAGGGGCCCTGCCTGTGGGCTCCCCGCCTCCACACTTCTCCCTCTTACACTGGCCAGGTGGCCATGCTGGCAGAGAAAACACAGCAGTCGCCTTCAAAACACTAGTGCTGGGCACAGTGCACACGTGTGTAGAATGGCTGACTAGACATGTTCTAGATATAGTTTGTATCAAGGATTTTCTGCTAGCTTTTCGGCATGAGCCCTGAGAACCGCCGAGATCCCAGTGGATACATGAGGAAGGGTCTGGACAGGTGAAGAGACACTGCTCTCATCTCTAGAGTAAAGAACCTACCGTCAGGGCCTGGACCGCCTCCCATTCCTGCGGAGACTGGATCTTGTGGGCCAACAGTCGAACAGCGATCTGTGGCCTAGGGGACAAGCAGACCACAGTTTCAGTACGATGGCCCTGGGGCCATCTGGCTAGCCCTGTTTTGGCCACAGTTTTTGACTTTCCTAGTCAGCCCTCTCTCACCTGCCCCATTAGAGTGTTGAGACTTACCCTTCAAGCTCTTTGTTGATCTGATCACAGAAGCCAATTATGTATTCCCAGTCCTCCTGGCGGTTGGAAGGATTGGTGGCTTTATCTTGGGGTACAGCAAAGAAAAGGACAATTGTTATGAAGAGCAAGGAGGATGCAACAGACGTTTTCTTCACATTTTTTTTATTTTTTTTCTCCCTCTCCTCCTCTCTTCTTCACAATTTTTAGGCAGTAAAATTTTGCTTCCAAATTTATTCTCTAATAGAGAAGCCTCAATAGTTCAATCAGGCAGCAGTCAAAAACAAATACTGCTTTCTGTCTAGTATTTTAAAAATCAAAAATTTGAAAGAAAACAAATTCACAACCTCATGGAGCTTAGAGATGATGCAGCCACTGCATTCTAGTCTGGGTGACACAGCGAGACTCTATCTCAAAGAAAAAAAAAATTCCAGGCACTGAATGCAGAGTTCTCCAATATTTGGTTTGGGCCTCTCCCTCTTATCTATAGAACCTGTGGGTTACGGAGGATAGCCCAGCTGAGGGTGGCTAAATGGGCTCCCTTCTCTGATTCAGATCCGGAGTCTGTCTCTTCCAGAAAGCACTCTCAAGCTGTTTGCTAAATTTAGGGCTTCAGGTTCAGAAGACAAATGGAAGGCTGAACACGCAGATTTCCATAAGAAGCAAAAGCATAACGTCAGAGCCCCTTCTGAGGGATGCTGTTAGAAGTGTCTGAATTCTGATTTCTCACGATTGTGGGTGTTTTCTTAACTTTAAAAATCACCAGCTGGAGGACCGAATCCTATCAGGGACTCCAGCCCCTTCACTGGGAACAGGGCTCCAGAGCTCTGAGCGGACACCTCCCCCAAGCAGAGGGAAGGCCCACCTCACCCAGTGCATGCTGCTTCCCAGGTCAGGGCTGGGCCTGCCCGGTAGCTAGAGTTTCTGCTCTGGCTGCAAGGGGAAGATTCTGATACTTTAGGTTCATATTCAGAGGAAAAGGTCTGTCCTCAATCCTGAAAGAGAATTAGCAAGTACTTCAAAATGGCAAGCTTGAAGGTAGGAGAGATTAATTTAATCAAAGGTGGCCATATGGAAAGAAATGTCTGGCAATCCTGCATTGATTGCCACAGCGACCCATTAGCTATCACCTTCCAGAGAAACCCTGAGTCTCTTCCACCATGTCTGAGGTCTGCTCAGGCATCAGTGTGGCTTTGTTACTAATCCTTATCATTTGAGATGCTTAAAGTTCTCACATGACACCAAAAGGCTGCAGGATATAAAAATAAGATGGTCTGAAGTGCCATACCCACCCCCCAATGCTATTATTTTAAGAGCAGTGATATACCTCGTGATAGGAGAGAAATTAGCCCACTCACTTCTACTGTTCACAACAGGAAAAGCATCTTCCAAATACAGAGTAAAATGTGGAACAACCCTGTGCTCCCCCCAACAGCAATGGGCATTCACCACACACCACATTCTTCCCAGACCAGTTAGAGTTCCTACAGCATCTGCACTTCCAAGAACACTCCCGCCCACTTTTCACAGTGTTCATTTCTCTAGAATCCCACTTTCTTTCACCTGGATAGACGTTGCTAATCCAAATCTGCAGGGAGCTCCCTGCCTACACAAGGGCACAGAAAGCCCCAGTTTCTGAGTATCTACTCAGGTTCTCCAGCCAGCTCAGAAAGCAGACCTCCCACAAGAATGGGAAAAAACCTCTGGGAATAATTCTAGGTGATTCGATCTCTCCCTCTGCCCACTGCTTCCAGCAGCAGATGCACGCAACCTTCCACCCACTCGACATTCTCCTTCACCTGGAACAGAGGTGACACCAGAGCCTCCCCTGCAGCCCCTGCCTTCCAGAACCAGCCCCTGGGTTCTGCTCTGACTCATGGTTTTTGTCTATTTTCAGGTCTCTGTTGAAAGCCTCATTCTCTTCTGTTTCTGTCCCTCTAGATTTCTTTTCTTGCTCTCATTTTCAGCTGAATTCCACCACTATCCTAGACTCTCATGGGACTTTAAAATGGTATGTAAGGATGGAAAGAGCAACACTGGCTACCCCAACCCAACATGGTTCAGATATTCCAGAGAAGACAAGATCTATGTAGCAAATGACATACAAAAGAGCAGAGGCAAGAACATGGGCTGGAAAGGGTCAGCCTTCAAAGGTAGGGTCCTGAATAAAAAGAGAAACCTAGCCAATCACCAAGTCTTTGTTAGGCACCCATAGACAATGAAGCAAACAGCATGCCAGACCCTGGACGGACTACAGAAAAAGTACAAGACACAGATTCTACCCTTAAGGAGGCTGTGTTTATCTGGTTCAACACATGAGGGAAAAAAAATCAGCGCACGAAAGAAGACAGTATATAAGTGCTAACTAGGTGCAGACATGAGTGCAAAAATGAACTCACCACTTTCCTTCCTGACTTCCCTATTTCTATAAACAGTGCCCCCACCCCAGACACACACATTAGAACCCCCACCATTGACTCCTCCTTCCCTCTCCTCACCCATTACCTTCAGTCCTTTCCTTTCTTATCCCTGCCCCAACCGCACCCTTCACACTGGCTTCCAGAACTTCTGTTCTAACCCATCCTATATGTAAAGCCCTTTATCAATCCTCCTAAAACACTGATTTCATCGGGTACAGGAGGAATGAGGACATGATAACCATAGATATTTAACTTGTGCTGGAATTCAAGATCTTCCAGAATTTTGTCTTAAATTTCCAACTTTATCTCCCATCATGCCCCTACAAGAACTTCCTGCCTGAACCAGCCAAACACCTCTGTTACTGTGTGCCTCAAACAGGTTTGCTCTCTCCACATCAGCATCTAGTGTTTTCTTTGCCAATTTTTCCCATTCTTTAAGGCCTAGCTCGAATATCATCTCCTCATTGAACCATCTTCCATTCCTCTTATCCCTAATTTCCTAAAGAGACTATATTTTAACACTTATGGCTCCTGCCTTGTATCCTTTGTTTTTTTTTTAAGAGACGGAGTCTTGGCTGGGTGCAGCAGCTCACGCGGCAAGGCCAGGCGCGGTGGCTCACGCCTGTAATCCTAGCACTCTGGGAAGCCAAGGCAGCAGAATCTCTTGAGCTCAGGAGTTCAAGACCAGCCTGAGCAAGAGGGAGACTCCATCTCTACTAAAAAAATAGGAAAATTAGCTGGCGTGGTGGCATACCCTGTAGTTCTAGCTACACAGGAGGCTGAGGCAGGAGGATCGCTTGAGCCCAGGAGTTTGAGGTTGCAGCGAGCTATGATGACACCACTGAATTCTAGCCCGGGTGACAGAGTGAGACTCTGTCTCAAAGAAAAAAAGAGAAGATGGGGTTTTGCTCTGTCACCCAGGCTGGGGTACAGTAGCATGATCATAGCTCACTGCAGCTTCCAACTCCTGGACTCAAGTGATCCTCTTGCCTCAGCCTGAGTAGCTGGGACTACAGGCGTGCCCCACCACGCCTAGCCTGCCTTGTGTCTTTATTTATTTAAGAATGCTTTATCCACTCCACCATCACCTCCATCCAACTAAAGGCAAAGACTGCTTGAACTTCCTAATTCCTGTAACACCTGACATAGCAGGTACTTCTTAAATTGATTGTGGTAGGACTTTAGAGAAGGCTGAAGTCATCAAGAGATGATCTGTGGGGAAGGAGACTCCGAGATGGGTTTTGAAGCATTTAGTTGAGCAAAGGGGAGTAGAACTTCCAGGTAAGGAGAGCAATATGTGATGGTGGGCCAAGTTATCAGGAAGCCACACACAAAAACAGGCAGAGAATAACCAAGGCCATGTTACAGGGGTGGCAGCTGGTTTGGCAGCAGTGGAATGATCTGACTAAACAGAGTGCCCTTCTGGGAGCAGAATGAAGAACAGACTAGGGAGAGGAAGGAAGAGACCTGAGACTCTGGGCCAAGCAGAGGCTTCTGCAACAATTCAGGTAAACCATGGAGTAACAAAGACCTTAACTAAGATGGTGCTGAACCCCCAAGCACTGGTTCATTCAATTGGTACAGTTTACACCATCATGTCATTAGAACTGTGAAGGTAAACAGAGGATAATTAGATGGACGAACTCTTAACACTGCCCCAAATGTAACTCTAACTAAGGGAAAAGGTCAAAGGCCAATCTCAGCTCTACAGATACCATCCCACTCCCCACTCACCTTCTCCACACTTCCTCAAAAACAGGTGTGTCAGTCTCCTATTTCAAAATATAACTCTAAATACTGCCTATTAAACTCAGCTTAGGTCACTTAAGTTGTTCTAATATTCCCCATTAATATCTGCAAATCAAACTAATTCTACTCTGCTTATATCCAGTTGGGTGGTTCTGGGTGGTGATTTGACTGGAATCAGGATGTCCTCTTTTTATGAAATTGTGGCAGTAGCACCTGCTTTGCTACGATACTTGGTAACGAATTTAATGAATGTCTGCAGAGTACTTCGAGCTCCTTGGAGAACAGTTCCATATATACAGGCTTTATGACCTGCCTTCAACTGCAGATTTTGCAAGTGTAACCTTACTCTCCCTTTTGGGATGTGCTCCCCTTTAAATCTGTGTTCAACCTCTTGATTAATTGAAAGAAAGAGCCCTCACCTCCAAGGGCCCGAAGGCCCTACTAAATAAGAGAGCCCAGCACAAGTTACTACCTAGGCATCTTATCTGCCTGATCACCCAATTTCTGACTTCACTTAAAGAGGCCTCCAGGAGGTCTTGTTTAGGAAGGTTCACTTACTAACTCCTCAGCAGAGTACCACCCGCTAGCAAGGTTAACCCAGTATTTCTTTCATAGCAACGTGAATTAGCAATTACAGCAATTATGCCTCTGTAACTACGGCTTCAGCCCGTGCTCCTCAGCTTTACTCAGAGTACGTTATCAATGAACTCATTAAGATATTCAGCGTGTGTGTATGTGTGTGAGAGAGAGAGAGAGAGAAGGGGTGGGGAGAGGGTCCCGAACACCGACATAACCATGGTTGGTCATTGCACAAAAAAGGTAGAGCTCTGTTCCCTGCCTGTCGTCACTGTCTTTGGAAAATTATTCTCAGTTCAAGCATTTTGCCTGAGCAAAGCACTCACTTCCAATATATAGTCACAATTCCGAAGCCGCCAGGCGTGTGAGCACGGTCGGCGGCACCCACCACTACCGCAGCTTCACCCCAAATCCAGAGCTTTTCCCTTCGTCAGGGATTGGGGTGCAGGGGTCCCGGAGTTACAGCCGGGCGCGGCCCCACCACAATCTCCCCAAAGCGCAGGTGCATGTCTGCCCGAAGAACTTGGCTGTCGCTTCCCCCGAACCTGCGAGGGCCCGACGAGACCCCGAGTTCACGCCGCCGCGCGCGGGAGCTGGGGCCCGGCTGGAGCCAGGGCGCCCTGCTCCGGAAGGGGCGTGATCGCGGACGCTCGTGGAGGAGGCGAGCTCAGGCGCGGGCTGCCAGGCGGCGCCGCCGCAGAGCCCGGGGAGGGGACGTGGGGGTGACGAGGGGGGCGATTCGAGGGCAGGCAGAAGCGGCCGTGGATACTCACTCAGCCAGGATTCCAGACTCTCCCCTTCCGCCTCCGCCATATTGCAGCCGCCCGGGCCGGCCCTGCGGCTTCAAAGCTCGCGAGAGTCTGCACGGGCCGAGTCGGGGCGGGGCCTGCATGGGGGCCTGAGAGGAGCAAGCGCCGCCACCGAGGGTTGCGCCAGACTGTGACGGATATT
>NW_012153729.1:7208485-7220975 GCF_000956105.1 Propithecus coquereli
AGGCCGCGTGAGGCCCTGGAAGGAGCATTGCCGTGGGGGCCAGGATATCTGCTTCAAGCTTCTTAACTAACTGCGTGACTTTGAGCCAATCTGAAGGCTTAGTGACTACCCCACGCTTAAGGGGTCTGGCTGATCTAGGGTTCTAACTCAGCACTGAACGTGCGGCCCCCTGCTAAGGAGCTCAGAGCTGAGATCGCCTATGTATTAGGAGGTGGGGGTAGAGACGTATAGGCGGGGAGTTTGTCCTTACCATTAGCACTTGATAAGGAGACTCCCGGCCTGTTCGGGGAGGTCCTCCTACCTCTTGAAACAGGAGTCAAAGTTATTGCAATTCAGGTTTAGCTGGTGGTCCCCGCACCGCTCTCCCTCGTGGGCAGGTTGGCAAACGTGCCTATTGTTAAGTCAAGCTTATTCACTTGTGTAGTCAGCTTTTGCCTGCCTCCTCCTCCTCTCCCTCCCAGGGTAACCCAGGTGCGGTGGAGCCGCTATGGTCCTGAATACAAGGATCCCAAGATTGACAAGGAATATTACCGCAAGCCTGTGGCTGAGCTAACTGAGGAGGAGAAGTATGATCAGGAACTCAAGAAGACCCAGCTCATCAAAGCTGCTCCAGCGACGAAAACAAGCTCTGTTTTTGAAGACCCAGTGATCAGGTTAGATGGAAACAGACACTCTTTTTCCAGGGAGGGTCTATGGTAAGGGTTCCATGATACAACCTTGGAAAGCTAAGCATGTTGCTTTTCTCCTTGAAGTAAATTCACCAACATGATGATGAAAGGAGGAAACAAAGTACTGGCCAGATCCCTCATGACACAGGTAAGCGGTACCTCCTTCCTCTTTTCCCTGTGACTTGGTACATGGTTCTTTCAGTTTAGCTTAAGAGATAATGGATTCATATACCTATCATTAAAGTTAACTTCCCTGCAAGCGTGGGGGCTTTAATGAAGTCCTGCAGGAGTCAGTAACTGCCATCTCCCCACCCCTCACAAATCTCAGTCTTCTCGGTCCTAGTCTAGCAAAGGGGGAGGCACTTAAAAACTTTGTGTTGGCTGTGCTGAGGGAGGAGCTGCACTGCCATAGAAGAACCACATGATGGGAGTAAAGAGCAAGGTATTAGCTGCGCTGAGTAAACCCTCTGGGAGCCTGGGTGGGACAGCCTCTTCCACCCTATCCCTTTGCAGACCCTGGAAGCTGTGAAAAGGAAGCAGTTTGAGAAGTACCATGCTGCTTCTGCAGAGGAACAGGCAACCATTGAACGCAACCCCTACACCATCTTCCACCAAGCACTGAAAAACTGTGAGCCTGTGATTGGGCTGGTACCTATCCTTAAGGGTGGCCACTTCTACCAGGTGAGTGGCCAGGGCAAGAAAACAAGGGCAGCCCACATGTGAAACAAGATGGGGAGTGGGAGAGCACAGAGCTGGGCCCAGATTGATAGCTCTCTAGAGACTGTACTGTCAAGACCTGCTCATTGAGTCTTGTAGTGTAAAAATCTCAGAAGATGGAAAAGGAAGAAAGCAAAGAAATATTTAAATGACATCTTCTAGGACTGCTCCCCCCAGCTCTCCTATCTGTCCAGCATCTTGTGTATCCTCAACTGTAAAGTTCTTCTGGTGAGACTGTGCTTCTGTCCCGTCTTTATGCACCAGCATCTAGCATAGTGCTTGACCCGGGACTGAACTAGGCATCTCTTTCATAGCCTTTAGTTTTACTTCATTTCATTTCATAAGTGGGTCTTCTTCTCTTTTTTTCAATATAAACTCCATAAGGATAGGGACTTTCTCAGTGTTTGCATTTCCAGTGTCTGGCACGATATGTGGCACATAGTGAGGGCCTGGCAAATGATTCTTGGACAGAGGGTCTTTTCAGGCACCCATGGTCTGAGGTGGCTAAGTCACCCCAGCTTATGGGGCTTTTCCAATTTGGTACTTGTATCAACTTGGCAGAGCCTCCATTTAGGAGGGAAAGGGGCCGGTGTTTAATGAATGTCTGCTGAATGAACGTATCTTATGTCTGCTACACCCAAGGCTGAAAAGACAGGACCCTTTCTTCAGAAACCTTACCAGGGCTGGCCCAAAGGGAACATGTGGCCACTCCTTAGAGCTCCGGGAGGCAGGAGGCCCCTGCCCTGGCAGGCCCTTGGACCAGTTTGTCTGTGTCTGTCTCACCCAGGTCCCTGTGCCCCTAGCTGACCGACGTCGCCGCTTCTTGGTCATGAAGTGGATGATCACTGAGTGCCGGGAAAATAAGCACCGGCGAACACTGATGCCTGAGAAGCTGTCACACGAGCTGCTGGAGGCTTTTCACAACCAGGGCCCCGTGGTGAAAAGGAAGCATGACATGCACAAGATGGCCGAGGCCAACCGTGCCCTGGCCCACTACCGGTGGTGGTAGCGGTTCCAGGCAGAGCCCAGGGCCCTCTGCCGCAAGAAAGTGTGAGCCACTGCCACACTGAAAAATACCTGTGGGTTAAGGACGTAGTTCCTTTATAAGGGTGGGCAGGCCTTACAGGGAGGATGGAGCAGCATGTTTACTGCCCATTAATCCTTTCTTTGGGGCTAGAACTTGTTCTCCCTGCCCCATACCTTGTTAAGATGAAACATACCAATTTGAGGATTTCCTCCAAAAAACTCAGGGCCCAGTCTTTTCCCTCGGCTTGAGGTGGACCTTTGGATTATATAAAGGGAAGCAGTTTTAGTATCAGAAAAGATTTATTAGAAAGTGCTCAAGCTGACCTGGCATAGCGTGTGATGACGGTACTACCGTTTATTAAAACTGGAGGACATACGCTTGTTTCCAAAGTGGTCCTGTACAAAATGTATAAAAAGCAGTTTCTGGTGTGACCTGTACTATGCTTCTGCCCCTTCACAACCCAAAGCATCTCACCAACAGCCATAGTTACCCATTTTATGGATGGGGAAACTGAGGCACCCAGGTAGCTGTTGTACCAATGGTTACATGGTGCAGCCCTTGATAGGAGTTGCCCTTCCCTGCCTGGGAGGTGGTGGGGGAGGGAGGCACACAGGACTGTGCAGAAGGGGGACAGCCTTGAGCCCAGATATCTGTTTGTCATCTTCCCCAACCTCTGAGTTTGGGGAAGGGGCTCAGGGCAGGACCATAGCATCAGTGGGGAACATCTCACTGGGAGATGAGAAAGTCTAGAAGGGAAGATGCTGAAAGGCTTGAGGGGTTAAAAGTCTTTGGGAGAGAGACTCCACTGCCAGCTTGGGCGGTGGACAGAAAGAAGGCTGATGCTGCCTATGAGGACACCCTGATCTGGAGGCCTAGTCCGAGACCTCGCTGTAGTAGTACTTGTGGGCAGCCGGGGTCGTCTTCCAGCCAGCCGCCCGGAACTCAATGATCTCCAGCAGCAGCAGCTGGGCCAGGGAGCTGAGGCCAGTTGGGAGCAGGAAGCCATCTCGGATCAGGACAAAGAGCTCATCCATGCGCTGCCCATTCATCTTCTCCAGCTGCTCCCCGACGCGGTGCAGCTGCAGCACCAGGCAGTCTACCTGCGGGGGCAGCGGGTGACCCTGGTCAACCCTGGGCAGGGCCAGCCGACAACGCAGAGCATTTACTTGCCGCGTGCCAGGCATCGTGCTTTGCCCTTTACATTCATTTCCTGCTTCATCCTCACACCCAGTGGGTGTTACCCATGCCTTACATAGAAAGAGACCAATTCAGGGACCTGCCTAAGGTCCCTCATCTGGCCATGCTAGACTCGAGCCTGTCTCCGAACTGCTTCTTCACCCCACTTTTCTGCCTCCCCCACACTGCCTGACCCTGGTTTGGTTTCAGGGCCATCAGTACCCACAGCTGCCTGTGGTGCTCACCATGCCTGTCATAGATGGCAAGGGAAGGAAGCTGCTGAGCCAGTAGGTTTGGCTGCTCTTTTTTGGATAAATTCCAGACCTCGCAGCTTGTCCTGTAACTGTGACAGGCCTTAAATGCCCCCATCAGGCTCCTGCCCCAGAAGTGATGCCCTCGAAGGCCTCTATGGATGGTGGGCTGGCACTCTGGGCTGAGCCAGACTGCCCACCCCAACAGCCTTCTTTGCCAGGGCCTCTCACCTCCTCCTCCTTGCTCAGACTGTCAGGCTGAGCCAGCCGGAAGAGGCAGTCGTAGACAGGATTCACCAGGGCCATCATGGGCATGTTGTTCACCTGGGGGAAGTGGGGGAGGGTCAGAGCACCCGGCTTGGTGACTGTGGGGAGCAGTCCATCTCTGCCTCCCAGGGTGGCTGCCAGGGCCTCACCCTCAGGTAGTCAAAGATGTTGCAGATAAAGGTGACATAGCAGACCCAGCCCTGCAGGGAGCGTGCTCGCAGCTGCTCCCGAGCCTGGTACTCCTGCTGCAGCCGGTTGAGGAGTCCACGCCGGAAGACACTCTGGCCTGCTTGTTTACTCTCTGCCTGTGAGCCAGGAAGAGGATGGTGAGGGCCAGGGCGGTGCCCTTGCAACCCCACCCGTCCTGTGTCTCTCTCTGCCTTTGAGCTAGACCCTTTGCATCTCTGTCCTGCGGGCCAGGCCTTCTGCCCACTCCTGAAGCACCTTCCTCAAAGCAGCTCCCTCTACTCTCCCAACCCTCCCAACCTGAATGATGGCGTAGCACATGCGTCCTGCTTCCTTGCTGAACACACAGTCCTGCAGAGAATGGTCCACAATCACATTGGCCACTTTCTCCAAGTCCACAGCACCTGGATCTAGAGGTAGAGACACGAGGGGAGTCTAGAGCTGCTTCGTCACATTTGCCTCCACCTGCTTCTCGAAGGATTGCAGCTATTTGCAACAGAGCTCTCCCATCACACGCTTAGACTTAAGGAGATCAGAAAGTATACAGAGGACGGAAACCACACACAGGAGCCGCCCCCGAGGTCTGCCTCATTGCCCAGTCAGAGACAGCAGGGAGGGTTGTGTGGCTGGTAGAGACCAATCCAAGCAAGAATGCTGGTTTCTCAGGAACACAGCTTTTCCTGGCACTAGGTTGAAGAAGGAACACTGAACGACAAGTCTCCAACTGCAATGTCACAGCCGAAAGTGTTCTTACAATACGCACACACCAACCCCTGACAAGAGTGGGCCAGGCAGAGCCTCCCCCACAGGCCTGGTTTGGCACGTGATGGGCATTGCTAGTTGTTAGCTGAAGACAGACTTCTGTCCTGAGTGTTAGAGGCAAGGCATCAGGCCAGGGCGAGTAATGTATATCTCCTCTGCCAAGCCAAATACTCTATCCTCTGTCCCAAGGCAGGCAGCTCTGCACATTCAAGAGCGCTGGCTGCAGTGATGCAGAAACCAGCAATTCAAATGTACGGGCTTAAAGGGCAGGAACTGTGTTCTCTTCCATGGGTACTTAAAGAAAAAAAAAGGCTTTACAGACTGCGGGTGACTCTGTGATTCATACTCCCAAATACTGGCCTAAATGCTTGACTTCCAGTGCAGGAGTTACGTCATTGACTCCTAGTCTCAGAACAGAAGGGGCCGGGTGTGGTGGCTCACGCCTGTAATCTTAGCACTCTGGAAAGCTGAGGTGGGAGGATCACTTAAGTCAGGAGTTTGAGACTAGCCTGAGCAAGAGTGAGACCCCATCTCTACTAAAAATAGAAAACTTAGCTGGGTATGGTGGCGCGTGCCTGTAGTCCCAGCTACTCTGGAGGCTGAGGCAGGGGAATTGCTTGAGCCCAGGAATTTGAGGTTGCTGTGAGCTAGGCTGATGCCACAGCACTCTAGCCCAGGTGACAGAGCAAGACTTTGTCTCAAAAAAAAAAAGAAAGTTCTCAGTTTGTTCAACTAGAAAATGAAAAAACAAAAGAATAGAAGGAAGGGGCGAAGCATCCCCCTGTCCCTGGCTCAGCCCTCTGGTGCTGCCCCACATGGGCCCTTCTCTGCACCTCCCAACCCCAGCTCAAGAGGGGCTCCATGCTCACCTTTGAGTGCTGTCTTCAGCAGCTGCTGGGTCTCTGCATCGAAAGACTGGATTTTATATTCCTCTCTACTGGGCTCCCCCATGACCGTCCAGCCCCAGCAGCTCTTGACCGTGCTGGGCCGCCTGACTGCACCTGGGGAGCAGAAGACATGAGGGGAGAGGCCTCAGGTGTGCTGTAGAGGGCCGGTTCCCGTCCTCAGGCTCTGGGTGAGGTTGGCCAGCGCTTGGGACAGGTGCTCCCAGGCGGCCCATGGCATTCAGTGGTTGGCCCAGGGCCCACCAAGCTTCTGGCGGAGACTGGGCACCAGCCAGGCACCTGCTGCTCAGTTTAGGGAACCCCACGCTTGTGGGATTATGCAAGAGTAAAGAGATGAGGGATGAACGCGCCCCCTCTCCGGTCCCAGCAGGAGGCAGGGTTATTTCCAGCGGATACCAAGGTAGATTTTGGGGGCGTGGATAGGTGGACGTTAATTAGAGTTTGCTAAATAAATGGACCTGGAAGCTGCTTGGCCCAGCACGATCCGGGCGAGTGACAAGTCTGAGGGCTCTAAGCTGCGCGGCTCTGTCCCAGCAGAGTTCCACGCCCCTCTCCCCAACCTTCTCTGCCGGTTTTCACAAGAGTCCTCAGTCCGCAAAACTCACCCCTGCAGCCCCGGGATGGGGCCGGCCCGCGTGGGCGGCGGGTGCGGGCGCCCCGTCTGCCGCCCCTGTCGGTTAGAGCCCGAACTCCCACGGTCCCGGCAGCCTCTCCCCGGGACAGACTGGTTGAACTGGCCTCCCGAGTGGCAGAAAACCGGGCCTACCCAGTCGAGACTCCTAGTTCCTGAGCTCCATTCTGGATCCTTCCTCCTAAAGGGGGAAGCGGCACCGTGCGCCGAGAGGCAGGTCCCGCTGGAGTCTCCCCTTTGGCCAACCGAGGCGACCTTACGGGTCTCCAGACCTCGGCGGCTCCCCCACGGCCCGGAACGCCCTTCCCGGCGGCGCGGGCCGGCAGCGGAGCCCGCTGTCCAGCGTCCCGCGGGCGGCAGAAGCGCCGTGGGCACCACGACCCACCTGCCGGGCGCGTGCCCGGGCCGCTCGGCGGGCAGGGAGCGCGCGCCTCGGAGCCTCCGCCGCTCAGCGACGTCCTCACGCGGCGCGGGGCGGGGCTGGCTCGCCGGCGCTCCCTGCCGGGCCCTCGCGCACCACCCGCCCGCGCCTAGGCCGGATCCCCCGGCGTGGGCCGAGGCGGGGCCGCGCGGCACTTCCGCGACACTGCCACCACCGCGCCTCGCCTCGCCTCACCCGGCGCAGCCCAGCCCCATCGGGCTGGCGGGCGCTGGGCCGGACCCGCTCCTCGGCCCGCGTGAAGCCCTCAGTTCCACGAGGGGGTCCCCACCCTGGCCCTCCCCGGGACACAGGTGAACTGAGGCAGGAGGCACCGCCCGGCCGCGCGGCGTGGGAGGAGCCTCGGAGGGCGCGATCGGGGCCAGGTGGCAGCACCTTCCCAGGCCATACCGCGTTGTTGTCCTGCTCCCACCCACCCAACCTGCCAGGGCTGGATCAACCTCGATCCCCCTCTCCTACTCCAAGTACAACACTGGCATGAGTTGCAGATCTAGGGGGCAGTCCTGGAGAAAAGGTCCCAGTTGGCAACCTGCAGCCTTCCAGGTGTTGGGAGTGCCCCTGAGGTGGCACAAGTCCCCTGGCCCCGACTTTCTTGGCTGGGGCTGCTCAGGCGACAGACAGGGCCAGCCTGGCATCTGCCCTGGTTGCAAAAGGGCATCCAGAAGGCTGGAGAGAACTGCCACCCTCGCCACCACTCAGACAACAGTGAAGTGCTGATGGCGCCTCAAGCTGCCAGAGTTCTCGCCTCCTGTTAAAAGAGCCACCAGAGTGGTCGCTGAAAATGAAGGAAGAAAACTTGCAGCTGCACCAGAAGTAACCAGTGAGGAGAGAGGAAGAGAATAAACTTTACTTCAATGGAATTTCATAAAAAAATACGTTCAGGCAGCTGCCTCCCCACAGCCCCAGGCCCAAGCCTTGAATGCCAGAAGCCCCAGCTGCAGCCAGAACCTTCAGAATTGGCAGCCAAGAGCCCAGAAGCCTGGGCATTCGGGGGCCAGAAAGACCACAGAGTCCCAGACCAGAGACAGGGAACGAGGGTGGAAGGGGCCCAGGACCCACCCACCAGGGCCAGCTCCAGCAGGTACCTTCCTCCAGGCCAGGGCCAAGGCTGGTGTGAGGGGCAGAAGCGAGGGCAGGGCAAAGTCCTTCTGCTCCCTCTGGGCTCCCGCTGTCAGTGCATCCCTACAGGCGGCCAGGCAGGTGGAGAGGGGGTCGTTGTGGTCTGTTGACTTCTCCTGTGTATCTAGGCAGACACCTGCGGGGGTCCCTGTGTCCTGGTAACGCTCTAGATCCCAGTTGTGCCCTCAACAGGCTGTATGCCCAGCCCCTTCCTTTTGCCATCCCGTCACTGGGCTGTATCAGAGCCACATTCCTTCTGGGGTCATGGGAAGGACGAGTGGCACCCTGTTCTGTGCTGAGGAACACTCAGGGCAGTGATGCCAATGCCCAGTTGGAAGGTCCTCACCCCAGCAGGGCTGCCTGTGCCTATGGCTGTGACCAGCCGAGTCCTGGAGAGAACCGCCCGATGGTGCTGCGTTTGCAGACACGAAGCTCTGGGCACTGGGTCAGGAAGTGACTGGCTCAGCCTGAAGTCTCCTCCAGCACTAGCAGCAGAGCTGCGGAGGGCTGCAGGTATAGACAAAAATGGAATTTGAGGAAGGCAGGGATGTGATTTGTCAGGGAAGAGGGAGGCATAAGGTGAGGAATGTGCGTTTAGCTTTACTGTCTGTTGAATAGGTTGGTGGGAAACATAGGCTGGGTGTGGGGACCGGACTCCCGCAAAGCCAGCCCTCTGCACTCAGGCGGTGGCCCAGCCGGAACGAGGAGAGCTCTCCCGGCAGACGGGCTGAGGAGTGTAGGATGGCATCTGTGTCCTTTGGGTTTGGGCCGGATGGAGGACAAACAGCAACTTCACTCTTCCTCACTGTGGTGTTGGCACCCCACAGCCCAGGCCCTGCTTTCTCTCTGCCTGCTCCTGGGGGAAAGCCCTTGCCTTCTGGCGGTGTTCCAGCTGGGTGGGTTCGAGGCTGCCACCCTGCTCCCAGCGGCTCTTCTTGCTCAGGACAGGTGGCCTGCAGGGATGGGCCAGGTGGCCCCCTCAGTGGAGACCGAGTCTTCCTTCTCTCGGCAGGTTGCCTCCAGGGAAGACCTCCGGCCCTTCCTGCCCTCAGCGCTGGCTGTCTGCCTTCTTCGTGCAGTGGAAGATGTTACAGAAGAGTTCATACCAGAAGAATATAAGGCCCGTGGAGACGGCAGCCTTCAGCATGCTGGGGGACAGGCCCTTGAAGCAGCCCAGAGCACCCTCCTCTTGCAGCACCTGCTTGGCACAATCCAGGAGGCCCCTGTAGCTCCGCACCTGGGGAGAGAAAGGTCACTCCAGTTGACAGAAGAAGGGATGAAAACATGGATGCCAGCTCTACTCCTGTGCCAGCACAGTAACTGGCCCATCACAGCACCTGGCCCATCACAGCTCCCAATAAATACCTGCTGGATGACAGAATGAATGCAAATAGCAAATAAGTTCATCTCGTTCTTTCTATTGCCATCAGGCTAAGTCAGACTTAGCAGATGAAGTGCCTGCACATCGGCAACTGGACAGGGCTCCTTACTGTCCCAGAGGCCTGGCTGACTGTGGTTCTGAAGGATCCAGCGACAGCTCTGGACCCTTTTCCCAGAGGCGTCTCTGACCCTTCACCCCATGCCACCTGGTCCCCCTTGGGCAGACCTGAATCCGGCCTCGGTAGCTCCCAGCCTGACATTGCCGCCCCTCTAGCCTGAACCCCCTGCCTCCAGCCTCACCTTCTCCAGTTGAAACCTGTGTCCCCAGGGCACAGCCCTCCTCAAGCCTGACTCCCCTCCAAAAGCTCCACTGACTCCCAGTGGCAATGACATCATAAAAAAGTTCAAGATCCAAGGCCTGTCGTTCAAGGCATTCTACCATTTGACCTCAGCTTCCCTCCCTGACCTGACCTGACCTCCCACGTGTCCTCCCGTGCGCCGCTTCCACCTCTGGCCAAACTGGATTGTGCAGTCTCTGTTTTGTCCTGGGCTTCCACCATCTTGCCCTGTCCAAATTCAAACTGTCCCTTCAGGACAAATTGGTAAATGGAAAAAGGAAGTCACAAAACCTTGTATACAGTATGACCCCCTTTTTGTTAAAATGTACGTGTGCATTTATTTATGAAAAGAAATAAAACTACACCAAAAGCTTCCATGTGATCAGCTCTCAGTCATGGTGGGATTACAGGAGTTTTGGTCTTCTCGTCTATCTGAATTTTCTAAAGTTTCCTACAAAGAAATTGTATCAAAATTCTAAATCCAATTGTTTCTCTTCCCCGAAGTAAGGAGCACTTGCTCCCTTCCTGGCCCCCGTTCCCTACCCTCCTTGTCTGCTAACCTTTGTCAGCATGTTTCTACGTGCCTCCACGTCCCAGGTTCCCAGGATCTGGAGGGAAAGCCCTGGAATTACGTACCTTTCCCCACCCTGCCCCGCCCACTGACCACCACCAAGGCCTTGCACAAAATCAGTGCTCAAAAAGGAGCTGAGGGCGACCAATTGTGAAAATCTGAGTAACTGAATAGTGACTTTAAGAATACAACATCACCTACCACGGGGCTTCTCTGATTGGCATACCCTTCTAGTGCCTTTAAAATATAACTTAGTTGCTCAAATTCAATTCACCCCTTTCCAAACTGTACTGGACACATTTTGAGAGCAGACACTGAATCCTCCTTGGCCCGGATCCTTCCATGGTACCCAAGACACACAGGGCTTTGCATGTGGCTTTCCTGTATTCTTGGGGATCCCCAGGGACACGCTGGGCATGAAGAGGCCAGGGGGGGAGGCCAATGCTGCCCAAAGGGCAGGAGCTGACTGCTGGTTCCTTCATGTGCCCAGGGACAGCAAGGGTCAGAGCTGTCTACATATGGACGGCTCACCTGGCCAAAGGCAGCTCGGGCGTGCTCAAACCCTCCAACCTGCAGCCGTTTCTTGAAGAGATCCAGGGGATACGTAAGGGTCTTGCTGATGACTCCAGCTCCACTGCCACAAAGCAGGTTTTTGAGGTTCTCTGAACCAGAGAAGTGAGATTGAGGGGAAGGATGAGAGAAACACAGTCTATGGTGGGTGACTTAAAGTTCATCAGGTCTAATCCTCCATCACAAACCAAAACTCCACAAGCATCCTTCGATCTCAAAGAAGAATTCAATCTAGGAGCAAGAAAGCCAGACACAGCCACTTTTGGCAAGAGTGGCCCTAGACTGCAGGCTAGACAGGCTCGTGGCAACAGGGCGTGAGCCAGGGGTGGGAACCTGCGGCCCTGGGGCCACATGTGGCCTTCTGGATCCCCGAGTGCGGCCTTTTGACCAAATCCAAATTTGACAGAAGAAATCCTTTCTGCAGCTACCTGCCAGCCGGAGGCAGCCAGGGCCTGCGGGCACTGCAGCCTGACTCGGTTCAAGGCCAGGCTCGGGATGCCCCCCCATCCTCCCCCACCCCACCCAAGAACCACCAAAAACCCACAACCAAAACACCGGGAATTTGCAATCTGGACTTCTGACAGAAATGAAAACCATGACCAATCACTGGAAATAAATTTCAGTGATGCCAATGACGGGTGTGGCAGGAGGTGGAAGAACAAAGTCATCTCTCAGCGGCTGCACGTGTTTGCTTTGTTCGCCACATCAGAGCCAGGTGCAGAGAACAGTGGCGTCTCAGCTTCTGACAGGAAAACGTTATTTCGCGGCGTGGGGGTGGGGCCGGGGCTGTCTCACCGTTTTTCTTTCCTTCAGCCGGCATGAGCCACTCGTAGGAGCGCTTCAGGGAGCTGTAACAGGAGAACTGGAGGCCGGCGTAGGGGAAGATGGCGATCAAGGTGGGGCTCAAGCCTCTGTAGAAGACCAGGGGCCCTTCGGTCCTGAACATGGTCACCACGGCGTCTCGCAGGGTTTTATACACCTGGACATGCACACGTGCAACTGGAATGAGCTCAGCAAGGTGGTTTTAGCCCAAGAACGCCGCCCACCATATCCACTTCCCTGAGTCCACAAACCCTGCCAGGAGCGTAACTTCTCCTGCGAAGAGGACAGTCATGGAAAACGATGGACAAAAATTCAAAGGGTGGGGTTTTCCAGCAACACCTCCCCTCTACGAATTTATGCAACTGTTAAACCCACATGTGTACACCCAAGTATGTGCCCAAGAGTCACTGCAGCACCCTGTGAAACAGCAAAAGATGCGATGTCCACCTGTGGGTGACGGTTATGTGAATCATCGTACACAGTTCACAAGATCCTAGCAAGGCCGTTAAACAGGATGATGCAATCTACGTGACTGACACGGAATAATCCCCCAAACAGATAAATGAACACAGTGAGATGCGGAAGACTGGGCACAGTGTTTGTGGAGGAAACAAACTGCATGCAGAGATTATGCCCCCAAGGATACACAGAAACAAGGTAC
>NW_012153729.1:7223207-7225965 GCF_000956105.1 Propithecus coquereli
TCAGGATTTAATCCCTTGCTTTTACTAAATTCTTCCTTGAGTCTGACTCAACTATCCTATTTCCTCCAAGCCATTCTGTGTAGAAACCAAAGACATTCTCACAATAATACACCAATGAGTTTTTTTGTTTTTTTTTTCTGAGACAGGGTCTCACTCTCTCATCCAGGCTACAGTGCAGTGGCATCATCGTAGCTCACTGCAACCTCCAACTCCTGGGCTCAAGCTATCCTTCTGCCTCAGCCTCCCAAGTAGCTAGGACTACAGGCACCGCCATGATGCCCAGCTAGAGATGGGGTCTTGCTTTTGCCCAGGCTGGTCTCAAACTCCTGGCCTCAAACAATTCTCCCGCCTTAGCCTCCCAAAGTGCAGCAATAAGTTCTTGAGTCTCATTTTCAAGGCACCTTCCTTGATCCAGCCCACTGGTAGGTATTTACTTGTTCTCTGTTTCATACCTGTAGGTTCTGCTGCCCCAGGGAGGCTGTGGGCTCCTTCCAGACAAGGACAGAGAGCCTGCATGGTGCTGACCACAGTCACAGGTTTTACAAACTGCCAGATGAACTGAAAACCCGCACCCCTCCCAGCTTTGCTTTCTGCAGGGAGAAGAACCCCAACGACACCTTCTTATTCAGGCCCCCCTGGTCTGGCCCTGACCACTCACCCTGGGCTCACCCTGAGCTGCAAAGCGGGTGCGCAGAACATCCACAGGGTGCACGGTGAGGGTGGCCGTGCAGGCAGCCAGACCACCACATACAAAGTGCACTGAGAACTCGTGGCTGTTGTACATGTTGGCTCTGTGGACCAGCTCCGTCAGCACTTCAAATGACAAAAACTGCAAATCGAGTGAAAAGGTCATTAATGGCCCAAAGGATGACAGCTGAGACTAAATTCCACCCCCCTCCCATACACTACCTGTGACATAGGTGGGGCCTAGTCCTGGAGGTGAGGAAAGGTGAGGAAATGTTATTCTTGAGCAGCGACAGAATACAATATACACATAATTATGTGTGAAACTCAGATGCCATTTTATACTCAATTTGAGTAAAGCCAAATACCCAAAAGGTTAACAAGATAATATTGGAAAATTAATATCAGAAAGTGCCACTCTCTGACTTAATTTTCTCAGAACTGGGAAAAGATGGCCATCATCTGATTCCCGGCAGGGGACCCCTCCAGTGCGCTGGTGGCGGGGCTGTGTGAGAGCTACTCTGCTCTGGAGCACATCCTGCCAGGCGCCCGCTCCACGGGGTAACCCTCACGCTAGGATCTGCCTTCAGCCGCCTCGAGGTGGCTGGGCGTCCTGTGCCCATCCTGGTGCTGTACTTATTCATCACGCTGCAGTAGCTACTTGTGTGCCACATGCACGGACGTGGCCATCTGGTAAGCACCTGACTGGAGCAGTCACTGAGATGTCGCAGGAAGAGTAGGCAGGGACATCTCTGGCACTAGCTGTCTGGGTGGGAGTCCCAGCTCTGCCACTTTCTAGCTAGTGACTTTGGTTGGGTTAATGATTTAATAAAAAAGCTCCATCTGCCTCAGTCTTCTCATTCGTAAAACAGGAGCGATAACAGCACCTACCCCCAAGGACTGCAAGACGGTGTGAGTATGTGCATACAGTGCTCACAGCAGGGGCCTGGCCCGCAACTCGCACTGGGCAAGGGTTGGCTATTACCACTATGACCACCATAAAACCACATGCTGTACGCCATGAAATAATACTGGCACTCAGCGGAATGAATGAATGACTAAAAGTCAAGAAACCTGGGTTCTAATCCTGGCCCCATCATATACAGGCTGTGCAGCCTCGGATAGCTCACTCACCCTCCCTGAGATCCACATAACTCCTGCTCTACCCTCCTCACAGTGCTCTCGTGAAGTCCAGATGAAGCACATATGTGATGATGGTATTTCCAAAAATGGAATTTGCCAAGCCCCACGGGGGGTGTGGTGTCAAGTCAGTCTCCTAGGTGCAACATCTAAGTCACCTGGGATAGACAGTGGGAACATGGCGAAAGGAATGCCTAAGGTACAGCTCAATCTGACAACGTCTTCAATGGGTCAGGCAGGTTCCCAGTTAAGTCAAATGGGGAATGTGGGGACTGCCTCTTCCCTCCCACCCCAGGCAGTGTCCCTGCTTGCCTTACCCTCCCTCTGCTTCTCCATTGAGCAATGTGACCCCGGGGGCTTGGTCTCGTCCCCTGCCACCTACTTGGACAGCTCCATAGCCTATGGAGAGAATCTGGGCTGGGATGTGTCCTTTCCAGAATGCCGCTGGGCCCTCCTCTTGCAAAATCTGCCTTGTGGCCTGTAGGATGCCATGGTATTTTGCATTGGGGTCACTGCGAGACAGGCGCTCAATCTGAAGCTAGGAAGCAAAATCAAAAAGGTCAGGACAATGGGGATGGGGTGAGAAGGAGAAATTTCAGAAAAGGCAACGAAGGCAACACAGTGCTTTATCTTGACAAAATTCCAAGTTTTAGGAACTGCATTTGCAAGAAAGAGTGAACTTGTACTCTAGCCGATTGCATGGAAAAAGGGAAAAAGAATACCTGGAAACGGATTTTGATGATGTCCAGGGGACTGATAAGCGCCCGTGTGACAAGTCCAGACACAGACCCAGCTGCTGCCACCTCGAACTTGGAGTTATTCCTGCCATCTGCTTTGGGGTCATAGCCAACCATCCCTGCCTTTGGCCCATACAACGTCCATCAGTATCAAGCTAAACACAAGAAACATGGAATGAACGCCAAGGCAAGTTTCT
>NW_012153729.1:7228035-7231180 GCF_000956105.1 Propithecus coquereli
CACTCATGCATGTGCCAGGGTCTCGCTATGTTGCCCAGGCTGGAGTGCACCAGTGTCTTTACAGCCTCAAACTCCTGGGCTCAAGCAATCCTTCCGCCTCAGGCTCCCCAGTAACTGGGACTACAGGGGAGCACCACCGGGCTGGACATTTTAGAATGAAGATTAATTCTTTTGTTGGGGAGATGAACTGTGCATTATAGGATATTTAACAGCACCCCTGGTCTCTACCACCACATTCCTATTGTGACAATCAAAAATGCATCCAAACATTGCCAAATACCCCCTGAGGGACAACACTGCTCCTGGTTGAGAACCACGGATCTGGAGAAACACTAGGATAGGTGTGTGAAATGTTGTGCATTGCATCATTGTTCATAGAACTGGATATAACACAAATGCTCATCGACAGAGGGCTAGGTAAATAATATACTACATGACATCCATGCAGTGGAATACCGCGCAGCCATTACAAAGAACCAGCCCGAGTTCTATACACTTACTTGGAAAGACGCCTATAATAGATCAAAACAAACAAAAAAAGCAGGTTTCAGAACAGTATGTCTAGTATAATCCCATTTTTGTACAAGAAAAACAGCAAAACCTACATATGCTCCATACAGTTGTATACAGCATAGGAAAAAGTCTGTAACAACACACACACACCAACAGGTAGTTGGTAAGTTACCACTGGGAAAAGGGTTGGGAAGGGGAGAAGGGAGATAGATGGATCTCTCTCTTTCTGTAATTTTGTATTGTTTGAATTTGTTATGCCAAAAAAAGAAAAAGAAAAGCTAAACTAAAACTAAACATAAAATGATTTTAGAAGAGACTTCAGGATTAACACTAGTTCTTGAATATTTGTAGTAACAGGGAGGGCATTGCCTACACAGTGACAACCTCCACGCCACCCAGCATGGATTCTTTTTTTCTCTCACCCACCCTGGAACTCCTCTATAGGCACCTGTGAGAAGCCATTAAACAAGGGGCAGCCGTTACCCAGGGAACATCGGGTCACACTGAGCAGTGTCAGTTTCCTGCCCATCTGGGAGGGAAGAAGCAAGCTCCATGGCAGGTGTCCTGGCTCAGTTTCAGGAGGAGACTGGAGGCTTATCAGGCTCTTCCCGGTGTTGGGGTACATAAGTGCCCCGCAGTGAGTGGGTGCCCATGTGCCCAAGGGTTCAGTTGAGTGGCTCTGGAGACGTCCCCGCGTGGGTACACAAGAGTCTAGGTGTGCCTCAGGGTGTGTTTTTTCTCCCCAAGTCTGAGAAGACGCCCGAGAGTTCAGGTGCCCAGGGCTGTGCGCGGGGTTTTGCCTCTGGCGTCCCAAAAGATGCTTCTCAGGTTAGGTGTGACACGTGTGAGTAGAGTCCCCTCCCCCACATGAGTACCTGCGCCTGTGTGCTCCTCCGGGCCCGCCCCGGAGAGCAAGGGTGCAGGTCCCCGAAAGGACCGCGAGAAGGGAGAAGGTAGAGATCACTCACCTGGTTCGGCCGGTGCGGCCCGGATCCCCGCTCTCAGCTCTCGCTCCCTCCTTGCTCAGTCCAACCCAAAACTCAACTGTTCTCGGCAGAAACTGACGGGCTCCTGGGCCAATCATTGCGCAGCTCCCGACAGGGGCTGGACCAATGGTTGTACGCTTTAAAGTCCAGCCAACACCGCCCCCAAGATGTCACTGGGTAATGTAGTCCTCTGCTACTAAAGGCTTCCCCCAACCCTGGGAGGCGCAAAGCCTCTTGGGAGATGTAGTCCCGCTGCGCGCGCAAGTTTTGCGCATCCGTCGGCAGAAGGCGAAGCCGCGATGCGACCTTAGAGGTCGCCCTGCTCTGCCGTGTGGCTCGAAAATCAGCCTGCAGGCTAGGCGGAAGGTTAGGGCGCGCTGAACTTGACATGCTTTCCTCAAAACCCTGCTAGTATCAGAACCCAGATAATCTAAACTTGAAAAAGATAGTGTGAAGCCTAACAAAAACCTGGAGAACATGGGGAAGAGAATAGATGTGTTTTTTTGTTTTCTTTTTGAGACAGAGTCTCACTCTGTTTCCCGGAGTAGAGTGCCGTGGCGTCAGCCTAGCTCACAGCAACCTCAAACTCCTGGGCTCAAGCGATCCTCCTGCCTCAGCCTCTCGAGTAGCTGGGACTACAGGCATGCGCCACCATGCCCGGCTAGTTTTTTTTTGTATATATTTTTAGTTGTCCAATTAATTTCTTTCTATTTTTAGTAGAGACGGGGTCTCGCTCTTGCTCAGGCTGGTTTCGAACTCCTGAGCTCGAACAATCCGCCCGCCTCGGCCTCCCAGAGAGCTAGGATTACAGGCGTGAGCCACCGCGCCCGGCCCTTTGTTCTTCTTTATAGCGCTTACACCATGGGGTACTCATACTGTACATTTGAGTCTTGTCTCTCCCTCACTAGAATGTAAGCCCATGGAAACGTGGCCTTGGCTCGTCTGTGCACCCCAGCATTTCCAGTGCCTGGAATAGAGCCTGTCACAGTAAGAGCCCATAATATTTGTGGATCGCATGAATGACAGGCTTGGCAGGAAAATGGTCCGCTCCCAGAAATCAACCGGCTTTCCAAAAGCATCTGGCAACTTGATGGCAAACCCCTGCCTGAGGTAAAGTGTGAGCCTACCCAAGTGGAACCCTGAGGGGGACAAAGGACATGTGGGGCCAGAGAATGGGGGTTGGGATTCTCTAACCAGCCCACACTATCCAAAGGAGGAGCCCAGTGACCCCCAGGTCCCTTCACGTTTCCCTTCCTGATCTGTGGACACCCCTCCTACCCACTGTGGCACAATGGGGCCGCGCCATGCCATGAGCCACACCATGGGCTCCTAGGCCCCAGCTGACCGAGACCTGCTGACCTCTTCAGGCTCACATTGGACCATTCTCCTTCTCCCCCACTCCACCAGGGTGGTCTGAGTGCTTCTGAACAGTTCCTAGAAAACGCTTCGAGAGTCCCTATCTGTCGGCCTCGCCTCTGCACCCACAATTCCCCACATCTGAAAGGCAGTCCCCTCCCGCCCCCTACTCACTCTTCCAAGGTCAGCTGCTCTCATCCACTGGGGCTCAGCTAAGGAGCACCCCTTCCAGGAGATGTACTATTTCGTTTCTAGCATTCACAGCAGCTGCTAACGTACACTCAGGAAGG
>NW_012153729.1:7241845-7242638 GCF_000956105.1 Propithecus coquereli
AAAAAAGAAGAAATTAGCCAGGCGTAGTGTGCACCTGTAGTCTCAGCTACTCAGGATGCTGAGGCAGGAGGATCACTTGAGCCCAGGAGTTTGAGACCAGCCTGGACAACACAGTGAGACCCCCATCTCTAAAAAAGAAGAAAGAAAGAAAGAAGAAAGAAATTAGCTGGGGCATGGTGGCATGAGCCTGTAGTCCCAGCTGCTTGGGAGGCTGAGGCAGGAGGATCGCTTGAGCCCAGGAGTTCAAGGTTGCAGTGAGCTACAATGATGCCACTGCACTCTAGCCCGGGGAAACTGAGTGAGATTCTGTATCAAAAAAAGAAAAAAAAGATGTAATTCATATAACATAAACATCTTCTTTTAAAAATGTACAATTCAGTGGATTGTTTTTAAGTATATCCACAATATTGTGCAACCATCATCACTATCCAATTCCAGAACATTTCCATCACCCTAGAAAGAACCCCTGTACCCCATCCCACCCCCAGCAGCTGATGACTGTAATTTACCTTCTATCTCTGTGGCTTTGTACAAAATGATCTTCTCAGTTTATTGCCGTTTCACTATTCATTTCTCCACTCCAGGACAATTGTGTGGTACAGCAGCCCTTTAAAAAATAAGTGTGAGGCCGGGCGCGGTGGCTCACGCCTGTAATCCCAGCACTCTGGGAGGCTGAGGCAGGAGGATCGTTTGAGCTCTGGAGTTCGAGACCAGCCTGAGCAAGAGCGAGACCCCTTCTCTATTAAAAATAGAAAGAAATTGGCTGGACAACTAAAAATATAGAAAAAATTAG
>NW_012153729.1:7242688-7246066 GCF_000956105.1 Propithecus coquereli
TTCTATTTGTTTTTTAGGAAACTAGGTAAAGCCAGGCTCGGTGGGACGAGCCTGTAGTCCCAGCTACTCGGGAGGCTGAGGCGAGAGGATCACTTCAGCCCAGGAGTTCCAGGTGGCAGCGGCTATGATTGCACCTGTGAATGGCCACTGCACTCCAACTGGAACAACATAGCAAGAAAGAAACTAAGTGGTTTGTCCTGTAGAGTTCTCTAGGATTTTTCTGATGGCATCCCCATCGTGTTGTGTTAATATCTTCTTTTGTCTCCTGTGTTCTCTGCTAATTGGTATTTAGATCTAAAAGGTCTAATCAGATTAGGTTTGATTTTTTTTTTATGAGACTACTTACATGGTGTTGTGTACGTCCATCATAGTGCCTGCCTGCTTGTCTCTCATTTTGTGATGTTCGCAGCCACTGATGATCATTGCATTGATTGGGGGTTATAAATAGTGATAGCATTCTTCTGCATTTATTAGCAGGAATACTTTTGTGAAGAAAAACTTCCCTTCATTGGCTAACTGGTTACATGAAGTATGGTTCACGTGGGAAAGGCAGGATAAATGCACGAATTCCTCACCTTTCTCACTTTTCACAATAATGTATTGGTTCCCTAGTACTTTCCAAAAGTGATGGATCAGTGAGGATTATTATTATCATTATGAACATATCTTTAAGTCTATCATTATGATCACGTGGATTTAAACATGTCTGTTCTCTTCCGACCCACTGCAGTTATGATCCCAGTTGATGCCCATATTTTCCCATCTTTGGCCAGTGGGTGCCTCTTCAAGTCAGCACCTGAATCCTTTTGACAAAATGACTCATTTCCTTGCTTTCTGGCATGACAAGGTGTTCTAGGCACATCCTCGTACACATAATTGACATACAGTAAACGGCATATATTTAAAGTAAACAATTTTGTGTTTGGCACATGGTGTCCATCACCACGATCAGGTAGGGAACATATCCATGGCCCCCAGTAGATTCCTCCTCATGCCCTTTTACAGCCCTTCCTCTTGCCCTCCCCAAGCAATCTCAGATCTGCTTTCTGTCTGTCCTTATAGATTATTAATAGTTTGCGTTTGATAGGATTTTATGTACATGGACTCATGCATTACATCCTCTCTCTGTGTGGCTGATTTCACTCAGCATAATCATCTTCAGGTGCATCCATGTTGTTGCAGGTCTCTAGTTGGTTCCTTTCGTTGCAGGGTAGAATTCCACGTATGATACGCAACTGGTTTAGCCATTCGCCTGTTGATAGACATTTGGGTTGCTTCCGGTTTGGGACTATTTGTTACAAATAAAGCTGCTATAAACATTTATGTATAAGTCTTGAATGGACATACATGTTCCTTTCTCTTGGGTACAGACCTAGGAGTAGAATGGCTGGATCATGTGGTAAGGGTATTTAAGTTATTAAGGTATTAGGCCAAGCACGGTGGTTCACATCTGTAATCCCAGCACGTTGGGAGGCTGAGGCAGGAGGATCACTTGAGGCCAGGAGTTTGAGACCAGTGTGGGCAATATAGCAAGACCCTAGTCTCTACAAAAAAAATTTTTTTTAATTAGCATAGTGACTTACAATGTTGAATGTCTTTTTTATTTTTTAGAGATGGAGTCTTGCTATATTGCCCAGGCTGGCCATGAATCTTTTCATATCTTCTTGGTAAATTATCTGTCTGAATATTGTGCCCCTTCTTAATTAATTTTTTTAAAAAAATTTTAGAGGCAGTGTCTTGCTCTGTCGCCCAGGCTAGAGTGTACTGGCATGATCATAGCCCAAGGTATCCTCCTTCCTCGGCCTCCCAAGTTGCTAGAAGTACAGGCACGTGCCACCACACCAGCTAATATTTTTTGTAGAGACAGGGTCTTGCTATGTTGCCCAGGCTGGTCTCCCATTCCTGTTCTCAAGTGATCCTCTTGCCTTAGCCTCCCAAAGTGCTGGGATTACAGGTGTGAGCTGCCATACCTGGCCTGAACAGTCTGTTCCTTTTCCAGTAAATTGCCTTTTCCATGTTTGTTGAAAATAAGTTCACACACACACAAAATTTTGACTTCTGATTTTTTTCACTTAATATAAGTGATGATAAGCTTTGTCCACACAGGAAAAGGATAGTTAAAAAATGTTGCCAGGTGCAGTGGTGCATGCTTATAATTTCAGCTACTCAGGAGGCTGAAGCCAGAGGATCATTTGAGCCTAGGAGTTTGAATCCAGCCTGGGCAATATAGCAAGACCCCCATCTCTAAAAGAAAAAAAAAATACATAAGTACATTGTTAAAATGTAAAGGTGGCCCACAATGGACAGAACCTAGAACAGAAATTTGACTTCCTGTCCTTCTAAAAAGTGTCCCTGCCTGTGCCCGTCAGGGCTGCCTTCATCTTCCCCCACTTCTTCTGTCTACTTGCTTCGAAGTTGCCTCGTTTCCACGGGAAAGCCCAGCCTTTGTGCTTCATCTCTGTTTTCCAGATCAGTTTTTTTGACTGATTGGTGAATTCTTTCCAGATAATCTCTTTGGCTCTACTTCATTCTGGACTAGAACAGCCCACGTTTTAGAGTAGGCCTCCCTCTTGGTCACTCAACAGATAAGCCAGGAAAGACTTTTGGCTGCAGGTTAATCATAGAGTGCTTTACACTCAGGGAGCCACAGATCATCAGAACTGGACAGATTTGCAGAGATCATTTAGTCCAGCTAGGACCCAGAGGGACTAGGTGACGTGCCGAGGTCCCTCAAGGTCAGATGGCAAATTGGTGGCCGAAATGAGATGAGGTTAGTGGTCAATGCCAGTTTTCCTGGGATAACACCGTGGATCTAGTTTTTGCATATTTGAAATCTGGTCGTTTCATTTTAAGTTAAATACGTTTAGTAAACCATTTCATGCGAAAAAAGAAACCAGAAAATAACGGTTCCCGTCAGCTTGGGGAAGTGAGTCCTTCTGTGACCTCACCGACCCTTACCCTAAAGAGACCTATTAAAAGCTCCTTCGGACTTCCCCCACCTCTTCGGAAGGAGTAAATACCTCCTTGGCCTGGACCAAATAGAGTTGGCGTTTAACAGCTGCATGAGCTGATGCTTGGGAGGTGGAGTCTTTCACTGTCTGAGTTGCTCAGTTATCTTTAAGAGGCCTGAAAGTCAGAAAGCAACTCGCTGTGTGTCTTTTGGCAAGTCTCTTTCCTTCTCTGGGCTGTACTTTCTCCCTCTATACAGGTGAAGGGATTGGACTACAGGGTGTCCAAGCCCTGTGGCCTCTGTACCTCTGAAGGTTTAAAAAAATCTGCATTTCAAATCAAAACCACAATGAGGTATCACCTAACCCCGGTGAGATTGGCCTCTATCAAAAAAACACAAAACAACAAATGTTGGCGAGGATGTGGAGA
>NW_012153729.1:7246596-7248390 GCF_000956105.1 Propithecus coquereli
GCACTACCCGAAGGATGGACATATTTGAAACATGGACTTGGGGGGGGGAACCAAGGGCAACACACGTAACCTAAACATCTGTACCCCCATAATATACTGAAAAAAAAATCTGCATTTTTGGTAAATGGTTCTCAACATCAGCTGACACAAGAATCATCTGGGATGCTGATTTTAAAATGCAGATTACCTCCTCCTACCCAGGGACACTCATCCTGATCAAGCAGGTCTGGGGTGGGGCCTGGGAATGAGCGTTTTTTGTTGGTGGCCCACACTTGCAGAGACCAGACTGATTTGGGGATACACATCCCAGCTGACCATCCAAGACTGCCTTGTTTCCTTCTACTTTCACATCACTCAGGGTGAGGCGAAGGGCCTGTTTCTACCTTTTTTTTTTAAATTCAACAAATATTTATCAAGGGTCTGCTTTGACCAGACACTGTTTTGGATGCTGGAGATGCAGCAGTGGAGAATCAGAACTCCCGCCCTCTTAGAGCTGACTTTCTTTCACTTAGCAATAGGCATCTAAGTTTCCTCCATGTTTTTCCTGACTTGATGGTGTATTTATTTTTTTTTTAGTGCCAAATAATATTCCATTGTGTGGATGTACCACACTGTTTATCCATTCACCAGGATGGTTACTTCCAAGTTTTAGCATTTATGAATAAAGTGGCTATAAGCCTTCATGTGCAGGTTTTTTACAGACATAAGTTCCCATCTTTTTTTTTTTTTTTTTTTAACTTTAGGGCTATAAGTCTGAGAAAATCATGAGAAACCAACCACTGATGGAGGATTGTGGAGGAAGTTCTGACAGGCTACAGGGGACAAAAATAGGGGTGCCTCTGCTATGGTTCCTTTTTTGTCCTTTCAGATTGACTCATCAAGTGACTCAAACCCCAGTAAATTAACCAAGAAAAAAAGAAAGAGGATTCACTGTCCAGTAACTTTCAAGATCTGATTTCTTAGGCATTCCAGCTTTCTTCTGTGGCTCTTCTCAGCGGAGCCAGACACCAACAGCCCGCGGGCAACGTCGCTGTCAGAGAAGAGAGGCGCTGAGTTTGCTAGAGGCTCTCAAGGCTTCCAGCGTTTGGGTTTTCAGCATTCACTTCTCTCTGACCAGATCATCAACGGTTGTGGGTGACCACACCTCACCCATCACCCATTTCTGAGTTTCCCCGAGAGGGAATTTTCTGCTCTGGGGGAGGCTCGTCTTCACCTTACCACCAAACGCGCAGAGGAAGAGTGTGAGGGCAGGCCCGGCACGAAGGCAGAGGTGTCTGTGTGGGGCCGCAGGGTTAGCGTGTTCCGTGTCAACCACAGATTACTGTCTTCTCCCCCCACGACTTCGGGTCTGTCCCGGCTGACTGGAGGGTGACTCTTTTCGGCAGCTCTCAGACTAAGAAGCAGGCTATGAGAAAATGGGGCCTGAGGGTTCCTCAACCGACAGCAAGTCAGGTGGTCAGGGTGGTCGCGGCTTTCTCCGGAGATTCCTTCCTCTCCTCCTCTGGCTGGCACCACCCCCATCGGTGCCCACCTTCCCCCGGTGTCAGGCCCTCCCAGTGTGGGCACCTTTTCTTTGCTTTCCCAGCTGTCTGCACGCATCTGGGTTAGAGCTCTTAGCACCTGTGCTCCAGCAGCAGGAGTTACTGGCTCCCAGCAGTCTGGGAGCCCCTGCAACGCAAGAGCCTCACTCTGTGCCTCTTTCTTGTAGGGTCTGGTAAAGATGCCCCAGGACATTTGTTGAATAAATGAATGAACACACAGATTGCTTCAAATTCGCAGTTCAGCCTCCTTCAG
>NW_012153729.1:7259740-7261253 GCF_000956105.1 Propithecus coquereli
GAAAGTATCAGTGCCCCACAGTAATAGTGGTTTAAATTCATCAAAGTCCAGAGTAAGCTGTCTGGGGCTGATTTGGCCACTGTCCCCATAAACTTCCCATGACCATAGGCCTCTTCGCCTTCCAGCTCACCAGGCCACCACCCCTCGGGTGTGGTCCTCACCGTCTGACGCAAGCCAGCAGCCAGAGGTTCAGACGCCGTATGGGTAGTGAAGCAACAGGGTGGAGGAAGGGTTGCAGGAGAGAGGCATTCCAGGGGGTTATCTGGGGCTGCCACAGGGGATTTTTGCTAGGATCTTCTTGGCCTGAGCTCAGTCACACGGCCACACCAAAGTGTGAGTGGCTGTGACACGTGGACTTTATTCTGGGTAGTCCTATACTAGCTAAAAAGTGGGCATTCTCCAGCCTGGGCAGCATAGTGAGACCCCATCTCTAAAAAAGAAGAAATTAGCCAGGCGTGGTGGGCACCTGTAGTCTCAGCTACTCAGGATGCTGAGGCAGGAGGATCACTTGAGCCCAGGAGTTTGAGGCTGCAGTGAGCTATGATCGGACCACTGCACTCCAGCCTGGGCGACAGCAAGACCCTGTCTCAAAAAAATAAAAATAATAAAGTAGGCATTTTCCTACTATGAAAGAGGACAGGGGAAAGTGGCAGGCAGCTAGCTTGTCTGCCACAGATAGACAGATGAGGAGAAACATACATTGAACAAGTACTATTCCTCGGGCATTCGGCTGGATATTTTATATATTAGTTACATCTCCCAAACACTCTAGGAGGCAGACATTATATTCCATCATCCCGATGAGGAGACAAGCTCAGCGGCATTAGGGAACTTCGCCAAGGTTACACAACTAGCAGCGTTCAGGGCTAGGACTAAGAATCCAAGTCTGTGGGACTTTGTTACGAACTGAATGTTTTTGTCCCCACAAAATTCATATGTTGAAGCCCTGACCCCCAATGTAATGGTATTTGGAGGTGGGGTCTTTGGGCGGTAACTAGGTTTAGATGAGGTCATGAGGGTGAGGACCTTATGATGGGATTAGTGCCCTTATAAGCAGAGGAACAGACCAGAGGACTCTCTCTCTCTCTTTCTCTCTGCCATATGAAGACGCAGCAAGGAGGTGGCTGTCTGCAAGCCAGGGAGAGAGTCCTCACCAAGAACCAAATCTGGCAGCACCTTCACCTTGAACTTCCCAGTCTCCAGAACTGTGAGAAATAAATGTCTGTTGTTCAAGCCACCCAGTCTTCGGTATTGTGTTATAGCAGATCAAACTGACTGAGACAGCCTGAAGCCTTTCCCACCGCACCAGGCTGCCCTGGGAGTCTAAGAGTAGTGGGGGGAACCTTAGCCATCTTTTTCTTAGGTTCAAACCAGCTCACCAGGCTAGGAAAGGAAGCAAAAGTGTGGAGGAAAAACAACTAGGCAATGTTTTTTTGTTTTTTTTTTTTTTGAGACAGAGTCTCACTCTGTTGTCCGGGCTAGAGTGCCACGGCATCAGCCTAGCTCACAGCAA
>NW_012153729.1:7263408-7276688 GCF_000956105.1 Propithecus coquereli
AGGCTGACGCCACGGCACTCTAGCCAGGGCAACACAGTAAGACTGTCTCAAAAAAAAAAAACAAAAACCAAATAAAATGTCAACAAAGCCGATAAAATATCTGGGAACAAACGTCACAAGCAACGTGCAAAACCCCCATGAGGGAAACTTTGAAACATTCCCAACGGACATGAAATGGGAAAGACATGCTGTGTTCTTGGATAGGGACACTCAGCATTATAAAAACGTCAGTTCTTCTTACTGTGGTTTATAAATTTAACATGATCCAAATAAAAACACCAAGAGACCTTTTTTTCTGGAAGGAGACAAGCCGATTCTAAAGTTTACATTGAAAACATAAACAAGTGAGAAGAGCCAGGAAATTCTGAGAAGAGCAACGGAAGAGGAATGGCCCGAGCTGATAGCAGAACCTGCTCTGGGCTCAGGGTGGGCACAGCGTGTGGCACCAGCCGCGCACAGACCAGCAGAGCGAGGCAGCAGGAAGCCCAGAACGGCCCCAGCGCGCGGACACGCGGCGTTTAGAACACACACCTCAAATCCCAGGCTGACGGTGGATCTTCTCATAAATCCTATCCGGACAACCACGTAGCCCTCTGGAAAAAGGACAGCCGGGTCCAAAGCTCACATTGATCATCAGGGTAACCTTCAAATGCATCAAAGATCGAAAACTAAAAAAAGAAAAGAAAAGAAATTATGGATGAATTCTTTTGCCCTTGATAAGAACAAGAGGTCAGCTAACCTCAGATTGCCTTCCCAGGTGTGGGCGCCAGCCCTGCCTAACCCACCTCGTGCTGGTTACCGAAGACGCGTCTTCCTGTGTCACCTTATCAACTAGACTCAGTTTCCTTGATCAAACTCAGTTTCTCGAACTGAGGCTTAAAAAGGTAACTTGTTTAAGGTTCCTGAGCCAGTTACTCCAAAAGCACAGGAGGCCACCTGTCCAAGGCCACCCTGGTGTCTGGGGTGCTGACCACCGCTCCACTGCTCCCGGCTGCAGGTGATCACCCCCCTCCAGCGGCACAGTCGCTGAGGCTGGCAACGGGGCCTGGGGGGCTGCAGGGTGGGAGGACGCGGGGGGCAGCTCCGCAGCTGGGCAAACGCACTGCAGACACGCACAGTGGAGGACGGGGCGGGCGGTTGGGGGTTGCAGAGCGCAGGCAGCGAGTTCACTGGACTGTTCAGGAAAGGGCTCTCGGGGGATGTGGGGTCTGCAGAGTCCGTTCACGACAGGTTGGGGATAAGAAGGGGGCCGAGGGCTAGTCAGAGAGGACACTGGCTGGGCGCAGAGGTGGCAAGAGAGACCTTTGCCTGGGATCCGAGAGGAAGATAGATGCTGACCAAAGCCAAGGACTCTGAGGGACTTGGTGGCCAAAGTCTAGGAGAACCGGACCCCGTGCAGACTGGAAATGGGCTAGAATGTGATTGGAATCAGGGCCTGTCGTGGGCCGAGCGCATGTAATCCCGTCAGATCCTCAGACCAACCTGGCCACACTACTGTTGGTTTGATTTTTAAACAGATGAAGGAAGGCGGTCAGAGGTTAAGGGCCCTGGTCACAGGGTCAGGAATAAAGCCCCTGGCCTCAGGCCTCCAATCTCCCGCGAGATCACGAGTGTGGACTTTGGCCTCTCTGGGTCTGCGGGGGAAGGAGACAGGGCGGAGGGTGGAGACGCAGGGGAGGCTGCCCTGACAATCCCGCCGCAATCCCTGCGGAGCACAGGGCCTGGGCCAGGTGGGCACCAGGGAGCGTCCTGGCGGCAGAGTCCCTGTGAGGCGAGGTCCTGTTCGCCTGCTGCCCCTCGGCCTCTTCTCCACCTTCCGTGCGGCCTCCTCCTGTCCCCAGCCTGGTCCTCAGGGCTGGGTTTCCGCATGGGAGTGGAGCATGAGGCCTCGCCGGCAGCCCCTGAACCCGGAGCCCCGCTGCTTCCCAGGTGTTTGTCCTCAGGCGCCTCCAGTTCAACCTGTGGGCCCTTCCTCCCCACCCGCACCCTGCTGCTCTTCCTCTGGGGTCCCATCCCAACAGCAGCCCCGCAGACCCCCGCTGCTCAGGCTGGGGCCCCTCCTATCCCTTTCCCTCTGAGGCCCCGCGGACTGGCCCTCCTAACCACGCTCCACTCCGCGGGCTTCTCTTTCTTCGCTCCCTCTGCCACCCCCATCAGGGCGGCTGACTGGAGAGTCCCTTACGTTGCCTCCTTCCCGACTGTTCCAGCCACGCGGGGTCCTGTCTGCTCCTCTGCTTAAAACACTTTCAGTTCCCAGTGAGTAAAGCAGGGTTAAAAAAACCAAACCGAACCAAACCCCTCAGGGTATGTCCACATAAAACCTTGTACACGATACTCTGGTTTCTCTTCAGATCACGTAAGTCTTTTGCCTTTTACGAAAGATTTCTGTGGAGAGGAACAATTCTGAGTCTTTTAATATGTATTTTTAGGACAGGATCTCGCTATGTTGCCCAGGCTGAACTTGAGCTCCTGGCCTCAAGCGATCCTCCCCCCTCAGCCTCCCAGGTAGCTGTGATTACAGGTGCGTGCCGATGCCCGGCTCACTTCTGAGTCTTAACTCAAATATTTTGGAGCCCTGAATCTGTATAGCTATTAATAGTTAAAGAAAAGAAAAATTTTAATTTTAAAACAAGCAAAAAAAATCCTTGTACACGAATGCCCAGAGCAGCGTTATTCGTAGTAACTGGAGCGGGAACAACCTGGGTGCCCATCAGCTGACGAAGGACAAACGAAATGTGCTCGACCCCTACCACGGAATATTATTCATCACAAAAAGGAGTAAGTACTGACACGTGCTTCCGCACGGTGAAACTTGAAAACATGCTAAATGGAAGACACATAAGGCCACATGTTGCATGATTTCTTTTAAATGAAATGTCCAGAATGGGCAAATCCACAGACAGGAAGTAGACTGGTGGTTGCCCGGAGCTGGGAGGGGCTGGAGGAAAATAGGGAGTGACTGCCAATGGGCACATGGTTTCTTCTGGGGTGATGACAGTGTTCCAGAATTGATTGCAGTGATGATTTCATAACTGCCAACAATACTAAAAACCATTGAATGATACATTTTTTTCTTTTCTTTTTTTTTTTTTTTGAGACAGGTCTCACTCTGTCGCCCAGGCTGGAGTGCAGTGGCGTTATCATAGCTCACTGCAACCTTCGATCCTGGGTTCAAGTGATCCTTCTGCCTCAGCCCCCTGCGTAGCTGGGACTACAGGATCATGGCACCGCGCCCAGCTAAGTTTTTAACTTTTTGTAGAGACAGCGTCTCCCTATGTTGCTCAGGCTTGAAGGGTACCCCTTAAACAGGTATGGTATGTTATATGTTAATAGTCTCTCCATAAAGCTGTTCTTAAAGACAAACAAACCCTTTAGGGTGCCCATTTCTAGCTCCTTCCTGTGGCTTCCAGGGCCCTGCCTGGTCCGGCCTCCACCTCCTGCGCCAGCTTCTCCTTGGGCCCCTGTGTCCCTCTTCCTCTCGACACTTGGCCTTTCTGGAACTTGGAGTGTTGTCTCACCTCCTTGCCTGGAAGACACTCCTTCCCGCCACCGAGCAACCGTCCTTTCAGCTTTCAGCTCTCTGTTGAAGCACGGCTGTCTGCTCTTCCTCAACCACTGCACAGGTGGAGTCGCTGCTGGATGTCCCCAGCTCTGCAGGCGCCTTCTCACACCACTCGCTCATCGCAGGCCTGTTGCCAGGCTGGAGAACGCCCGCACCACGGGCCTTGCTCCTAGCACAGCGTATGGGATGTACTGCTTTTTTTTTTTTTTTGGAGGCAGGGTCTCACTCTGTCACCCAGTTACAGTTAGAGTGCCCTGGCATCATCGTAGCTCACAGCAACCTCAAACTCCTGGGCTCAAGCGATCCTTCTGCCTCAGCCTCCTCCGTAGCTGGGACCACAGGTGCACACCGACTAATTTTTCTATTTTTTGTAGAGATGGGGGTCTTGCTCAGGCTGGTCTCAAACTTCTGGCCTCAAGCGATCCTCCCACCTTAGGCTCTCAGAGTGTTAGGATTACAGGCGTGAGCCACCGAGCCATGCCTGGAACGTATTACTCTTAAATTGGATAATAAATACTATGGAGCAGCCCGTGCATTTCAGGCGCTGTTCTAGGGGAGCAATAGTGACCGAGGTCCTGCCCCAAGGGGCCTGCTCTCTAATGGGGGGACGAGGAGGAAGCACGTGCACAGTAGGAAACCTGTGAGGTAGTGATAGGGACTACGGAGAAGAAAAGCAGGGAAAGAATAGAAATGTTATTTCTGGCTGAGCGCGGTGGCTCACGCCTGTGATCCCAGCACTCTGGGAGGCCGAGGTGGGAGGATCATTCAGATAAGCTCTGAGCAAGAGGGAAACCCCATCTCTACCAGAAATAATAAAAAAAAATTAGCCAGGCATGGTGGTGGCGTGCACCTGTAGTCCCAGCTACTAGGGAGGCTGAGGCAGGAGGATCGCTGGAGCCCAGGAGTTTGAGGTTGCTGTGAGCTATAATGACGCCACTGCATTCTACCCAGGGCGAAGGAGCAAGACTGTTTCAAAAAAAGGAAAAAAGGAATGTTATTCCTAATTACATTAGGGAGGACTTCTCCGAGTGAGAGTTGCATTTGAGCAGAGGCCTGAAGGAGGTGAGAGGGTGCAGCTGGTGACGATCTCAACACAGACACGTCCAGTGGTTGGACAAGGACAGCTGAAGTCGTCAGAATGTTGAAAGAGAAATGAGCAGAACTGGCCCCCCCAGCCGCTCGGCCCCAGGCCCCCGCCAAGGCTGCTGGGAGCGGGCGAGGGTGCTGGTCTCATGAGACCTGTGGTTTGGCCGTCACTGCTGCTTCCTTATATTTTAGAGGATAATGAGCGTTTCCACTTCCTCCCTTACAACCTAACTTTTTCAGTGGGCCTCTCAAGTTTCTCCCTAACTCCTACCCCCAGGGTGGCTCTGGGACAGGCAGGGTGGGGGAGCTGCTGGAAGAAAGAACCCCCAACATCAGTGGCACAACACATCAGACGTTTTTTCTCACCGTCATCAAGTCTAGCCGGAGGTTCCAGTCCTTCACTGGCTCTCCTGCACCCAGCCACAGAGGAAGAGACAAAGGGGCGGGGATGGGGCTAACCAAGCTTGTCACTCACATGCCAGGGCTGTGGCACATGGCCACTGGGGACTGCAGGGAGGCTGAGCACATGGTCTGGAACCAGCCAGACGACAGGCTTGGCCGCAGAGCCTGACCTCCATCAGCTAACACGACCTTGGCCTCCTCCAGGCGATCCTGGCTCTAGTCTGTGCACTACTGCAAATCAGGTGTTCCTGACACTCACCTTTCATCGTGTGGCTCATCTATAAAGACCTCTGGAAGTCTTCGCTGTCCACGGGCAGAGTGGGCATTGTTCAGCCTGCGCTCCAAGCCCCACAAACCCACATGGACTCCGCCATCATGGCAGGAGTGAGCCACCTC
Source organism: Propithecus coquereli (assembly GCF_000956105.1). Lineage (NCBI taxonomy): Eukaryota > Metazoa > Chordata > Mammalia > Primates > Indriidae > Propithecus > Propithecus coquereli. Next base: position 7,268,855 of record NW_012153729.1, read on the forward strand.
CAGGCACCCCCACACTCCCTCCCACTGCCACTCCTGGACGTCTACAGTCCTCTCAACAATTGTCCAAAGCAATTTCACCCAACACCTAGGTCAGGTCCCCTCTGCCCCAGCCCCCTACCCCACCCTTGAGACTCACTTCCCCTAGGAAAGTCTCTCACCCAACGGCTGGCATAACAATGCAAGAAGGCTGAAGAATGCATCTGCATCAAGCACCACAGAAGCCTCAAGTGGGGTAATTTCCAGTTTCAGGGTGACTCAGAGCAGTCAGGCCTCAGTGTAGGAGTGGAAAGGGGCGGCTGCTGCCTTGGGGAGAAGATACAGGGGCACTCCTCAGCCTCTAACTAGAGCGGGGAGAAGCACCTCCAATTCCAGGGCCAGGAGAGTAGAGCACCACACGCCCCAGGAATGAAGTTCACTGTGCACATCCCACCAGCGGGCACCAACACGCCTGAAAGGGGGTAAATAAAAATGGGACCATCTGCCAGCCCCCCTGCAGTTCTCCTTGCCGTCTGCTTCCTCAGCACAGCAGGGGCCAGCCCTCTACCCTCCACCCCTAGACTCCAGCCATACCTCAGCCTGCAGCACAAGGCAAGCACTATTTTGGAGGTCCCATCCATTGAAGCACCAGCTCACACTCAGAAGATAGCTAAAGTTGTTACCGAAAGCATCAGAAGAATGAGGACAAGCTGTTTGAGGAGGAGAGAGAGATTTATTATTTGCCAGCAAATGAGGAGGATGGAGACTCCTGCCTAAAATGCCCTCATCCTAATCATAAGCAGAAACACAGAGCTTTTTTTTTTTTTTTTTTTTTGGAGACAGAGTCTTGCTTTGTTGCCCGGGCTAGAGTGAGTAGCGCCGTGGCATCCTAGCTCACAGCAACCTCAAACTCCTGGGCTCAAGCAATCCTTCTGTCTCAGCCTCCCGAGTAGCTGTGACTACAGGCATGCGCCACCATGGCCGGCTAATTTTTTCTATATATTTTTAGTTGTCCGATTAATTTCTTTCTATTTTTAGTAGAGACGGGGTCTCGCTCTTGCTCAGGCTGGTCTCGAACTCCTGAGCTCAAACGATCCGCCCTCCTCGGCCTCCCAGAGTGCTAGGATTACAGGCGTGAGCCACCGCGCCCGGCCAACACAGAGCTCTTAAAGGATGGTTTTCAGTTCTAGGCTATTGTTGTTTAACTAGAGTTGATGATTCTGATCATCCCATCTCTGCTGTCCCATCTCTGCCCACGATCCTGTAACCTCTGCCCAGACGGTCCCGTCCTGCCATGCTTTCCAAACCCTTATTCAGAAATATCAAAAAATAATACTGTCCTTGGAAACCTAAGACCAGTGTTGCTCAAGGGAGGGCCACAATCAAGACTTGAAAGACTGTCTCAGTCATTTCTTTTCTGGATGGGATATACTATGGCTTTTAAAGTAACTGTTAGTTTTAAAAGTAGTTTGGAATGCTTTGAGTAGTAAGTGGCTGAATCAATACCACTATCATGTAATATTCATATCTCAGTGCTGTTGGCACACACCATTGTATTCTCAACAGTGATAGATGACCTGAGGTCCAACGTCACTGAGATTCTGAAGCTAGCCACAGCGGTGAGCATGGTAGGTAGCTCATCAGCCTCGGGACTGCTGGCTGCAGCGGGGAGCCTGAAACCCGTAGGACTAAGTTTAAGAAGCTCCCAAATGAACACACAGAAGTCCATGAGCATCTTTCTCTTTATTCTTGAATGTAAAAGGGCTCAGGTCTGGGGAATTTGTATTCCGTGTACATACAGTGTCTCGTGTTAAAAGTATTTCCGAGGTGCATAAATACAATTCCATGTTCATTTTCCTAGTTATCCGTGAACTTCTGTAAAGCAAACGTCTCCAGCTGAAGATCACCTACTCCGTAAGTTGGTCGAATGGAACAAGTGTCCAAGAAAGGCAGACCACTTGTGCAATGAATGGCCTTTTTTTCTCTTTACAAAATGCCACCCAAGCAGCCTGGCACTGCGGTGTACCACCATCTCCTCCACGTCTGAAGACAAGCCTGTCACAGGATCTCAGGCCACTAAATGTAGAGAAGAGTGTCAGTGACATGGGCGGGTAGAATCCTGAACACCGAGGCCATCTGCCCACTCTTACTTTTTCCCTGGCTGCACACCCGGCCAGAGGAATTCTGGAAGACGCTGGGAAGCTTCCCGAAGGTGCTTCCACCCAGATGCCTTCCCAGGAGTTACAGACGCATGAGACCCAATTATCAAGAAAGCTGTGACCAAAATGATGATCATACCAAAGCAGTTATTTCCCCATGAACTCTGATGCTCTTCTGAAGCAAATGGCAGGGAGAGGGGTGGGGAACTGAGCAAAAAGCCTCAAATGAGGCTACATGACAGTCGCTGCCTTTTCACTTACATGGCCCGTGTTGGAAACTTCTGTTTGGCTTCAAAGTAGCCAGCCTAAGTGGACCCCGGCAGGGCGTTGCTGGGTACAGTTCCTTCTCACACATGGTCGCTGCAGGGCAGGGGAGAGTTGAAAACTTCCCCGCCCAAGCAGTGCAGCCACAAGTGAGGCAGTATGCTGAGGTCTATTTAAGAACTAGACCAAAAATACAAGTGGAAATTCCTTGGGTTTAATTTCTTTCTGTTCAATTGCTCCCTAAACAAATCTTTTTTGGTCTCTGTAGCCAGTGCTGTGAGTGGTCGAAGGAGCCCGCTCCCACCCTAAGAGCCCCCTATGAGCAACAGCGTGTTTCGGCTCCTGAGCACATCCAACCTGCTTCGTCACAGATCCTTCTGTCCCGCTCCTGAACACGCGCAGCGGGAGAACCAAACAGACCAAGCTCTTGGTCCTCCCGAAGCTCTTGGGTTAGACCAGAGTTTCCAGAGTGTGGTCTGTGGTTTCTCTACATCAGAAACACTAGGCATGCTTGTTTCTGCCCTCAACCAAAATACCCTAGGAGCTGAGGGTGGGGTCTGCGATTCCGAATTGTTAACAAGCTCAAGAGGCCCCAAGGGACCCACGTACTTGCCACCTGTAAGCCACAGGTGTCGGAAATTCGGACCCCCGAGCCCCCACTCCTGGCCCTGACGCTTGAGTAGTTTTAAGTGAGGCAAGGGCGAAAAAAGATACCGAGTGAAGAATTCATTGTACGTTTATTATTCACAGTTAATCACTACCTACCAAATGCTATCCGCAGAGTTAAAGGATTAAGTACATAGGTCTTCTTAAACACTGATTTTTTTTTTAAATATATACACACAAAACTTAGTTCAGCAAGGCTTCATGATATACACCAATTCCAAAATAAAACAATCAAATGGTCCAGGTGTAGAACGCCAGATTCCTTTATCATCAGCGAGGAGAGGAGAAGCAGAACGAGGGGGAGCGGGGGAAGGAAGCGCTGCCTGGAAGAGAGGCACCTCCTGGCGCTGCCCAGCGCTCCACGCTGAGTTCACGTCCATAACCGGAGTCCCAGGGAGACTCCCACCAACAGCCTGGGAACCCAAAGGCCCAAGGCTGTCACCGACTCCCAGGAGAGAAACCGAAGCAGCCGGGTTTTTGCTGTGGGAAGGGGAGCAGGGAGAGAAGCTCACAGGCACAGCACTACAGGGGACCGAAAGTGGATAGAAGACAGAGCTTTGCAGCGGCCTCAGCCTTCCTAGGTATCTTTCCTTCCCCAGTTCTCCCCACTGCCCGGGACATTTCGCTTGTAGGCGGTCGGGGGAGCAGCCACAAACACAGCCCACCATGCACAGGGGCAGGGGCGACAACCCTGCTGCTTTGCTTCTTGACGCTGCCCTCGTGCTCACCCAGACAGGTCAGGGGACACACGGGGTGACAGCCACGACCTAACTTTAAGAGCAAGAAGAATGAAGAGAGAACACTCTCACTTTCTACCCCCGCCCCCATCCAGGATGCGGTATGACCTGCTACAACTAAAGCAGGACGGTGTAAGCAGTGTTTTCTCCTCCAGCTTCTCGGGTCTGAAACTCGCTGGCTCCGGGGGGAGGAGGGGCAGCAACACCTGAGAGCGTGAGGGCACGGACCCCGACCTTAGAGGCAGTCGGATGTGGCAGGGCGTCACCCCTCCTTCCCTGGCAGCCAGGCACAGAGCGCCCTGGGCGGGAGGCCCCTGCACACCCCGAGGGCTCACGAACATTAAAGCTGAACCCTAAGACTCCTGGCTTGGCAGCAGCGGGGGAAGGCCCTCCCCCCACTTCCACTTGTCTCCTCTTCTCTACCCTGTTCCCCCTCCCGTAGGGAAAAATATTTACACAGAGTAGGAGACAAACTGGCTGAAAAGCTCTGGACTGTCTTTAACTTATTTTAAAACAAAACAAATAAAAAAACACCACTCAGAAGCAACCCTTGAAATAAGGAAAAAGGCACTATGAAAACAACATGCTCAATAATACCATCTGGAAGGGAAAACAAAGTGGAAAAAGAGACGTTAGGTTTGGGTTTGACTTTCTCAAGGAGCCAGAGGGGCAGGCACACGCCGTCCTTTCACCCCTGTTTCTAACTCAGACACAGAATGCGCTGGGGGCCGGGGCCGACACGACCCCCCTCTGGCGGAAGCTAAGCGGTCGCGGCCTTTCCCTGCCCTGCCCTCTCTGTGTGTACACACGAAGCACACAGAGCGCTGTCCTCCCTTCGGCCATCCCGACTAACAGACATTTGCATAGAGAAATACCAGCCCACTTGGTTTCTTGTCTTTATTACTGGCGTCAGCTAGGACTATACGTGGCCTTAAACATCATGCACTGATGGACAGATGAGAAAAAGGATGAAGAAAAGGATAAAGGAGGGAAAAAGGAGCAGCGGTGAAAATTTGTAATAAAAACTCTTCTTAATTTATAGGTAAGTTTTGGCATTTTTATATCCAGCGCCCCTTCCCACCCCCCAAAGTTCCGCCCAAAGTGAGAGGGTCACCAGGGCGACCCAGCCGGGTATTCTGAGGCTGCTGTCAGAGGCAGCTTGTGGGTTTAATTCTTCTGTACGTTTTAAATTTTTCATTTTCTTTAAATAATCTCTTCCCGATTCTTAGACGTTCCGGTTCACTGGGGTGACGTAATTGCGGGGAAACATGCCGGTCTGCCCGTGGCAAGCCCCCTTCCACCAGTTGGGGTCTGAGTTATCCATGACGTGGATAAAGTCTCCCCGACGGAAGCCCAGCTCGCCATCCTCCTGGGGGTCAAAGTCAAAGAGGGCCTGGACGTATGTTGGCTGCTGCAGAAGAGCAAGGAGAAAACACACACGTCAGCCGCCTCTTAGGTAGGACTGGTCACCAGGGGAGACGAACGTGGCCAAATTATTCACATTTCCTCAAGTAACCTCCCAGCTCCCAGCCCCCGTCCATTCTTACGCATTCTACGTTCACACTAGGCGGGTTTAGTGTAATCTTCCACCAATGCGCAGAAGACACCAGGCCATGTCTTACTGCGGGTGGCCAACCGTGCCACGTTACCAAGTAGAGAGCAAGTGGCACCTGGAAGGGACGGTACTTCAGAAATGGCAGTGTGGGTTTCACTCGCAGCCCCAGGATTTGGAAACACCCGCGTTTCCATCACTTACAACACCCTTAAGGTTTACAGAGTCAGAAGGTCTAGGTCTTGAATAACATACGGTGGTGTGAACCCTAACGAACGACCAGGGTGTGAGGAACAGGGATACAGCAATGAGCGGGATCCTGCTCCCTCACAGGTGTACTGTCCTCACAATTTGCTCGCAGGGACAGAATATTTGAGAATGTGTTAAAGACCATCTCCCTAGGGAGGCGGGTGGCCACCCAGCGACACACTGCCTCAGAGGCAGCCTCTGGGAAAAGCAGAAACATTGTATTTGAAACTACAAATCTTCAGCGTGAATAAAGGGCAACACTTTGAAGAGCACAGACACCCCAGAAGCAATCCTTTGAGGGCGCCCGCTTGCTTGAGGAGTGACTCTCAATTGCTAAAGAGGCTGCTGATCGCTCTCCTGAGGCTTACCTGTGGCACCTGTTCTATGTCCCGCAGGAATATCTGCTGGTTTCTGGAGACAGATGTGGATCTGTGATAATCTACCAGCTCATTCAAAGAATTGAACTTCACCACCCAGAGGAAATACTTTCCAGCTCCATCTCGGAGCACCTTGAAGTGCTGAACGTCATTTCCAAACCTGGGGAGGGGCAGAGAACACATGTGAAGCAGCCCAAGGGCTCTATCCTGGCTACCTGGCAGCTCCCTGCCCAGTCAGGAGGTGTCTTGAGAGAACCGCTGTTCTGGCAACATTCCTCACAGCCCAGGGGCCCAGGAACTGCAGAGCAACATGACTCTCTGGCTGGAGAGAGCTGGACAATCACCAAGCACCCCTGGGACCCCTCCATATGGCTGAGGAGCACCAGCAACACGAAGAATCCTCATTGGACAGGGAACCCCCACCCGCAGTCTAATTCCGAAGGTGTCTGAGAGAGAATGTCCTAAACAACTCCACATTTCCCTGTGCCCTGCACCCTGCCAAATAAAACAGCCTTGCTTAAGACAAGAGTGTGACTTAGTTAACTCTCCCCAAATAATGAAAACCTTACGTGATATTCAAAGACTAGAAAAGGTGGGATAGGAAGCAGGTGAGGAGGGACTGGAAATATTTTGAACAATTCTCTTGTAACTGGAAACAGTCCAAAATCATGTTCTCTCTCCATTTAAGAATTTTAGTTCTAAGATGGGAAAAAGGTCTCAGAACAAAAGGACATATTGGGACAATAAAAGAGGCCCAGACATCAAAAAAACCACCCCCAAACCCAAAATTTCTCCATCACCAGATGACACGCTCTCTCTCTTATACTGGCTGGCAAAACCTTACTGGTGACTGACTGGTACAGGCCCACGGGGTTTCTCATAGCAGTATCTGGCTAGATTACAAGCTCTGTGAGGGCTCTGCCTGTACTGTTCGCAGCTGGCTGAGCCCTCAAAGGCACTCTCTGAACATCTGTTCAATGAATGAATGCGCCTCTCGTTCAGTCTCAAAGATTAAAGAAACCAAACGTTCTGAAGAACAATCCAGCAGGTGGCAGCACCGAGTTTCAAGGAAGCCACTAAATACACGATACCAACTTTTTAGAAACAGTACTGCTTTTTCATGCAAGAAAAAAATGTGGAAGGTGAGAAAACTTCATTAGGAAGGGCATATTCACGTGGCACCTGTGGCCCCAAAGAGGCCCACTCCCACTGGTGCCACGCAGACGGTCTCTAAAAGAGCACAGGGCCCCTGACAGTGCGTGTTTATGTTAACAACAGTGCTCAAATCAGACTCAAGACATCCTGAGACTATGGAAACACTGCAGAAACTGCTGATTCCTCAACTTCCTTTGGAAGGTGCTTGTGTTGTTAAAGGCAATAATGACACCTGTTTTACTTCCATAACAATAAACACAGTAACTCCTTAAAAGATTCTGTTTGATAAAACAGGTGGCTTCCAGCGGACAGGCAGCCCGAGCCCAGCACTGAGGCTGCCCCAGGGGTTCTGGTCACCAGTGATGAACTACTTGTACTCATCCTATACTGTCTCATTTATACCCAGGGCACCACAAAATATAAGGAAAATAGATGACATACAAGTTCATGAGAAGCATAAAGACAATAATTCCACAAACCCACCCCAAGATGCTCTTCATTGCACCCTGACTCGCATATGTTCAATCCAGCCCTTCAGAAAGCCTTGCTGGAAGAGGAAACTGTAAAGTATATCCACTTTGATTTTTCATATGTTGGGAATAAAAACTACACAGTGGCAGGGCGCGGTGGCTCACGCCAGTAATCCTAGCACTCTGGGAGGCCGAGGTGGGCGGATTGTTTGAGCTCAGGAGTTCGAAA
>NW_012153729.1:7277352-7285937 GCF_000956105.1 Propithecus coquereli
TTTGAAATTGAAAAGTCTCATGCTTTATATCATTTATAAATGGGGAATGGTTTTATAGCCTTCCTTTAAAAAACAATCTTGGCCAGGTACAGTGGCTCACACCTGTAATCCCAGCACTTTGGGAGGCCAAGGCAGGAGGATCACTTGAGGTCAGGAGTTCAAGACCAGCCTGGGCAACACAGTGAGACCCCTGTTTCTACAAAAAATTAAAAAATTAGCCTGGTGTGGTGGCACATGCCTGTAGTCCCAGCTACACGGGAGGCTTAGGTGGGAGAATGGCTTGAGACTGGGAGCTGGGATTGCAGTGAGCTGTGCTCGTGCCACTCACCACTGCACTCCAAACAAAACAGTGATCTGAGTGTTAACCTAATCATTTATTTGTATATAAATGAGGAAGTGATCTGTCTGATTCCTGGGGGGAAGGTTTTCTATGATAACATATTAACTAGAAAAGGACTGAAAGTCAAAAACATAGAAATGGTAATTCAAAAACCCTTATTTCACAGACAAAGTGTGCACTTCTTAGAATCCTTAAAGTTCCAATTTATTATCTCCATGCTTTCCAAAGTGGTAAAACTTTCTACCTTTCCCATTCCCTGCTTACTGGCTCCCCTCAACATTTAAATTCACCACTGGGGAAAGCACAAACCCCAAATCCCTCATGGTAACCTTTTAAAGCTGATGTGAGGGGGCCTAGGATGGGGCTGGTAGATTTAAGCTACTTGGAAAGGCAAGCAAAGGCAGCTGCAGGAATCCTACTGAGGGCGAGGTGCTCGGATGAGGGAAGAGGACCAGGGAGTGGTGGGGATGAGGGAAACCTGCGGGAACAGGCCATCTGGAGGGAGCTGCTGTCCGGCTCCCGAAGACTGCTCCCACATGGGCATCTACACCTAGTGGTGCCAGGACTGATTTTCAAGAGGAGCCAGAAATTAGGATTTTAACGTGAAATTAAAATACTGTTTAGGCTAAACCTCTACTGGTTTGTGTGTAGCCAGACACTTGACCAACGGCTTTGTAACTGAGACCAGTCGGAGACAGGCGACTAGAGCAGGAAGTACTTACTTGACAGAGAGGGAGAAGTCCCCGGGAGCACTCTCACTCTCTCGGATAAGAAAGGCCCCGTCGTGCCGCTGTTTGCTAAGCATTTCTTCTGCCTTGGCTCTGGGGATTTTGCCAAAAAACCACCTAAGGAAGGAAGGCAAGCCGGTCAACATCTGCTTCCCCACAAAGAAACGGGATGTCCAGTCTTCGAAATGGAGTAACACAACTCCTTTCAGGGAAGCTGCCCCCAGCCTCGCCATGCCCAGTACGGATCCCAGCTCCTCCCCAGAGATGGTCCTTCAGACGACTTCACACTACTCCACCTTCCACAAAGTGACTCATCAAGGCACTAGTGCGGGCCACTCTTTCTACAGGAGGGCAGATGTCCACCGGGCTACCTGCTGACTTATCAGAAAGGCACCCGGGAAGCCCAGGGCTATGGGCTGGAGTACAGGACAGACTGACACACAAGGGGACACAGGCCCTTCCTTGCCGCTGTTCGATAAGGTCACAGCTCTGCCACAGCGAGGTAAGGGGAAAGGGGGAGGAAAGAGGGAAGGCCCAGAGGTGGAGGCAGGGCTACTTCTGCTAACAGCCGAAAGGCAAGAGGCTCAGGCTGTGAGAGAGCAGCATTCCTCTCAAGCCCCCATGGCCAGTGCTCAGCGCTTGGCTTTTGGAAGCCAACAGGAACATCATAATTTACCATATGACAGCAGCTATTTGTAAAACGAAGATTTTTCATGTGAAGCAAGTTACAGACTCTTCTGCTACCAATACTAATTCACCTTGGCCAGAAGAAAAAGTGGCTAAATTAATGGAAAATTACGGGAGCCACTGGCCTGTGGCTCACCAAGAGGAAGAGAAGAACACCTCTAAAAGAGCTTAAAGTCACAGATGCCTGGCTCTTTCAAATGAAACCACAACTAATTAGGATAGAGGGACTGTGAAAACTGTCTCTTTTCAAAACTGTCTTTAATGCTTTATTATTTTTAAAAAGCAAAACCATTATTTATAGCTAATAAAGACCTATCTTTCATGGTAACTAGCATTCATTTAATATGCAAACATCAAAGCTACCAAATAGTCCATTGAAGTTATAAATCTAATTTACACATCTTACATATAAGTAACTGTACTGCAAGATATCTCTGCAATAATACACCACACTAAAATTCAAACAGAAAGACATGTGCTGCTAGGAAGGATACATGCAGAAGCTGCCCTGCTAGTAACCTCTGAAGGTTCCCACATCTATCTACTCCTGTCTTTCTCGTTTTGCATACGTCAATGCCAGGCTGCCAGGGGCTGGTACAACATACCCACCCAACATATTTCTACAAGTAACTCAAGGGTAGGGCCTGCAGTGCCTGGAAATCAGGCCACACAAGGGAAATCACGTATTAACACAACGATCTCTGAATATAAAAGGACAGCTAACTGTATAGTACTGAAATCATTTAAGCATTTTCTAATCTCTAGTGCTGTAATGTTTCCAATGACTAGCAAGCAGCATGCGTCTGCCTTGGGTACAGCAGAGAGACTCCGCAAGATGGCCTCGGCTCGCAGGCTCCCCGCACCACACAGGGTGGGGGAGAAGCTTCTCCTCCACTCTTTCCTCCTAGGTCCCCAAGATCAGGCATTTTCCTTTCTTTTCCTTTTATTAAGATATAAAGTAATGAATATAAATTAAAATAGCCTAGACGTGCATGAAGTAAAAATAAAAAGCAAGACTCTCCCCTCAAACTCCCCAGAGACAGCGACTGTTGGCAGTTGTAATACATGTTTCTAGACATTTCTTTATGGTGCACAAATACATAGATATGGTTGCAGTGTTTACTCACCCATCTTAAAATTAACTCATTTTTATTTTCAATTAAAAAAATAAATTGTAGTTAAACATAAATTATGACATAAAAAAGATAGGTTTGGAATGTGTTGCTTTAAAAAAAAGTACTCTGGTGGGGAGAGGGGAAAGGGCAACGTAACCTAAACATTGTACCCCCATAATATTCAGAAATTAAAAAAAAAAAAATTAAAAACAAGTACTCTAAGGCCGGGCGCAGTGGCTCATGCCTGTAATCCTAGCGCTCTGGGAGGCCGAGGCGGGAGGATTGTTTGAGCTCAGGAGTTCGAAACCAGCCTGAGCAAGAGCGAGACCCCCGTCTCTACTAAAAAAAAAATAGAAAGAAATTAATAGGACAACTAAAAATATATAGAAAAAAATAGCCGGGCATGGTGGCGCATGCCTGTAGTCCCAGCTACTCGGGAGGCTGAGGCAGGAGGATCGCTTGAGCCCAGGAGTTTGAGGTTGCCGTGAGCTAGGCTGACACCACGGCACTCTAGCCCGGGCAAAAAGAGTGAGACTCTGTCTCAAAAAAAAAAAGTACTCTAAATTGGAATTTTTACAAAATAAACACACCCATGTTACAAGCACCCAGATCAAGAAATAAAAAATTAGTTTGGAGATTATTTCATTAAACAAAATTTCTTTTGTATCTGCTCCTATTTCTACTAATGTACACACCTCTCTCTCTCTCTCTCTCTCTGATGTCCCATACAACAGAAGGGGAATCATATTATGCTATTTTATAAAAACCTATCACTCTCAGTTAAAACATTTAAATGCCACCACTCCACATTTCCACAGCATTTTATATCATTTATACATTTCCATTTATAAATCCCTTGATGATATTAAGCACACTTATTTTAAAGTCTGTATCTGACAAGTTGATGATTACCTAGAACCCGCTGTCTGTTCCTTCTCTTTGTTTTTTAATCACGAGGCATTGTCTCTTCTAATGCCTGGTCATGATTGCCTGGGACCATTCTATTTTTGGCCCTCTGCACTCCTTACTCCTTGGTATGATCTGCTGTCCCAGCCCGAGGCCTGGGGACTTAGCGGGGCCACCCCATTTGGCAGGTTCTGAACACCCAATTTTTTTTCCCCTAGTCCCATGTTCCTAAAAGCTCAATTAGGCTTCTTATTCTTGTTAGCCACTTCTTCTGGGGACACCTCTAGGGGAAAAAGGCCCCAAATGCTGGGCTTTGCTCATCCAGTTTTGCTTTTCTGGGGTCTTGGTACTGTACCTGTTCCCTGCCTGCTGGGTAATCAGATACCTTCAAACAGATGCTTTCAACCTTCCGTCCAGTTTTTCTCATTGTTCTTACAAGGTACCATTTTTTTAAATGGTGATATTTAAGTGCAACTATATGCCTCTGGTCAAATGTTTTAAAAATCTTTTAAAAGATAGGTTTATACTACAACAGAAATAGCAGAGGAGAAAGCTAAGGGAAGGAGAAGGCTTATTTTCCAATTCAATTCTTTACTACATCCCATAGCTTGCAGTCCACATGCATTTAATATGAAGAGCACATATCTGGATTTCCCCCAGGATATGTACCTCATATTGCAATACTAACACCAACAATCACTTTGCAGCCTGGGTTTAATTTGTTAATTCAAGTGCTCTATTAGGTGAGACTGTATTCCATTTATTGATTGATTGATTGATTGATTGATTGTGAGACAGAGTCTCACTCTGTCGCCCTGAGTAGAGTGCCGTGGCATCAGCCTAGCTCACAGCAACTTCAAACTCCTGGGCTCAAGCGATCCTCCTGCCTCAGCCTCCCAAGTAGCTGGGACTATAGGTGCACACCACAACGCCTGGCTAATGTTTCTGTTTTTAGTAGGGATGGGGATCTTGCTCTTGCTCAGGCTGGTCTCGAACTCCTGAGCCCAAGTGATCCTCCTGCCTCGGCCTCCCAAAAGTGCTAGGATTACAGGCTTGAGGTCACTGCGCCTGGCCCTATATTCCATTTTATACTTTCCTCTTCCTCCCTAAACCCAAAAAAGGCAGGGGCAGGGGAAGATGGAGTAGAGGGCAGAGGACTCTGTGCCATACCACAGCTAGGAGGCTGACCGCAATCCTACACCCGAGAATGCCCAGTCACCCAGCAGTCCTGCAGTGGGAACCATGCCTGTAAGGTCATACCCCCACGCAGGCTCAAGCATGGCCTTCTTCAGCAATATAGTAGACTTGGATAAATAAGAGTTTTTAAGTTTTTAGTTTCCCTTTTCAGAGCTCAGAGTGGATGAGCACTGCCCACCCTTCAGCCAGAGTCTGTGAATAACACCCCTTCGGAGCCTGAGCCAGATGCTTCCAATCACCATCCCCAGGTTCTAACGGGGGGGGAAAAAAGGTCAGGCATGAGAGTGGCTCTCCCAACTAGTCTGTCAGTAACTGCAACTTTCCAAGAAAGGTGGCCTTTCCTATCTTTCCTTAGTCAAGATTCAAAACGCCTAGGGTTACCTGGTTGATCCTGCCAGTGTAGAGAAAAAAAAAAAGAAGAAAATACATTTAAAAATAAAAACAATGCCTATGTTACCTGAAACAATCCAAAGAAAAATAAGGATTTAGAGTCACAGGCATTTAATATAAAAATTGTAGTATGATGTTCTGCTGAATTCCCTTTCAGTCCAAAAATATGAAAATAAGAAAGAACTTCAGTTGACGTTGTTATTGTTGGGTCTAGGGCAGGAGCCAGGAAACATGGCCCTTGGTCTAAATCTGCTGTTTTTTTATGTGGCCCACAACTAAGATGGCTTTTAAATTTTTAATAGGTTATTAAAAGAAAATTTTTAAAAAGAATAATATTTGACAGGACAGAGACTGTACATGGCCCACAAAGCCTAAAATATTTGCTGTCTGGGCCTTTACAGAAAACAAGTGCAGCCAACCCTTGATCCAGGGTTTATTCTCAGGATCAACTGAAGGAAACAGAAGTGCACCAACTACTTAGCGTACAGGGGACCTGAGGAGGATGTGCTGTGTGACCCAGTGGGCCCCTCCTACTCGTAGTAAACAGTGCCCAGTGCTCCCCCTGTAGAGTGCATTCTGGGCTCGTGCCCACGGAGAGCCCGCACAACCCCCCAGAAGTAAATCCTGACACTACATGGCTGTAAGAGAGCAAAGCTGTGCTTAGTAGATTTCACGGGAAATCTGTAAGAAATTCGTGCTTGGACTCTTGGAGCTTCTTGTTTACCACCACTTGTGCCTGTGTTTAGCCACCTGGGCATGAATACATGCTAACCCCAATCTTACGTTATGGAGACCTCAAATGAGCAGCATTATCAACCCATGGAGAGGAGTCTGGGAATCTTGTGCATATACACCTTTGGAGATTTAATGCTTTTGGTTTTTATTATCAAGAATTTGGGCCTGAGTATCAATTCAGAAATATTTACTGAGCTACCATGTGCAAAAAGCAAGGTACAAGTTATAATGGACCATAAAAACAGAAGACACAAATTCTCTTAGGAACCTAAAATCTTTTAGGGGAAAATCAAACTCATATATACAACATGGTACAAGCTCCAAACGAAAACTAGAAAAATTTATTCTACAAATGAGACTGGTTTTGACCTTTTAAATCACTCGATGAAACATTTACTGAGCCATTATGAGGTGCCTGGTTCTCCTTGAAGTAGAAAGAAGTTCCTTGAGGACCTCCTGGTTTCTCCATTATGGTACTGCCACCTTCCCACCATCAAACTGCAGGCTAACCCAGCCTTCCATCTCCAGACTAAGGCTTCCTGGATGCGATCTTAAAGAGCTTTCACGTTAACTACATGGACATTTTACTGTCCCATAAGTTAACTATAATAGAACGTGACTTCCCATCATCTGGCACAGTCCTTGCCGCATAATTACCACTAAGAGTTTACTGATCAAGGCATGAACTCAGCAGTTTTGTGAGGAGGCTCCTGAATCATTAGTTTCATTTTACAGAAGGCAAATCACCTTTTTAGAACAAGTCTGGGGGTTGGTACAATAAGGTAACATTTGGCCAACATTTAATTGCCATTGGTCATTATCTCTGCAAGGGCCATGTGTATGGGGACAAACTCCCATATTGCTCTAGGTTTTTCTGCATAGTGAGTCTTTTATAATGAGAGCTACATTCACAAATTACTGGCATTGAAATAAAAATACTAGAGGCTTTGATAATTTGTAAGATAAAGAAGAACAAATTAGATGATCCTGAAGGCACCCTCTAGCTCTATGACATACGTGTAAGACAATGTTTCGGGCATTTGGGGGAACAGAAAGAAGCACGCCGGGCGCGGTGGCTCACGCCTGTAATCCTAGCACTCTGGGATGCCAAGGCGGGAGGATTGCTTGAGCTCAGGAGTTCCAGACCAGCCTGAGAAAAGCGAGACCTCGTCTCTACTAAAAATAGAAAAATTAGCCGGGCATGCTGGCGCACGCACACGCCTGTAGTCCCAGCTCCTTGGGAGGCTGAGGCAGAAGGATTGTTTAAGCCAGGAGTCTGAGGTTGTAGTGAGCTATGATGATGCCACTGCACTCTACCCAGGAAAACAGAGTGAGACTCTCTAAAAAAAAAGAAAAGAAATAAAGAAAAGAAAGAAAAGAAAGAAAGAAAGAAAGAAGCGCAATGTGTGGCTAAGATCTTTGCTCTGGTACTTGGGGGATGTACTGGACCAGTACGTGGTGCGCATTAGGGCAGTGGTAAGGCGGAGAGGGGCCAGCGGCCTGCTGTTCAAGGCGAGTTAAGCCATCTGAAGTCCTCACCTACCGCCACTGTCCAAGCAAGTACACCATGTCCCAACAGCGCTCTAGTCTGAGCGTGGAAAGCCTCGGCTTTCCCCCGACATACTCACAAGGGATGCCGACGACTGCTTCTGCAGCAGGAGCAAGGGCAATGAATGAGAGGTGGGCGAGGGCGGGAGGACAGTAGTCTGTAAAGGCTCCCAGGTCCCACTGTGTCGCATATCAATATAAATCAGGGGGTGGGGGTTCTGAAAAAATTCAACATGTTCACCACTCTCAGAAGCCTGGAGGAGAGCATATTTCGTTCTCTCTGAAGTGGGAACACTAAGATAGAGGCATAAACATTTATTGGGAACCATAATATGCCATCATATGCCAAGCACTGTGCTCTGGGGATGCAAAGATGATTACGATACTGTTCCATAGGATCATCAAACATACAAACACAAAACCACGTGGTAAGTACCCATTCTAAACTCAAAAAATGTAGAATTATGAAACACATCTGGCCCCAAACATTTAAAGAAAAATAATTATGGACCTGCAAAAACTACTGTTTTATTTTTAAAGATCATGGACAGTTATTATCCATCTAAAATGTGTATTACTGTTGACTATTATACTATCATCATACATTACTATTGACATGCAAAATGAACACCCTTTGTCAATCCTTTGGAAAGACAGAATAAAAGGCATGACATCCATCCCAGTAATCTCAACTTTAACAACAGTATTTGAAACAAGCAGGTTGGTCCCAACCCTTGGGAGCCCAGTGGAGTCCAACTCACGGATGTGGCTTCATTTCTATGTAGTTCTTGGGGATGAAGCCGTCCTTTCCATTGAGCTCTGCCTTGTACCAGTTCTGATCACACTCTTCATTCAAAACCTGAAAAGAAATAAGATGACAAGGGGAAAAAAATCATTTCCTTTTCCTTTCTAAAAGGGTGGCTGGCCACAAGACAATTA
>NW_012153729.1:7288702-7291526 GCF_000956105.1 Propithecus coquereli
ACTTTTCTACGTTCTGTGATTCTAATGCTGTTATTCACTGCTGCCCTCCTCCCTTGCCCCCAAACTGAGATCATTCTCACAGCAGTGCGAGATTTCCATTTATACAACACTATTCAAAGCTTTCTGAATACATAGCTTCCTAAAAAAGAAAAAAACCCAGTGGTAAGAAATAGCAGGTCTCAGAGCCCATAGTGTGCGGCTGACCTGGTGGCAAGAGCACAGGATTCACTCAAGAGACTGAACCAAAGCATGGGCTCAAATTCCAATTTTACCAACGATGAACAATGACCATGGACAAACTACCTCTCTCTAAATTTTGGTTTCCTGAAGTATAAAGTGGTAATACCACCACCTCCCAGGTTTACTGAGGGAATTAAATGAGAAAATGCAATAGGCAGTATAGCAAACGGTATATTGTTACACTCCTACTGTCTTAGTGGACAAATTTACTTCACAATAGTTACTTTGTCTCATACATTCCCAGGACTACATCTAATAAAATGTGGCAATCCAGGAGGACTGAGTTTTACCATCCCTATATATTTTTTTAAGACAAGGTCTCGTTCTGTTGCCCAGGCTGGAGTGCAGTGGCATGATCATAGCTCACTGCAGCCTAGAACTCCTGGGCTCAAGCAATCCTCCCGTCTCAGCCTCCTGAGTAGCTAGGACTGCAGGCGCATGCCACCACACCCAAGTAATTAAAAACATTTTTTTTACAGATGGGGTCTTGCTATGTTGTTCAGGCTGGTTTCAAGCTCCTGGCCTCAAATGATCCTCCCACCTTGGCCTTTCAAAGTGCTGGGATTACAGATGTGAGCCATTGCGCTTGACCAAATTAAATCTCTTTGATGCAACACTGTTCAATGGCACCAAGAGTATACATATTAACAGAGGAACAGGATTCTTATTTTATTTGAAAATACACATGTCTAAGACTTCTGTGCTTACTTCAAAAAAACAATTTTAAATGCAGAATTCAAGAACTGCAATCACTGATTCCCTTCCCTGTCCTCCTTTTTAAATTTCTTTGCGCAGGGGCCATGATAATCTTCCCTGTACTGTTCCAGTTTTAGTATATGTGCTGCTGCAGCAAGCACCGTTCCCTGTCCCTTCTGTAACAATAATGGGAGAGAGAACTGCACTTGATTTTCTACCCAAATTATTAAAAAAGGCATCTTCTAGAAAAATAGTATTTTGTTTACAGATTGTTGCCTTTTTCTTTCTTTCTTTTTAGGCTAGTCAGGTGAAGTATTGGGAGCGGAGAAGGAACAAAGCAATCTATAAATGGTTGTGATCAATTAGTTGTAAACACCACTGCACTCAGACCAGCCAATTGTTGCATTTTGAAATATGGAGATATTTCCTGGCCCAAACATATTCGGTCATCTGTAAATGACTAAAAAACAGGCATCATGGTTTTTTTTTAAAAAGGAAGACGCTGTGCAGTTATGGTCTCATCAAACCTTTCAACATATGCTCCAATTCTAACAGCTTGTAGGGGGTTCAACATTTCTTCAGGGAAAAATTCAAAGTTTTATTGATCTGTGAAGCAATTTGTACAAGAGCATTTGTGCATGAAAGATAGGAGCAATTACATTTTTAAGCTTTTAACACATAAAAAACCAAAAACACCATTTGTAGCTGTCCCCTGCATTAGAGAAATTCAACATAAGCCTGTGAGGTTTCCTTAGTTCATCAAAGGCCCAGGTAAAACCAGTCCAACCCCTGAGTATCAATCCATCAGCTATCAATCAATCCCAAAGGAGCAATACTGAAATACTGCCATGACCTGAAGACAAATTTCGAGAATCCTAGTGACCCCTACCATATAATTTGAAGTTCCTAGAAAAGAGTGCAAGCGCGCACGTGCAGACACACAAACACACTTTTTAAAGACGTTAACTCCTAAGAACAGATTAAGGGCCCTGGCTAGCGTAGTAGTACTGAGAGAGCCATTGAAAACTCAGTTCTCTTCAGTTGCCTGTTAACGTATTTTATTAGAAACTATCAGAATGTTCTTCAACTTCCCCTAGTATGGGTTACTGACTCAGTCTCAAGCTACACTGATTCATTACTAACACTTTAAATAAGTGCTTTACAATCACCACTTCCATCTGTTACCATTTTTGTTCAACATGAAAAACATCTTGGCTACGCTGCTTGCTACACTGTGTGCCAAATCATGAAAAACACCCACAATGCAGACAAGCTATTATGAACTTTAATGATAAGATAACTTAAAGGCAGTTCAATAATTAAAAGTTCCTGGTCCCACAGAAACCTTTAATTGCTTACCCAAATACACAGAGAGCAACAGTTCTCAAGTTCGCCGTGCAGGCCAGTGTCCCTCCTGAATGACTACAACTACAGTGAGGCCACAACTCAGTAAAAACACGTGAAGCACCTTTACCCAGCCAGGTGTGTGCTTGGCCCTTAACAAACAGAAAGTTGAGAAGAAATAAAGTGGATTTTATGAAGTTTTAAAACTCTCCTAATTTTGGTAGATTTATAAAATTGTGTGTAAATATTAAACTATGCTGTTTTATTAAATAATTAAAAGAAACTATTCGTTTAAATAGTGTTCATGTAATGATACCGAATCAAGAGGGTCTTTCACCTTATGCCATCGCCTCTTTCCACAAGAGCGTAATATCTGTGCCATGGAATGCTATTTTAAGTTCTCTTTGAAATTGATATTTCCAGAAGCCTCATTTCTTTAGGGATCTAGGAGTCCTAAATCTTTGATTTTCTATGTCATTTTCTTTTTAAAAAGGAATCTATTTAACAAACTAAGAATCCAAAGGGCATTTGGTGGTCAAGTCTA
>NW_012153729.1:7297530-7304902 GCF_000956105.1 Propithecus coquereli
TAGTCCCAGCTACTCGGGAGGCTGAGGCAGAAGGATCACTTGAGCCCAGGAGTTTGAGGTTACTGTGAGCTAGGCTGACGCCATGTCACTCACTCTAGTCAGGGCAACAGAGTGAGACTCTGTCTCAAAAAAAAAAAAAAAAAGCTATACTTAGCCTTCTATAAATCCAAATTATCCATCTTCTGGCATTCCAGTTTTCATAATTTGGCCATTACCTACTCTCTGTCCTTGTCACCCACTCCTACCCCAAATGAACCCTGCAGCTCAGTCAAGCTAGTCAACTCACTGACTTCTAAACACTGTACTTCTCTCGTTTTCCCCTAGCTAGACTGTCCTATCTATTAAAATGTTTCACGATGCAGTTCAGAGCTTACAATCACCATAGCCACCTTTCTCTCTGCTTTACTTTTATAGATGACAACTCATCTATCACTACTGTGTACTTTGTACTGTGGGCTGCTATGCCTTGGCCCCCTCCCAAATTAACCTGCAAGTGCCCAAGTGCCCTGAAGCTGGCTCCCCACTCGTTTTTCATCTGTATTCCCTACAGCTCTTAGAATGGTGTCTGGTGTATTTTGAGGAACTGACTTGTATATGGGAGCTTTGTTCTAAGTAATGCATTCAGTATTCCAGAGCAAGCTAGGTCTAGGGACAATGGAAAGAGCACCACACATTATCCTTTCCTTGGTGGTAAATAAAAACCTCTTAAGTAGACTGATTGTCATGAGTCTGTTGCCCCAAGGAAGGAGAGGCAAAATAAAAGAAGTAATAGTAATAGAATTAGGCAATGAGTCTTCCTATAATTTAAGCGTCCTGCCAGAAGACTACCTCAAGGAATACCTCAGAAGGGGCTAGACCAAATCTTTTCCACAAGACTATCTGCACATTCTACTTTCTCCAAGATTAAAGGTGTAAGGGTGGAGACGTGGGGGTGGATGGGTAGAGAAGGGAAATTTCAGTATGACAGGGACAAAGGGATAAAAGGTGATGCCTCTGCTGGAGTAGGGAGAGAGGAGGTGTGGCTCTGTTCCTCCACAGGTGTCCTGCTAATCTCCCTCCCGGATGGGGCAACTCCTGAAAATGTGAAGGTGTCTGATTCTGATTCATCTGAATGTTTGACCTGGGACTGACTTTTGCACGGTGGTAATTTTATAGCTACAACTCTTTCAGACAAGTTTTTGTATTTTTTTTTTGAGACGGAGTCTCACTCTCTTGCCTGGGCTAGAGTGCCATGGCATCAGCCTAGCTCTCTGCAACCTCAAACTCCTGGGCTCAAGCGATCCTCCTGCCTCAGCCTCCCAGGTAGCTGGAACTACAGGCACGCACCACCATACCCGTCTAATTTTTTCTATTTTAGTTGTTTGGTCAAATTCTTTCTATTTTTAGTAAAGACAGGGTCTCGCTCTTGCTCAGGCTGGTCTCAAACTCCTGAGCTCAAACGATCCGCCCTCCTCAGCCTCCCAGAGTGCTAGGATTACAGGCGTGAGCCACCGCGCCCGGCCCAGACAAATTTTTATAAAAGATAGTCTGGAAGACCTTGGGCTTTTTGATTCTTCCACTGAATGGCAACTAGGTTGATGTGGAGAGAAAAATGATTACGTTAAGAGTCCAGGACTCATGCACTTTTCCAAATGTAAGAATTCCTTCAGGTGGCTCATGAGGTTTCATAAAAAAAAAGGAAAAAAAGGAGAGAAAAAAAAGAATTCCTGTATAATGTTCATACATGTTATAAGATGAACAATTAAGATGACTAGCCAAATTAAAGGATATTTTTCTTTCTGCATACTTTCATCAACCTCTCCAGGTTTAGTTGTAATTATGGAAAGTTGCTTATGGCTGGGTGTGGTGGCTGGTGCCTGTGATCCTAGCACTCTGACAGGCTCAGGCAGGAGGATTGCTTGAGCTCAGGAGTTCAAGATCAGCCTGAGCAAGAGCAAGACCTGTCTATAGTAAAATTAAAAAATTAACTGGGTGTCGTGGAGCACACCTGTAGCCCCAGCTACCTAGGAGGCTGAGACAAGAGGATTGCTTGAGCCCAAGCTCAAGTTTGAGGTTGTAGTGAGCTACGATGACACCACTGCACTCTACTCGGGGCAACAGAGCAAGACTCTGTCGCAAAAAAAAAAAAAAAGGTCGCTCATGATAGTCGGACAAAAGAAGAAGGTGGTTCACACTTAATGGGATATTATTCCACCCAGATTAAACTCAAGGCAGTGAAACCTAAATGCATAGGCAGTACCCCAAAATAAACTCTTTCTACCAAAGGGGTACAAAGAGTGTCCATTCAAAATAACTGCCTTTTGCATTTTATGACTAGGTGGGAGACCTATTACTTTGATGGAGTTGGAATGCTCTCAGAATGTCAGAATTTCAGCTGCAGGAGTGGGAGAAGAAAGAAGAGGGGGAGGGTCGGGGAAGAGAGACAGAGACAGACACACACACACGCACAGATCAGAGTTTCAAGAGAGAAAATTTGGTAGATTTGAAAAATTCAACAATCATATGATGGCCTGTAATAGGCAAGTACTGTGCAACCAGAATGCCAAGCAAGCCCCGAGACAGGCGAACAAGGGTACAATGGACACCCTGCCCTAGGAGCTTAGACTCTAGTAAACTGCCAGTTGCACCAGTGTGATGGATGCCCGGGGAGGGGGGAGTTACGGGTACTGTGGCAAGTACTGATTCCACAGAAAATATCTCAGTTCCAAACACCGAAGATGACCTAACTCCAGTGGAGGCGACATTAGGAAAACGTCCTAGATGAAGTGTGAACGAGGTTATATTCCTTGTCTGCATCTTTAGCTCTGCTCAGCCTATGAAACTGTGAGTGGAAGGAACATGGCACATTCCCAACTTGCTATCAATGGACTGTTCTCTTGGCCACACCGGGCTGCTATTAACTAAAAGATTGGTTAAGCTTCCTTAGGCTTAAAAGTAAAACCTTTACTAATGGTATCAAGACTTCCTAACTGGAAATAACCAAAATAGTCTCAGACTGTAGCTAATTCTTTACATTAGCGATATGTATTTAGCTACTGTCCTTTTCATCCTGTTCACTAACAGAAGCCACTCAATCTTACATGAAATTCTACACTCCTCTCTTCAAAAAACAAAACAAAATTTTAAAAAACCCCTCCCCCCATGGCAGGAGCAGCAGTTACTCATGGTTTCGGATGGTGACAGGCAAACTGGCTCCCTAAGGTCTACCCACTTCCCAGTGCTTTAGCATAAAACAGAGAATAGGAGCTCCCGACAAACCTCCGCCCTGCAAATTAATGACAAGAGAAAGTTTATTCAATTCCACTTAAGACCTTATTGATTCTAGAGATGAACTAAAGGATCAATTGTTTTACAGTCATTCTGTGACCTAAGAGCCACCTCAGAGAAAGTTACAGTCACTGAAGAGCAGCACCCAGGTGCATTTTTCAGACCTCGCTGCGCCCGTGAGAATGAACTGCAGGGAGGCACGGGCAGGCACCACTGCAGTATCCCAGGGTAAAAGGACAATGCGTGGCCCGGCGTGGGGCAGGGCAGTAGGTGGGAAGAGGCAGATTCGAGATATTTTTGGAGGTAGAATCAAAACAGCTTGGTGAACAGATTACTGCTCAGTGGTCTCCCTCTTGGCCACTGATTTTTCCTAAAAAGTGCTTTAGAAAAATTGCTATATAGTCTCTGGGCAAATTCTCTTTTAAATCCACCATGAGTACAGAACATAACTTAAATGGGCAGATGGCAATTCTGTGCTGGTATCTTCCACCTGCCTCTCCGGATCTGGCTGACTCCCTGCTCTGTCTTTTTGCACCCTGGATCTGTCTGGACCACAGCCACAGGCTTTCTCAGGCTCTGGTCCCACTGCTGGTGACCAATGGGGAGGCCTGCAGATCAGAGGGAGGCATGCTGA
Source organism: Propithecus coquereli (assembly GCF_000956105.1). Lineage (NCBI taxonomy): Eukaryota > Metazoa > Chordata > Mammalia > Primates > Indriidae > Propithecus > Propithecus coquereli. The sequence continues at coordinate 7,301,432 of NW_012153729.1, forward strand.
GGTCAGGGCATCGATTCTCCCAGCTCCCTCCCTGAGGGTGCCTGTGGGCCATTTTGGATCCTCGATTGAAGGTCACAGTCCTTTTCCCCTCCCTCTTCCCCTACTGTCTTCAGGCCTCATGGTGGTAACCTGGTTACCAGCTCTGGGCACTGCACCATCCCCTGTGGTTTCTAGAGAAATCCTGCCCACACCTTGCAAATAGTCTCCTTATTAAAGTCTACTCAAATTAATTGATTTAAGTGTGTCATGTGTTTCCTACTACGACCCTGACTGAAATTATCCTTAAATCAGTTGTATTTGTCCTTTGGAACTCATTAAGGAGATATTTCATCATATAAAGTGACATCTGTTATGGGACAAACAGAATGCAGGAAGTATCCACATTCTACCAACTACTAAGGAGAAGAAAACTACAAAAGAGTCTTACTTGATGAGGTCTGCCATTCTTAAGCACTCAAATAATTCTGTTTACTACTATTAATAAAAGTTACGGAGAGCTGAGAAAGGGAGTGAAGGTACGAAGACCCGAGATCTGTAATCTGGTCATCGCTAGACTGTCTTAATGATTTACAGTAGCTGTCCCCTTTGAATTGCACTTCAGTTAATGTTTAAGTGTCTACTACACTGACAGCATTGTGTTAGGAAGCTGCAGTGGGGATTATAAAAGGAGGAAAAACATGGTCCCTGCCCTCAGAAGTGTTAATGAGCTACGGGAGCAATGTATATAAGGAAGAGGGAATAAGTAAAAAGTGAGACAGGGGAAATCGCTGACTGTGAGTTGGACACAGAATTAGCTGCATGGCTAATGTGGAAATTTTAACTCACATCTGGAGGAATTAGAAAAAAGACACCTTCAGGCAGTCCAGGAATTGAGCAAGAACCTAAAGGTAGAGGAAACTCACAACAGGTTAGAGGGTAAGGTGAGAAAGTAATCTTTCCTTTTATATTTTAATTGGGTTGCAATAAAAGAGGGAGGCATTGTTGTTTAATCCCACTCTGCTGGCTGTCCTCTGCCAGGCTATACACTGCCCCCCTGCGATGGGGCTGTCATGTTTAAAAGACAAATGGTAATTACATACACTTTGGACAGATGGATGTGGCTCAATCAAGCAGAGTCATCTTTTACAGGTAACCTTACTGGCAACTTCACTCCAGCGCAGAAAAACTGCAGCCTAACAGATCAGACAAGCTATTTTCCCATTGTCTCCGCCACCCTGCTAAGGCTGAAGAGGCCAAGAGCCCAGCAATCTTCAAGGACAAGATGCCAAATAGATTTGCCTAGAATAACTAGATCAAGGGGTCAAATTCCAGCCTTCTATTTGTATGACTCAGACATTTGAGAGACACTGCCCTGTCCTTGGATGATCACATCGGCAAAGATGAAAATAAATTAATACTCGGTGATGGGGATGGTACTTGTGAGAGTATAAAAAGGTATACGGATGAAAAGCAATTTGGCCATACGTATTAAAGGTCGGAATTTTTACACCTACTATACTAACTCTGCAATGCCATTCTTAGGACTCTGTCCTCAAAGCTGCAGTGTCCAACATAGCTAGACTCTGTCTCTTGGGGGAGAAAATAATGAACAGGCATGAGTGCCTATTTTGAGTCAGGGACTATGTTAGGTGCTGGGGATACAACAATAAAGAAATGAACCTTATATTCAAGGAGCTAATAGTGGGGGGGGCAAGATCATCATAACTTCAGTTGTGATAAGTTCTGTGATGAAAGATTTCAGGGTGCTCTCTATCAGAGCACACGTGGGGAGATCTAGTCTAATCACACGCAGAGATGGGAGTCAAGGAAAGCTCACCTGGGTGGTAACATGTAAATGGAAACCCTGAGTGTAAGCAGGATTTAGCTAGGCTTAGGGGGTGGGCATGGAGAACATAAATGAGAGCAAGAAGTATTCCAGACAGAGGGGAAGGCTGGGAGCAGAGGTTCTTGGGTGGAAAGGAGTATGGCACAGTCTAGGGGAGGCCAGAGACAGAGAACTGGGCTGGACCATGCTGGGACTGGAAGGGTAGAATAAGGATTTGGGGAATTTGCTCATTAGGATGATGGTTCTGGCTTGTGTGTGGCACACAGCTCTGAGGGGACAAGGTAGTAGCAAGAAGCCTAGGTGGCGACGGGGCTACTGCAATAAGCTAGCGGGGAGCCAAGGGGAATTTAGACTAGAGCAGGGAAATTCTGACTGTTTTGGAGAGTCTAAAATGAACACTGAAAAGCCCACATACATTATTTTAAGAATCTAAAGTTCACCCCTCCCTCCCATAAGATCCCCCTCTGTTCTTTCGCAGGAATTGGGACATAATTATCATACAGGATCAGATATCAAATTCCATACCATGGGTTTCTCAAGGTGACATAATTTAAAAGTTAGAGAAAGTTTATTCTCCACCATAAACAAACAAAAAGAGAAAGAAAATGTAAAAAAGGGATAATCCCTTACTTAGAATGATCCCATTCTTTGAGAACACAGGTGAGGTTTTACTTATTTTACAATTAAAAAGAGCTAAATAAAACTCCTTCTCATAACCAATTCAAACAGATATAATAAGCAGAAACTTTCAGAATCTATGAAAATATTCCATTTTAACTAGTACACCCTGACACATACTATTCGCTATCATGTATACTTTCTCTATTCCCAAGAGTGACATTAGGGGGCTTACAGGACCCCAAATACAGACCCTTTCATTAAGAAAATGGGCATCAGAGTTCAGGGTGTAACAACAACCTTTTCCTAAGCATCTCTAACGGAACTGGAGACAAACTGCTAACTGCTGTTAACAGACAGGCTAAATTAACTACCCGCTTTTTGCTGCTGGAGTGGAGGCCTGTCTAGCAATTACCGCGAGTCCTGGCCTCTTTCAGGCAACTGCAGGCTCTGGAGAAGGGGGTTCAGGTTGTGAGGGCTGGGGGCAGGGCAGCCAGGCACAGCCCCTGCTCTCTGCATGCACATCAGAAGGAGACAAGCCCAGCCTTGCTCTGCCTATAGTTTTCTCTCTTTAAGCACCTACACGCTGCTCCATGTGGAAAATCAGCACTTTCGTCCCACAGAACTGTCACAACCTGCAGAGAAGAGAGGGACTAAGAGGGCTAAATGATAGGATGTATTAGAGCAAACAAAGGGTTTCTCAGACCCGCAATTCCACACAAGGACACGTTCCTGATTTCATGTAGCATTTAAAGGAAAAACCTGTGTACCATTCTATGATTCTGGGCCAGCCAGGGTACCAACAGAACATTCGTGCTGCTTAGAAACGGAAGGGTGATCAGGCATAAAGCATTCATTCTCTTGCCCACAATAACAAGCAGTTTCCCAAATCAGAAAAGCGATCAGACATTATTATATGATCAACTAAGATATGACTACTGTTTGCAGCTACAGAATGGTATCATTAGGCCTTTTTGAGTCCCCCCTCTATGCAGTAAAAGAGGTTGGTTTTTTTTTTTTTTTTTTTT
>NW_012153729.1:7305077-7308310 GCF_000956105.1 Propithecus coquereli
GGTCTCGCTCTTGCTCAGGCTGGTCTCGAACTCCCGAGCTCAAACAATCCGCCCGCCTCGGCCTCCCAGAGTGCTAGGATTACAGGCGTGAGCCACTGCGTCCGGCCTAGTAAAAGAGTTTTAATGTCATGAATGTCTATGTATAATGGTTAAGGCTATCTGAACTGACTAGAACCAAAATTCTGTTTTCTCCAGTTGAATTTTCATCATCAAGCTAATAATCTACAGCTCTAGGAGAAAAAGTTCAGCTAGTTAAAAAATATTATACAGTCATCCCTTGGTATACATGGGGGACTGGTCTCCAGGACCCCTGAGTATACCCAAATCTGTGCATACACAAGTCCTACAGGGCCAACTGTGAACTTGCAGATGTGAAAATTCGGCCCTCCCTATATGTGGGTTTCACAGCCTGCAAATACAGTATTTTTGATCTGTTTGGTTGGAAAAAAATCCACACATACAAGCGGAAACATGCAGTTCCAACCTGTATCGCACATTTTGAAATTTCAACTGTACTTCCTTTATTGGATGGCCTTCTGTATTTCCTAGGGCTTTTTTTTTTTTTTGGAGACAGAGTCTTGATCTGTTGCCTGGGCTAGAGTGCAGTTGCATCACCACAGCTCACTGCAACCTCAAATTCCTGGGCTCAAGCAACGCTCCCACCTGAGCCTCCTGAGTAGTTAAGATGATAGGCATGCACCACCACTCCCAGCTAATGTTGTAGAGTTAGGGTCTCACTATTGCCTAGGCTGGTGTCCAACTCCTGGCCTCAAGTGATCCTCCCATCTTGGCCTCCCAAAGTGCTAGGATTATAGGCGTGAGCCACCATACCCAGCCTTTTCAGGCTTTATTATACTTTTAAGTTACTACAACTTTCCAAGGATGGAATAAAAATGTCTACAATATTCTTTTCCTTCAGATTTCCCTCTTCAACTGGCCTATCAGTCTGGGATTTTCTTCTAATACTCTCCTCAGCTGGATGTACTGATTCCTAGATTTCATGTCTTTCTCAGTCTTGGTTTTCACACTAGTGCACCATTAAGAACTTTCCAAGGTGCTTGAGAGGAAAACACTTTGAGTCCCTGTGTGTCTGGAAATGTCTTGATTCTGTTTATATTTGAATGCTACTTAGGCTGGGTATAGAATTCAATAGAATTCTAGGATGAACAGCAATCTTCCCTCAGAACCTGGAAGACACTATTTTCTGGTATTTAGAATTGTACAAGTAATGTTTATTGGCAGTCTGCTTATCATTTCATTATCATTGCAGGGAACTGTTTCTAGATGCTTTTAGAACCTTCTCTTTCTTCTTGTCATTTTGAAATTTCACCATAATGTATTTGAGGGTGGATCTGTTTTTATTCACCATGCTGGGTTCTTGATGGGTCCTTCCTATCTGAAAATTCACATTTATCAGCTATGGAAAGCTAATCTTTTCCCTTTATTTTTGTTTTTAATCTGGTAATGTCTTTCCTTCCATTTGTACTCTTCTCTTTCTGCAACTTTTTTTTTTTGATTTATTTTTTTTAATTAAAGAAAAATTTTTTTTAGAGACAAGGTCTTGCTATTTTGCCCAGGCTGGATTCGAACTCCTGGGCTCAAGCAATCCTCCCACCTCAGCCTCCCATGTAGCTGGGACTACAGGCATGCGCCACCATGTCCAGCATGGAGTAACAGTCAGTTACCTGACCTTCTGGAAGACTTCAGTGGGCTCTTGCTGTAGTTTCCTAGTCAATTCACTCTCTCACTTTCCTAGACAACTAACACATATCATCTCCTTAGGCCTCAACAGCTCTCCCATCTCCCACCCTTCCCAGTAGATGATCTTATTTACAATTTCACTAAACAAACAGAAGCAACCAGTTCGTAAAAAGTTCCCACCATATCTACATAACTGCTTGCACCTGTACCCTTACTTCTGCCTATGCTCCCAGCAAAAAAAATTCTACATCAGTGCTAGACGCCATCTTTTGTTGCCTGGTCAAGGACATTAACCCAGTTATTTTCCTTTCTATCTTCCACATCATCGATTTTTTTCTGTCTCCACTGGATCTTTCCTATCAGTAAATAAAAATGCTGTAATTCCTTTCATCTTTGGGAGTGGAGTAAAAGCAGAGTTCTTTGGACTCTATTGCCTCATGTCTCTCCATCCCTTTCCATCGACCGTCCTCCCAACAGTTGTCTATACTCTCTGTCCCATATTTCTCTCTCCCACCCCCAATATCCTATTATAAAAGCTTACAAACACAGAGCAAAATGAAAAGAATTTTACAATGGGCTGGGCGCAGTGGCTCAGGCCTATAATCCTAGCGCTGTGGTAGGCCGAGGCGGGAGGATCCCTTAAACTCAGGAGTTGAAGACCAGCCTGAGCAAGAGCAAGAACCCATCTCTACTAAAAAATAGAAAAAAATTAGCTGGACAACTAAAAATAGAAAAAATTAGCTGGGTGTCGTCACGCGCCTGTAGTCCCAGCTACTTGGGAGGCTGAGGCAGGAGGATCGCTTGAGCCCAGAGTTTGAGGTTGCTGTAAGCTAGGCTGACGCCACTGTACTCTACTCAGGGCAACAGAGTGAGACTCTGTCTCAAAAAAAAAAAAAAAAAAAAAACCAAAAAACAATTTTACAATGAATACAGTTATCCACCACCTAAATTATACCACCAGCAATATTTGCTTTATCACATATCTATCCATCTGTACATCCCTGTATCCTTCTATTAATCTATCTTAATTTTTGAGGCATTTCAAAGTTACAGGCATGAATACGTTTTCCCCTAAATACTTAGTGTACATACTATTAACTATAGTTAAATATTAGTTTGGTCTAAAATTTACACAGTAATCTCTACTGAGATATAGAACCTCCCCACAATCCCAGCAACTTTCTTCATGCTACTTTCTGTATGCCCACCCACCCTTTCTGAAACTGCTCCAGGCATGCTTTTGCTCTCACCACTCTGCTGAAACTACTCAAGGGTATGAATGAGCTCCCACTGCTAAATCCGAAAGTCCATTGGCTGCTCTCATCTGACTTGGCCTATGGGCAGCACATAACAGAAGTGATCACATCCTTCACCTTGAAACACTTTCTTGGTTTCCAAGACATATCATTTGCCAGGTTTTCTTGCCACCTAACTGGTCACTCTAGTTTGGTCTCCTTGGCTAGTTTCTTCTAATATCTAACTTTTTTTTTGAGACAGAGTCTCACTCTTTTGCCCAGGCTAGAGTGAGTGCC
>NW_012153729.1:7309215-7321556 GCF_000956105.1 Propithecus coquereli
ACAACTAAAAATCTATATAGAAAAAATTAGCTGGGCATGGTGGCTCATGTCTGTAGTCCCAGCTACTCGGGAGGCTGAGGCAGTAGGATTGCTCGAGCCCAGGAGTTTGAGGTTGCTGTGAGCTAGGCTGATGCCACGGCACTCTACTCCAGCAACGGAGTGAGACTCTGTCTCAAAAAAAAAAAAAAAAAAAAAAATCCTTCGATGGCTTTCCATTCTCAAATGTCTGGTGCTCCTTGGTCATGTGTTCATTTTTAAAACTGAGGCAATACACAAGCACACTAGAAACTTTTGAGGTGGGTGAGGCTTAAAAATGGAAAGACTTTGCTTTATGATGAGAGCAGGGGGACCTAGCTGCAGGTAGCTTTGAGAAGAGCAGCTGAATACTATTTCCAATGCCATTAGCTTTTTTGGGAGACAATTTAGCCAAAGTGGTATTGTTTATTATCCTTGATGACAATATTATCCCCAAATGACAGTTCTACTGTTATTGTTGACACTTTGTTGACAACAAATGCTCTCGGTGTATCATCCCCCCTGGACTTGCAGATCCTGTTTACTGTTGTGTTTCTCCCTTTTAGGATAATTCCCTGAATGTACAGTACTAAACACTCCACGAACGTGCAGGGAATGGGGAATAAACAGATAGACAATGGAAAGGGGTTATAATGAGACTTAAACTGGAATTTAAAACAAACAAAACACCCATACTAAGTAACATGCATTGGATCTTTAAATCTCTGGACAAATGTTAAAGACAAGGACTTTTTTCTGACAATTTAGGTAAAATGCAATTTAGAATCAATTGATTTTAACAGGCTAATTTTTGGTTTAAATACTTATTTATTTACAAAACCTACTTTTCTTCTTCTATACTTGCTGTGTGTGCAGTAAATCTAATAACTAACTTAAGTTAAAGGACAGAGAAGGTCAATTCCAGGGAGCTCACCTCTGACTAACACAGCAAACACCACCATCATTTGGAATAAATCAATAGTATTTTCAGACTGGGGCGAAGCAGAATGGCACTGAACGTGAAGTTCTCCATGGTCGGCCCTGGCCTAACTCTCTTGTCTCCTGTTACTTCCTTCCTCGAACTCCAAGTTCCAACAATACTAAAGTTATTTGCAGTTTCCCAACTGCCAGAATGTTTCATGATTTTTAGAGTTGTATAGGATGTTCTTTCTGCCTAAAATGCCAAAATCAACACCGAATTTGAGGGTCACTTTCTACCATTGAACCTTATTATTTTCACATTTCTGTCATCATACTTGTCTCTAAGTATTCGAATTATTTGTCTTCTCTACTAGATTGAGCTTTTCGAGGGCAGGAGCCCCATCTTTTAATCTTGGTATCCTCAAGGACATTCAATTAAGTGTCTGACTTGTCTTGCAAAGAAAAACCTTTGTTGGAGAATCGGTATGCTACAAAAATATTCTAGTTATTTCTCTCTTAAATGATAAATTCTCTCCCAAATGTAAATGAGGAAATGAGATTATTATATAATAACTTTTTATGTCTAGTTTTCTTTTTATTCACAATAAGCAAATACTTCAATAGCTTAAATCTCAAAACCACAGTTTTAACAGACTGCAACCATTTAGTCCCTCCGTCCCCCACCAGTACTGTCTTAGAAAGACAATTCTGGACATCAGGGACCAGTTTTATATGAGTTTGGAACAATTCCTGGTAATTTTAAGCCCTTCACACATAAAAATCAAAGGACCAGATGGGATTCTGGGAGATTTTCCAATCCACTTTCCTATCATAAAGACTAGTAACTGAAGTCACAAATACAGGCAAGGTAATTATCCAATTTTAGAAGGCTTCCACAGAACTATCCTCAAGAACCCACATGAAGTAATCGCCTACCCATGCAATTTAGGTCAAACTCAGCACTAGTTCACACAAGACAGCAAAACACCACCATACCACACATGTATGCACAGTAAGGAGTGACCTGACACAAAAGCAAAGTGTAGTGAAGCAAAAAGAACACAGGGACCTAGTGGTATCATCTCTGCTGCTCCCACTAACCTTGCTCTGGCAACTTGCCTTCTCTGGGCCTCAGATAAATGCCTTGTGAAATAAGAGCCCAGTAGGCCCAGGCACAGTGGCTCGTATCTGCAATCCCAGCCTGGGAAACATAGTGAGACCCCGTCTCTACAAAAAATTAGCCAGGCATGGTGGCCCATGCCTATAGTCCCAGCTACTCAGGCAGCTGAGGCGGAGGATCACTTGAGCCCAGGAGTTCAAGGTTACAGTGAGCTAGGACTGCACCACTGCACTCCAGCCTCCCCCGAGACAGAGCAAGACTCTGTCTCTTCAAACAAAAAAAACCCCAAAAAACAAAACAAAAAGAGCTCTATAATGCTATGTTTGTTTTTTTCTGACTTTAAAGTTTAAAAAGGCACAACATATTGTGTACCTGTTCCACGACCTTTCTATGTATATTAAAGACAATCCTTCCCAGAGATGGTACTTTTATAAATGAACAGACCAGGACTCAAAGAGGTCAAGCTCCTTGACCACAAACACAGTTAACAAAAAGCGAAACTGCAATTCAATTCAAATTCAGGTCTCTCTTGTTCTCAAAAACATTTTGCTAACCTGCCTCCTTTAAAAGAGGATAAGGAAACAAACTAAACTACAGGGTGGCAAAGACACAAATGCAGGTCTTTCCTTGAGGCAGTGTGAGGACAGAAAAATAGGTCAAGAAGGCCTACTGTGCCATGGGAAGGGGAAAGGAAAGCCTAAGAAAAACGGACCCAAACACCTGACTCTTAAAATGTCCTCATAGATCTTATCATCTCCTTACCAATTGCTTAATTTATCAAGAAATACTCTTCTCTCATATATCTAGGCTTATCACATTAGAAAGGTACTGAGCTACCTACTTGCAAAATACCAAACATCTTGAACGGAGGGAGGTATAAGTAAAGCATTCTAAACAGTTTGAGGAACCATACTAAAAATCACGGGGTGGGGAGGAGCGACACATGCAGGGCAGTAAACTCTCTATGAAATTAGGGGGAAAAAATCTTCCTAATTGAGTAAATTTTAACATCTATGAAAACAACATTATGATTTCATGAGCAAAATATATTATGTTCATTAAATGTCTGTTTCTACTGAGCAATTCCACTCATAAAGATTATTAAAATCAATATTCATTGCTTCCCACCCCTTGTATTTTTTCAGTTTCTTTTCACATGTTTAAAGCAACTTCTAGGTTCTCCGATGTAGGGGAAGTATATAAATACATTTTTTGAAGCATTACATGTATTCCTGATAATTGTCAGGACCACAGACTATGCTGTGATAATCCTACGAGTCCCCAGAGGCATTCCTGAAGCACTTCAGATCGTGACAGCGTTAGTTATCCTCAGCACAGTTCAGCTATGAGAAAAGTAAAGAAGGAAGGGCGCTAACATCCGCAGATGGACACACCAACTTGGGACACTACAGATCCTCAAAGTGGGTAACTCTGCCCGTCTCAGTCATTTTATTTTTTATCGCCACCCCCTTCAACAGCCTATTTAGACATTTTTCTTTAATTAACATATCTCGTAAAATTTTGATGCCACAGATGAAGAAATATTTATGTACTGTATTGTTTAACTGCATTTTATATATAAAAAAAACATTTTTTTTCACCTTCCAAGATCCAAATTTCAACCCGAAAAAAAAAAAAAAAAGATCCAGCTGATTTACTCCACCAAATTATTCAGAACACAACATAAGTCAGGAATTATTAACAATTTGGAAGCCAGGAGATATTTTTAAATGTGTTGATTTTACCAATAAGCAAAAAATACAAGTATTGAATAATTTTCACTTTATCCCTATTCTTGGTATTTTAAATTGCTGGGTGTTAAGACAAGAAAAACAGAAACAAAAGTTTTATCTGTCATAAAGTTTACTGCACTGGCCCCATCATGTGCATGGACTTTGTTCTGCCTTTACAAATTCTAAAAGTATACACACTCCCACCCACAGTATCATGCTTTTGTATTCAGAATCCAGCCAGCTTGCCTCTGCTCCTGTGTGGGTACCTAAATACAATGTTGTGTGGGGGCCAGTCTTAAAAAGGGCAAAACAGCCCCCCACCCCCAGCCAAGCTCACCCAATTACTAATGTGACAAATACTGACAGTCAAATTAAACGCTACAGTTAAATGCTAAAGTCTTTCCCATTTTGGGGGTAGAAGAAAGAAGATGGGTAAGTATAGGGGATGGACAAGAAAAAAAAATTAGAACTGTTTGAGGTGGGTAATAAAAGGAGAAAGAAGGTAGATGCCCAACAGAAAGTATAAAACCCTTTTAAAAGCCCAGCAGAGAGTTTGTTCTAGACACCACACTTCATAATGTATTCCTGTTACAAAGTATGTGTATCTGTTTGATCTGGGGAAAAGGGAGGTTATTTTCCATCATAGATCTCCTGGTTTCTAACTTTAAGAGTGAAGAGACCCTTTCTCAAAGGTTTTGAGCATGGCACCTCACCTAAATTATCTTCTTTGGTCAAGGTATGCTTCAATACCCACCCATAAATAAGTAACTGCCAGGGCATCTCTAAAATCAGTTACAGAGGTTAGGCTACTCCAATTTTCACTCATAGTGGCATCTTCTGCTTCTAAACCTTCTCTTTCAATTATCTTTTCCACTTTGGAAAACTATGTGGATTGTGCAGAGAACAGCAATAGATACACTGTTTAACCATTATTTCAGGAATTCAAAAGCACAAAAAATGCAAGGAATGTTATACTATATTTGCAAAATGCTTTACTAAATCTCACTCTTATGAAATCACAACTCTGAGTTTTTGCTGAGCTTGTCTTAAAAGCGAATCAGCCAAAGAGCACAAAGATACAGCCAATATGGTGTGCACACCAAGAAGTCAACACAGTGTGTGTATATCAGGAGGTCAACCTAAGATATTCCTGCTAAAGTTTATACTGGCCTCTTCTGATTTCAGGAATGCTTCCACAGCACTGCTCACCCTCGCCACTGGCTCCTCTTTAAATGTTTGGCATTCCTCAAGGTTCTCTTTTTGATATTGTCCTAACTCTACGGTTTAACTTCAGAAAAAGTCCACCTCTGCACAAACTTCCATTACTGCCTGTATTCTACTCAGATATGCTCAGATCTCTCTAGCTCGAACCAACATATCCAACTGCCCAATAAATATCTCTTCCCCTGTATGTCTCGCAAGCACCTCAAACTCAACCATAATCAAATGGGGCTCAGGGTATTCAAAAAAATATTCTATCTCCCTTATTACCCTCTCCAGTTAATATTACAGCCACCAAGCTGCCTTAGTCAGACTTCCTTACACTGCCAAGTCTAGTTCCCACTGTCTTCTTTCAGAAAGATGACCCCTCACTACCATCTCTCCACAGAACAGTGCCATGTCCTGATTGCCCTGCCTCTATCACTCTGCTACAACAATTTCTTAAAATACAACTCTGATATTATTTCCATGCTTAAAATCCTTCAGTTACATCCTACCCTTCAAGTATCAAGTTAAATTCTTAGCCCAGCATACAAACTCCTTAATGATAAAGTTTCTGCCTACCTCTCCGGACTGCCTCTGCCTTTTCCCCACAAAGACCCCACATTCTGACCATAGCAAAACTAGCTGCAGTCCCCCTCACATTTCATGTTTTCATGCCTCTGTTCTCTCTGGCTAGAATGCCATTCCCTCCACATTTATTTACTTAGTCTTATCTTGCCCTTCAAAACAGCAGAATGGCCCATCGTCTGTGAAATCTATCACCACTCTCCTTTCTAGGCTTGTACAGCTTGTACCTATACCTACCTCTACTAGTGAACTCAAACCAACTGCACTACCACAGGGAATATATCTCCAGCCCATGTCCTTCAGAATAGTGTCTTTGGTTTTATCACATACCTATATAGATACCCAACACATGTTTGAACAGTTAATCTCTCCTTTAATAAACAACAGAAATAACACAACTTACATTTATTAAAGATTTATTATGCGCCATAATTCATGACACATTAGGCCACTGCATCCTCACAACCCTGTAAGGTGGATGGGTTTATCTCATTTTGCAGATGAAGGATCTAAGGTCCATCCAGAGAGGCCAGATAACTTGCCCAAGGAGACACAGCTTATAAATGGAAGAGGAGGGATTAGAACCCAGGACTGTCCAATTCCAGAGTCCACGTTTGTAACCACTGTGTAGACTTCCCGCCCTGTGTTGTTCTACGCTATCTCTGATGGACCGCCCCCCACCAAAGACTATCATCTGCGCTAGTTCTGACCAGTACTTCCCATAATCAATTATCTAGCCAGGTTTCTACTAGGGTTTTATATTTTTTGCAGCTGAGGGGATACAGTTATTTCAGATGAAGACTGTTATGGACAATGAACTCGGAATAACAGATTACTCTAAACTGCCTCACATACAAATATCTGGTACCCAACCTAATCTTTCCATTCTATCCAACATAAAAATCCTGCCAAGCAGAAAAAGGCAGTTTTTAAAGGTCCACTTAGGAAAAAATCTACCAACTTACTCAGGTCAATCCTCAAAGGGAACAATTCTTCTCATCTTTTAGAAGGCAAAGCAATCTGAAAATAGCAAAATTGTTTTCATTTGGCAGTTTTGAGCCTAATATCCAAACTTCTCATGGCAGAACATGAAGAAAGAGTAAGATCAAACTAATCTTACAAGCTTCTCCTTTGCTGTTGACCACCTTTATTTTTAGGACATTCTCTGGCAGTTCTAGTATCAAATGATTCTATAATGAGACTATGTGGCTTCACAAGCCGGCAGGTGTCTGATCCCAAGCCCACTGCAACTCCAGCTGCTGCCCACCCGGATTCTTATGTTTACACTGGGAAAAGTACACGAGAGGGCAGGAGTGCATGGCTCACCTCACACCAGAGCTCTGACATTAACTGTCTCAAAACAAAACAAACAAAAAACAAAACCCCAAAAGGTCTAAATTAGAATTATTTAAATCTTCCTGGACAAAAGAACCTTATATCCTAGAAATTCTAAATCCTACTTTAATGAATTCTACTTTGCTATAAATAATGGTACAGAAAAGTAAGCTGTCCTTTTACTCAGAATAAATCAGCTTTGCATTTTTAATAGAAGCTAAGCAAAGAAGACTAGATAGGGACAAAAGGGACAGGTTATTATTCTGCTAAGATGCTGCCTTAAAAGGCCCACTTTATACAACAGTGGTAGCAATGGATTGCTTGGTTTAGCTTGAAAAGGAACATCTGGTACAATCTATATCAAAGTGAAAAAGTTCAAATCAAACTACAATGGGATTGTAGGAGACAGAAAATGATGAGTAAAAGGGGGGGAAAGTACCATCAGTACAACTAGAGTCTTTAAAAGATAAAATAGAAGAAAGTAATTAGAAACAATAACCAATGGGTGCCCAGGGGTTGCTCAGGAGCACCAAAAAGACAAATGGAAGAGAGGAACAGATCTCACACTCAACATGCCCAAACCCAAACCAATTATCTGCCCAAATCTCCCTTCTACTGAACTTGGCCATGTCTACCTCTAGAAACATTGCCTTTCACAATTGTTCCTCCTCTTCTCTCACTGTCACGTTCACATTATGTATCAAAGTCATCCTCTTCTTTTAGAATACCTCTAAATATAACAAGGATGGTCATCTGAGCATTACTTTAAATGAGAGGGAGGAAACATCCTAAAATGTCCACTCGTAGTAGAACTGTTAAATAAATTCTGGTACATTCATAATTGAATATTGTGCAGCCATTACAAGCGTTATTTACAGGGCAAAGCTACAAAAAAAATCATGGAGAAATTGCCCTGATCAAGCCTTATCTGATCTCTATCCTACCTTTGAATTTTCTGATTATGTAAACCAACACATACATACCTTTTATTGTTTAGGTCAGTACGAGTAGCACATTCTGTTATCTGTGAACAACAGTGGCTTAACATAATGAGAAAATGTTTATTTTTTCAAAAAGGCAAGTTTGTATACAGTTAAAAATGTCCCAGAATAAAAATGATTATTAGGAAAGACAAAATATAAACAGTGACTATTTCTGGGTGGTGCACTGGATGAAACTCATATTCCATTTACACCCCACCACTTGGTGAATCCTGCCACTCAAAACACTGTTCTCTCCTTTTTCTACCTATTCAAATCTCAGCCACATAGGATCAGTGCTTCTCTTCTGCTCTACCTACAATCCCCAACAACTTCTTCCCTCAAATGCTTGATGCCTCAACAGTTAACAGCAGCAACCATCCTAATAACCACCTCATTTACTGAACACCTACTATAATACTAGCTACAGTCCTGGGCACTTTATATTATTATATTTAAGCATAACTGTTTCTCTACTAGTCATTTCTATCCAACTAGACACTGAATTGAATACATTTCTGTTGAATTGCCTTAACACTTAGCATATTCAATTATAAAATGAAGCAGGGCTTCTATATATACATTTGGAAGGGGGCAAATAACTTTTTTTTTTTTTTTTTTTTGAGACAGAGTCTTACTGTGTTGCCTGGGCTTGAGTGCTATGGCGTCAGCCTAGCTCACAGCAACCTCAAACTCCTGGGCTCAAGTGATCCTTCGGCCTCAGCCTCCCGAGTAACTGGGACTACAGGCATGCGCCACCATGCCCGGCTAATTTTTTCTATATATTTTTAGTTGGCTGATTAATTTATTTTTATTTTTTAGTAGAGGCGGGGTCTCGCTCTTGCTCAGGCTGGTTTCGAACTCCTGCGCTCAAACAATCCGCCCGCCTTGGCCTCCCAGAGTGCTAGGATTATAGGCGTGAGCCACCGCACCCGGCCAAGGGGGCAAATAACTTTTAATGGACACTCAAAGGATGTGACCCCCAAACAAGTTAAGAACTACTGCAATAGCGATTCAACAAATACTATTTTTTTGCCTTGAATAAAACGAATACTTCCTTAAATTAATAACAGATCACCAATAAGCCAAAGATTCCCAGGTAAACTAGCTTGTGATATATACCAGTCAGCGCAAGGAGGATCTTATTTCTAGTTACATTCTGAATGTATTTTAAGGCTTTAGGAATCTTGCATGGATACTTTGACGAAATGAAGACACGCCCCCCACCACCACCACCAAATGACAGCACTGTTAATGGTCCCTCTCCACTGGACTTGGGGAAGAGTGCCTATGCCTTTGCCCTCCTGTTTGTATGAACTGGCTCTGTTTAACCTGAAGTCATTTTAACCTAGTCAAGAAGCTTTTCCCAGGCCTACTACATAATAAGCACAGCAGCGCAGTGGGGCTGATGATGGATATAAAACGCACACAAGGTCTGAGTACTTAAGAGTCTTACAATTTAGATGTGGGGATTCTCACTTGAATCTATCATTTATAGGGCCACACTAGTCTTACTATGAGCCACAAATAAAACTAAAAATTAAGGTTTAAACCAGGCGTGGTGGCTCATACCTGTAATCCCTGCACTTTGGGAGGTGAATCCTGCCAACCTACTCCCTTGAGTCCATAAGTTCGAGGTTACAGTCAGTTATGACCACGCCACTATACTCCAGACTGAGTGACAGAGCGAGACCCTGTCTTTAAAAAAAAATAAAAATTGAATTTTACTATAACCAATTTAGAAAGTCTATGGCAATGGGATCCAGTATTTGTCACAAAGGGCATAATCCCACTGTTACTTTTTTTTTTTTTTTTAAGGTAGATCAGGAGATAGAAATAGCCTAGAGCAATAAACTCACTTTCCTCAATGTTAAGGCTTCTTCCTGCCGGGGAATATGCATAAAGAAGTTGCCTTGTGAGGATGGGTTGAGTGCTTTATTGTTCATATAATAGAGTAGTGGGCAAAGATTCGGAACCACCCACAGTACTTTTAGTCAAACCTTTTCCCATGGTTTAGTATATTCAACCTCTTACTTTCCCCAACTAGATGATTACTAACTTTCCCATCTCTGTTAATGGTACCAATATTTCCCCAGCCTCAAAGCCCTGGAATCCTCTAGCTAAACAGAAACTCTCACCCAATCTTCAAATCTTGTTATCTTTTCCCTTGTAATACCCTCTAGATGTTGATTCTTTTTTTATATCCAGTAACTTATTCTATCATTACGCCTAAAACAAAACTGCTTCTTCTTAATAATAACTATATACTTGCTGTTTTAAGTGCTTACATATTTCAATTAGTTTAATCCTCACCATAATCTAATGAGTAAGGGCATTAGCCCCATGTTTCCAAAGAGAAATTTTGGCACAAAGAAGTTAAAAAAAACTTGCCCAACATCACATTCATGGCAAATGGTGCAAAGTTTGAATCTGGATGGTCTGGCTCCAGCCTGGGTTCTTTGTATCTGGCCTCTAATCGTTCTATACTTCAATCCACACTACTCAAAGGAATCTTTCTAAAACATAGGTTTGGTAAGCTGTTTCAGAACCTATTAAAAATGCTGCTATCTCTTTCATTAAGGTAAATGCCTGTTTTCTGATCGGCCCACAGTTCAAACCTCAACCAGATAAAATGATGTTCAAATGCCTGCTTCTCCCACTTAACAGCTGTGCGATTTTACACAAGTTACTCAACCTTTTTAAGTCTCTGTACTCTAATGCAGTATTTCCTAGTATAGAGTCCAAAATAACTTATGGTACATATCACTACATCTGATGCTATCTTACTATAAATCCTTTAAATCAGTGTTTAATCAGAGTATGTATGTCATATAACTGCCTCCTTTACAAATTGTTTCATAGGGACATACTGCCTCACCAGTTCAACTCTAAACTCCTAGTAGACTGAAACTGTCTCCTTGGCACAAACTCAAAAGCTTGCTGACTGACCTATACATAGTATATAAAAAGAACATCTTAGAAATGTATTAATTTATGATTGTCCTCATTTTATATCAACTTACCACTAACCTAAGAGTTCAAAGTGGGATATATCAAAACTAACTTATTTAAATGATTTTATGCTGAAACAAGGAATAGCAGCCCCAAGTCTTAGCAAAATGGAAGGTTTCTTTACACCACAAGGCCATGAGCCAAAGAGATAAAGATTTAAGAAGGTGAAACATAAGAAGACATAATCAACCTTATGTTGAGAAAACGTCTAATTTATTCCTTTGCTGCTTCTGAGTGCAGCTGCTAAGTCAGAATGTAAAAGTCTGAGACAAGGACTGTGGACGGGTACAGGCTGGACTGGTCAGAGAATGTTTTTGACTCTGGCTGACCAGTCTACCCAAGGATGGCACTGGTCATGAGACAGCGGTGTTTAAAACTTGTTGATTCTCGGATGTAAACGTACCTACCACTACTAGAAAAACAACTCAAAACATGCACCCCTTGGCTTTAAAGACAGCATTACTTACTCAAAACATGGATTATCACAGTACTAACGAAGAGCACAGACACTCAAAATTGATGAATGCTTAAAGCTGAGGCCCAAACTGACTCTTAAAGTCAATGGCTAAAGCCAGGTCCCAACAGAGATGCAGCTTCATTATTTTTTGAATATCATATGGTTAGCATGTTAAAGCAAGCCACTGATGCAATGTTCAAATCAAGCCTCAAGTTTATCACTAGCATCCACGCACTCCAACAGCTGGCTTCTATGGGCAAATTTAAAAAGAGATATTAATGTCTTATTGAGTGAAATGTACTATTCAGGGCCTGGAAGAACTGAAATGTCAGTTCATAAAAAAATTTTCAGGAGTGTGTCAGATCTGCCTGCATGAATTTCAATATGATGACTTTCCAGACTCTGACTAAGAGAGAATTTGTACCACTTGTTCCTTCTGACTTCAATATCTTGTTCGGCTTGGACACATTCCAGGTTGGCTACAGCTATGTTTGGCACCACAAAGCATGCCAGCCAGTCCTAGCTGTGTTGCTAATAAGAGGTCAGAAGCATCCCTGGAAATTCGAGGACACAATTAAGAGTTCAAACAACTGTTTGTTAAGCTAAGGGTTCTGGCAAAGCTTGAAAAAAAGAAGAAATTTTTCCCTTCAATCCACCTCACTTTCAGCAGCAAAGTAAACTCAAGAGAACCATCTGATAAGAAAAGACTCATCTTCCCACAAGGAGTACTCTAGTCCTCTGCAAAGCTGTTCTTTGGTACTTTCTCTAAGTTATGGGTTGTGTGAAGTATGTAAATTAGAACAAATCATCAGGGTTACTTCAAACTATTCCCATGAATTTTTTTTTCTTATTTCTTATACATCTAAAGAATAAAGAACAAATTCAGGGCCGGGCGCAGTGGCTCACGCCTGTAATCCTAGCTCTCTGGGAGGCCGAGGCAGGCGGATTGTTTGAGCTCAGGAGTTCGAAATCAGCCT
>NW_012153729.1:7325140-7326086 GCF_000956105.1 Propithecus coquereli
ACCCTGGTTGAGAACCCAAGTTGCTTAAGTATCTTCATCCATCCTCCTATACTTAAAAATAACACTGAATACTGGGGCTCTCATACTTCTATTTGATAAGTAGTTTAACTGAGTAAATGTTTTCAGGTCTATGAAGAGGAATTCTGAGCTTCTTTATTTACTTGAACAATTTTCTTTCAAAAGCTTCAGAGTATTCCATTCTATGCTTCTTTTGACCACTGACATTTTTAATTGTAGAAACAAACACCTAGCTACCAGGTCTCAGGTATACGCCACTTTGCACTATACTCGAATTTGTAAAATATAATTCATATTCTGATGATGAAGGAAATAAAGGGCTTAATCCCTTCCATTTCTGAAGTTAAAATGATGATATTAAGTTTGGGTTACTTTCAATACATGGTAAGTTCTAGATAAAAACAGCCCCACTTAAAAACTCTATTCTGAATTTTCTACATAAAAATGTGTAGTAGAAACCTACTTTCACAGAGTATTTCTTTAAGCAAGAGTGGGGTTGGAGGTATGAAGTTTGAAGGCACTTATCTAAAGTCTCTTACAAAATGTAAAGGAAGTGTCATAATTATTTTGAAGCTCTTGCATATGCCATGCCGTTATCAATATGGCACATGTCTACTTTTATAACTCTGGCAAATACACTGAAACGCAATTTAACTTCCAAGTTTAAGTGTTCCAGGACAACTCTAACAACTCTTCAGAGTTGACAGTAAGCTTTGCTAATGTTAGAAACAAAAGCCCTCAGTAAGTCAGGCATATCTGCGTGGACAAAGCCGTCATGAGTGCTTCTAAATTATCTCAGAAAACTTTTCAATACCCGTATCTTAATAAGTCTGTTTCAGTCAGAACATCCTGTGTATGCCTTTAGCAAAGTTCTTAAAACAGTGTATTATTAAATATTATTTATATCTTGAATCCTGGTTCTTAGTAT
>NW_012153729.1:7327508-7328781 GCF_000956105.1 Propithecus coquereli
AAAAAAAAAAAAAAAGTTATCTGGGCAACAGGAGAGTGTATGACCTTTCTTTTCTACTATTCTATTAAATGATTCTAATGAACATTTTCAAAGGAATAAAATGAAGACATTTGTTTTCTTAATTCACAACAGGTAACTAAAATCTGCTAATAATTTCAAAAATTTATTTTGTCTACTTTTCAAAGCCAAACATTTTATAGAAATTGATACATAATAGAAGAGAATTTTGACTGGAGCTAAAAGTGCACAGAAGCCAAAAAAGAAGAAATGGATAAACTTCTGAAAAGCTGCAATTTAGTTACGTTAGTAATTTTAATCTAATTTAGAGACTGACCAAAGTCAAAAGTAAGTACACAAGAAAGCATGTAACATTACTTTTACATCAGGTGGAGGGAAAAGATAAGCCAGATATAATTAGAAATCTAGGCAGCAAGATCAGTTTTAGAGCCAATCTGTTTATTTATAAAGAAAAAGGGTTAAACATGTTTCTAGTTTATCTTCATATATTCTATGTAAAGTCTATGTAATTTCCCTAGACAATGTGGAAGATGCTGTGCTGCCTGCACCAAGAACAGTCTTAGTATAAAACAAATTTGTTCCCTGAAGCTGTGTACAGTGATTTTTCTTTCCTTGCAAGAAAGCAAAATAGGCCCTGAAATGTTTGACTTGTAAACTGACATCTGGAAAACTACTGTAGTATTTTTCTTTTACTGCTTTTCTGATCACAAAGCTAATATATGCATGTAGTAAAAACATCCATTATAGAAATACATGCTAAAGAAAGTGAAAATTCTGCATAATCCCAACATCCAGAGAAAAGTTAACTAACATGACAGTTTTCTTTTTTACGCTGCAGTACATGTGAGTGACGATGTTTCATTAAGTTACTCTACCGTTTTCTCAAAAGCTCTCAGCAGAGCCTCCTGGCTTTAAAACTAAACATTTGCAGCATAAACTAAACAAAGCCTGGTCTGTCTGTCTTCCCATCTTTTTCCAAACATGAGTTAAGATGAATGATCTCCCTCTAGAAGAGTTTCGTTTAGCTTAAAGAACTAAAATTGAATTATGAATATATGCCAAATTTCTCTGCTATCATAATTACTTATTAATTTAACCTGACAAAGCTATAAAAGCAAATTAATCACCTAAAAGAAAAGCATGAACTAAAATATGCCTCTGAAAAACTATGTCAAGCATTTAACATGCCAAAGAAAGACATTTAATCATTTCACAGTCCCATAAAACACTGTAAAGGCCGGGCGCGGTGGCTCAC
>NW_012153729.1:7329971-7426297 GCF_000956105.1 Propithecus coquereli
CTCAAACTCCTGGTCTCAAGTGATACTCCTACCTCAGCCTCCCAAGTGGCTAGGACTACAGGTACACACCACCATGCCCAGCTAATTTTTTGCAGAAACAAGGTCTCGCTATGTTGCCCAGGCTGGCCTCGAAATCCTGGCCTCAAGTAATCCTCCTACCTTGGCCTCCCAAAGTGCTGGAATTACAGGCGTTAGCCACCATGGCAGCTCCCAAATGTATTTTTTCCTCTAGTACTCCTTTGTAAACTACAGTTATCCACGAAAATAAAGATCTATGAAATAATGACACAAAATGAGACATGAAATGATCGATATTCCCCAAAACACATACTCCTTTCCTGTTCTCAGTGAATCTTATAGTTTCAAGGTCCACAATACATTTCCTCTCACTTTCTAACTAAACTGATGCTTTCTGCATGTATTTAAAAGGAAAATATTATGAAAGGCTTTTGCCATTTTGCTAAACCTAGACTTTAAAAGTCCACCGTTAAGTCCCAGCTACTTAGGAAGCTCAAACAGGAGGATCACTTGAGTCCAGGAGTTCCAATCCAGCCTGGACAATATAGTGAGACCCTGTCTCTGGGAGGGAAAAAAAGTCTACTTTTAAACTAAAGAATGTATTAATTGAAAATAAAAGCCACTGTTAAGGTAGGGGAAAAGTTTTTCAATATTTTACTGCTACTAATTAGTGCATGTTGAGTATCCCTCATCCAAAATAAGGGACAAGAAGAGTTTCAAATTTCTGATTTTTTCAGATTTTAGAATATTTGCATTTATACCAGTTCAGCATCCCTAATATAAAAATTCAAAATGCTCCAATGAGCATTTCCTTTGAGGATCATGTTGGCCGTCAAAATAGTTTTGGATTTCAGATCTTTGGATTAGGGATACTCAACTTGTACCTGTTTTGATAAAATGTTAGGCTCTGAGCTTTCCTTCAAAGAAGAAAACAAATTAAAACATTATCTATGGCATCCTTATGATTTTTAAAAGTTGTTAGGGAAAAATATGCCTCGTTTCAGTATCGAGACCAGAGAAAATGTTCACCCATGGGGCCTCACTTAAGGAAGTTATAGATAAAGAGTCCTCCCTTAATATCCTTACAGTAAATACTATGGTGAGTTTTTCCCAAGGGTGTTTATTCTAATATCTCTTCCTGTCAGCCAACAGCATAATCCTAATGCTCCACTAAGCCATTTTAAGAGTACAAAAGAGAGGCCCCCAATAGGACACTGTGCAGGGTATCCCTCTCTTTGCTTTTAGGTTCGATTCTGAGAGAGACCACAGATGTATAAGAATGGAGAAACTACTTGTCTTTCGGACAATCCTGTTTCAATAATGTGCTTTCCGCTGAGCTCTGGGATGGGGTTTGAACAGTTCTGAATTTGAAGTAACAGCAGACAAGCAGTTGGCCAGTTTTATGGGTAGAGTCATGTGACTTAATAGTTCCCTGAGCTGGGGATTGGACTGACCACCTCTTATCAAAGTTGTGCACCTGAATAACAATAATAGAACAAACAGCAGCTAGCAATTACTGTCTACTTTGTGCTAGTCACTGCTGTGAACACACAAACATATTAGTTCTTTTAATCTTCACTATGACCCTAGGAAGGAAGGTGTGATTGCTCCCACTTTACAGATGGGAGAAGCAAAACACAAAGCCATTAAGTAAACTACCCAAGATCACAATGTGAGATCTGCCAGTGGAAGCTGGGATTCAAAGCAGGTAGGTCATTCATATGTACATATATACATATATAAACAAACAACTAAATAAATAAAACAAAGCAGGCAGGTCGAACCTAGAGCCAGTATTCTTTATCATACTATAGATGTCTCTCATTCTACACTTGCATCCACTAGGAGGTGAAATTAAGGGAGTATTTGCAAAAAGGACCAACATTCTCCTCAAGTCATTCTGGGTCACTTTTTTAAATGTCTCAAAGTTTTATGACACTGAACATGGCCACAATGAACTTTAACCTAAAAGATTTAAAATCAGGTTAAACCTTAGCCATTAAGAAAACAAACCGACCCATGAGCAGAGCATTTTAACTTCCTGGAATATCCTTCAAGGTAAACTAGAGGCAGAATGTTAACTACTTAGTATTTGAATATAACTTTATTGTTTTAATAAAACTGATATACGTGTTCTTTTAAAATAAAGTAATTCGAAAGAGTACAAAGAGAGTAAAAATCACCTGAAATCCAGTCACTCGGAGACAACAGTTACCTTTTGGGTGACCATTCAGAAAGAAGTCTATGTATAATAAACAAAGAGAAAAAAACAGCAATTTTCCCTAAATGGGCTCTCTCTCTAATTTGACCTCATGTATATACAGAAAGGCTCTACTGGGTAGTGATTAAAAACACAGAATCTGGGCCTGGCAGGGTGGCTCACATCTATAATCCAAGCACTCTGGGGGGCCAAGGCAGGTGGATCACTTGAGCTCAGGAGTTTGAAACCAGCCTGAGCAAGAGCGAGACCCCACCTCTACTAAAAATAGAAAAATTAGCTAGGCGTAGTGGCGCACACCTGTAGTCACAGATGAGGCTGAGGCAGGAGGACTGCTTGAGCCCAGGAGTTCGAAGCTGCAGTGCTCTATGATCACGCCTGTGAATAGCCACTGCACTCCAGCCTGGGCAACATAGTGAACATAGTGAGACCCTGCCTCTAATGTACATATATAGAGAGAGAGAGGGAGACAGAGAGAGACAGAGAGAGAGAGAGAAGAAGAAGAAAGAAAAAATATGGGGCTAATAATGCCAATCTTTGAGTGCCTAATAAGATTAGGAATGATTTATAATTTAGTGGCATACAATAAATGTTCCATAAATGGTAGCTATTCAACAGTGACTTCAACCATAAGGCTTAGAGGTGAAATTGAAAAACCCCAAAGGAATATTGCATTTTTTTATTCATTTCTTTCTCCAAACAGAGGGAAGACTGATCTTCAGCCAGTCCCCCAAAAACAGTCTCGTGCAGGAACTGATAATTCATTCTCAGCACCTATTTGGAAATCGTTCACTCAGCTGACAAAATAAATATAATAAAAGGCAAACAAATTATTTGTTTTAAGAGCACACAAATAACAAACTGCACTCATTCTTAAAAATTAAATACAGGCCAGGCCAGGCACGTGAGCTCAGCAGTTCAAGACCAGCCTGAGCAAGAGCAAGACTCCATCTCTACTAAAAATAGAAAGAAATTAGCCGGGCATGGTGGCATGCATGCTCCTGCAGCCCCAGCTACTTGGGAGGCTGAAGCAGGAGGATCACTTGAGCCCGGAAGTTTAAGGTTGCAGTGAGCTATGAACTCCTAGGCTCAAAGGATTCTCCTGCCTCAGCCTCCCACGTAGTTGGGACTACAGGCACACACCACTATGCCTTGCTTATTTTTTAGGTTAGATAATTCAAACACTTGAAATAGGACTTGTGCACTGAAATTTAGGACTTAAACTTTGTGAAAACCGTAACCAACCAAAGTAGGGTTTGACTCTCAAGGATCATAACCAGTGGGCACTCTTTTCTCAGAAGACTTACTCAAATGCTCCTACCTCACAGGCAGAAACCCCGTGTTTTTTCCTTTCAGCATCTCTCAATCCACACCCCACCTTCATTCCTACTATCTATTACCTATGGCAGGCAATTAACACACAACCTGATTACTACAACCTTTCAGGCTTGGGACCCCAGGCTTCCCTCCTTGCAATCCACTACGCACAGAACACTTTCATCACCAGCTAAAACCTTCCAAGGCTTCTTAAAGACAAGATCAAATTCTTACTGAGTTTTACTTATCTGGCTCCAATTCTACCTTATTTTTTTCTAGACCCTTAATGCGGCCTTCCTATCTGAAACAGAGCTTCACTTGCACCCCTTCCCTTGAACTGTCCACCCTTCTCTTCACCTGGCCCTGTCATCTCACAAGGTCCAGTTCAAGTCACACCTCTGCACACATCTTACTCTGACATCAGCTCTCACCAGTGTCTTCCTTTCCTGAATTACTCTAGTAGTTACAGTGTGCAAAACAACTCTAGCATTACATCAAATACCAGTTCACTACTAGGGTTTTATAGTTGTGTGATCTAGGATAGATTTATTTAACCTCTATGGGCCATCATTTCCTCGTCTGTAAAATAATAAGTCTAACTTAAGAGATTTTAAAAGGTCTTTTCCCGTTCTAAAAATAATTTTATATACTGCCTTTTACTGTTTTACATATTAATCTCACTTCTCTTGTTAGATTTTAGAGCTCCTAAAGGGAGAAAGTACATTTCATATTTCTTCACCAACTCTTACAGCAACTTATCCCAGGGTCTGGCTCAGGGAGATGCTCAGTAAGTGTGACATTGAAATAGGCCAAGCAGCACTGAGATAGGACACTACAAAGAGCTAAAGGTGAACTCAAGATCTATTTCTAAAGTGTTTAAGAAACTGGTAAAGGTAGGTAGTTAGTGCCAGAGAGAGTAGAAGACACCTAGATGATCCAGGGACAGCTCTAGAATGGAATGACCATAGGTTTGAGAGCTCAAAATGGTCTTTTAATTCCTATGCAGCACTATTTGAAGTTACTTATACATAAGCCCTTAATGGCAGCTGCAACGCTTAGGTAAGCTCATATGGGGTTTTGTGCCCTAGGGTAGACTATTTAGGGGTCTTGACAGTGTAGAACTGGGACTATCTCAAGCCTGCCCTACAGCAGTGGGCAAATTAAGGTTCATTTCAGCCAGAGAGGCCTGAAACCTACAATAGAAGAGTAACTCCTTCCATTTTTACACTCTACTGCCCTCCCTTCCCATAACCAAGAAAAAGCCAGTTTTTACAAGAGAGAAAGTAACAATGGTAGATATATTGAAACATTCAATTCTATTTAGGCTCCCAGTAAAATGTTTTTAGTTTTCTCTCTTTTCTCAGGGCAGTAAACAGGTCAATGTGCAGACAGCCAGTGGGAAAGGATTCTTTTGGAGAAGAGGAATCAACATTAACCAAAAGTTAAGCACAAACTCCAAGAGACTGAGACGATGTAATCCTTCTGAACTCCAATCAGAGCTAGAGGGATAAGCCCCACTCTATTTCATTATCTTGAAATGAAATGTACATCTCCCTTACCAGGAGAGGGCAAATATACCCCTAGTTCAATCAAAGTTAAACTAGTCAATACTATTCTAGCCACTTATAAAACATGTTTGGCTCACAACTAACACCCTCAAGAATTATCAAATCAAATCAAAAGCAACTCAAATGAAGCCAGTTTACTCCTTGAAGAACCAAATGAGGAAAACTCCACTTTTTTTACTCACAGCTCTTAAGAAAGCATGTCCCTCCTCTTCACCCAGACATTTTACACAGTTATGAGACAAAGGGCAACTACTGTATCCTCACTTTTTTTATTTGGAGTAAAGCCACAATATTACTAACAAACAACTAATGGCCACTGTTTAAAAGCAATAATGGCACTATGACTTCATATTTCAGTCATCTATTAAATTGGAAAGAACCAAATGTATGTATTTTTCTCTCTCGGTGAAGAAAACCTGAAAGTCAATGTGAACACTTTGATTCAGTTTCTCCCCCATCATAAAAATTTCTGGGCAAATGTTAAACAGTAGTATCATCTTCCCTAATAACAGGATGGAAGAGATGTGTTCTAAACTTGTTGAGGAGTTTACAAATTTAAGTTAAAGAATTTATAAAATGTTCATGGTCTAGAAAAACTTCAGTGACAGAAATCAGGGAAAGTTCTCATCTAAATATTCTTAATAAGAGACGCACATCACTAGCTTTGGTTTAATTTGTTGCTTTAATGCTAAATATGCAATGGGACAAACTTACAAAAAAATACGAACTACCAGCTTTCTAGGTTTAAGCTTCTAGGGTAAGCTTAATGGAGAAACCTAAGTTTGTATTTAAAAAAAAAAAAGGCCCAAAAGGGTTTTTGCACAGGCTATAAATGTCGGTATTTGAGTAGCCAGTCTTACTATGATATCACAAGTGGGTTATCTGCTGAAAACAGTAATCACCTACAAAAACATCAAATCATCTCCTCTGTACACCAATGAAACAGTAATTCTGTAGTCTAAGTTACCTTTGCTCTG
This sequence comes from Propithecus coquereli, assembly GCF_000956105.1. Classification (NCBI taxonomy): domain Eukaryota; kingdom Metazoa; phylum Chordata; class Mammalia; order Primates; family Indriidae; genus Propithecus; species Propithecus coquereli. Next base: position 7,336,070 of record NW_012153729.1, read on the forward strand.
ATTTCCAGCTCTCTAAGAAAATAGAAACAGAGGACATTTGTCTTTTTAAAACCTATAGATGGTTCTGTGCACTGACAATGTAGTGCTGTCTTTGAGAAAATCCTCAAAAAACTTGGTGCTACAAACACAGCTTTGAAATGAACACGAAGACATAAAAGTTTTCTTCTTAATGGGCTGTTCAGTATTATCTTCTGAGGTTCAACCTACATTTCTAACATTAAGAAATTACTTTAAAAAAAAAAAGAAAAGAAAGAAATTACTGCAGTTATTCAGAGTAGAACACTACCCCTTGGGCAATAAGAGCAAAATAGGGCCACATAACTTAAAAAATATCACAAGTCCTTTTATAAAGGACCGTATCTCTAAATTTCCCCCTTCTTCCTCTTTATAAAATGCTAAGAATTTCATTCAGGGGTAGTAAACAAATGGGTGGCAAGTTCCAACAATTGGACTAAGGTTCAGAGGAAAAAATGTCAAAACTTGAGATACAGAGAACACGTCAGCCTTTCCTCTCCTAAAGCTGACATACTGTTTGATAACACCCACCCTTGTAAAAATAAATTACATACCCAAAAGGGCAACCCGCTCTAGTCAATTGGGTAAACAACATAATTAACATGTGCCAGGTGGAGAGCGAATCCTCATGCAAATAGTGGGACTCAAAATAAGCTGCAAACTGTAAAGAAGCTTATTTCTAAACTGTCAGCAGGTTTCTTTTGTGCAATGAGTTTAATATGGGGTAATTGCTCTTCAAGTTTCTTTTAAGAAAATCAAAATCTGACTTGTACAATAGCAGGTTTAACCTTATTATTTAGAACTCCATTAGTTTTTTCACAAAGAATAAAAATAGACTGAGGTTTTGGCATATACTTCTAGCAACCTCTCTGAACTAGGAAAATTAATTTCTAACCCACCAGGATCATATTCCGGAATGTAAAATCTTTCAGCTATGTAAAATAAGACTAATTGAATGCTTTTACATAAATACTTCAAGTTTAGGTCTTTTTAAAAAATCCTCTAATTTTTTATAAAACTGTACAAGGTAAATCAATCCTTCCTTTCTATAATTGCATTACTTTGATTTACTTGAAATATTACCAGTATCAACAGACAAATAGAAATACTCAAAGCATTCACACAAAGGCAGTTAAAGACCACACATCACACCAACTCTCTTAAGTCATATTTAATATTCTACTCAACGTTTATCTCAAGCTCTCCAGATCAAACATGATGCTAAATATTAGAAGTGTGCAATGAAAAAAGAATGAGCACAGCTTCTTTGTGTGTTATCTGGATGTAGACGCTAGGTAAGTACAAGGAGAGGCGATCTCAGCATTGTGCTCAGCATCAACACTTACCTTGAGGATGTCCCCCCTTTTGAAGCTCAGCTCATCGTCTGCAGTAGCTTTGAAGTCATATTTGGCGATGGCTTCCATTCTGAGCGCTGCTCAGTGCTCAGCAGCCTGAAGCAGGGGGAAGGGAGTCTTCCCTGCTGAAGCAACCCAGCGCTCTGGGCTCAGCCTCGCCTCTCTTTCTGGGACTCGCTCCTGCACTCTGGGACACACAATGCCACCCTGAATCAGAAGAGGGACAATTAAAAGAAGGGGCCAGGATCGAAGGCAGCCCCGCCCTGCCAATCGGCCTGCTGTCCCAGCCCCCACGCCCCCTGGCTCAGCCCTCCTCCCTCCCTTCCAGGCAGCAGCCCTGCTCTCCTTCTTCCTCTTCTCAGCCTCAGCCCCCAGGCGACTGACAGGCCCGCTGGCCAATGACGGCAGCTGCTTGAGCTATTCCAGAACACACTTCCCCTTCCTTCCCCCGGGGTGTGCGCGGTGTGCAGGAACCGGCTGGTGTCCCACTCAGTCTCCGCCTTTCCTCCCTCGCCCCTTACTCTCTCTTCGCCAGGCACCAAATGCAGTCCACTGAAAGAAAGGCCTCACCCTGGGAACAGCACCTGTCCCTTCTCAGATAAACAGGCCTGTCTCCCTCCCAACCTTTCTGGTTTCCCGATAATACTGGCTCCCCTACTTCACGCTAAAAAGCAAGCAATGCAGGCTTTCATCTCCAGCTGCTTTGCTCTTTTCTGGAACTAAACCTTGGTCTGCTCCCAAGAGAGCAAAAAGTGAACTTAGGAACTGCTTTTTCAGTCCACTCAAGTACTATGAAACACCAGCGGCTTTCCCCCACCACTTCGAAACTGATCAGCAAGCTCAGGTAACCAGAGAAAGGATGGCTTGGTGCTTTCTGCTGGTGGACATGGTGCTTTTGCACGAGGCCCCCTGTCCCCTGAAGATCCTCAAGCCTTTAGGGTCCCCCCAGTCCTAGAAACAGACAACCAAAGCTCAGCAGTCCAGACTGACTCCACATTATTTTTTTTCTTTGAAATAAAGCTGTTTGGTTTTCATTATATAAAGATACATGTAACATCAAAATTGGTATAGAAACCCAAATAGAAAAATAACTGCCTTTTACATACATAAACTTACGAACATTTGGCATTGTCACTAGTTGCTTTAGAATTTGGGATGTCAGAAGACATTTACACATACATATATTGGGTCATAAATTATGAAATGTCCAATTTTGAATCACAAGTGTATGTTGTTATATCTCAAACAAGAATCAGTACAATTAAAGTATGCAAATAAACTACAGTTTTGCCATATGTGTATAAAACTATATATGCGTGTGTCTATATATATGAATGTATGTCAATACATTAATGCAGAACTTTATAGATTTCGTAGATATAAAAGTCAACAAAGAGGTGATTAGAAGACACATATCAATACATATATATATATATATATATATATATATATACATATAGAACTATCTATACTATTAAATATATGGGCAAGAGAATCCAAACAAAACTCACTGACAGAAATGCTGGGACACAGCCACACACATACAGACATAAAGAGAGGCCAATAATAACTTCAAGGACACTAGGGCCTCCTTGCCATCTGTTGGTAATGAAGGAAACCCAAGCGGGTGGAGGAGTTTTTTTTCAAATGTTTCATGAGATCTGTTTTGATTCTAATCTCCAAGCCAATGTCCTTTAGGGAGAGCCATCATAACTTCTATTTCAAACTAAGAGCTGAGCTGCCCAGTCCTCCTGAAACTAGCCATGAGAGTAAGTCCTCATGGTCTACCCAGACAAGCTGGCCTCAACACCAGCTTGGCAGCTGTGGGCCTCCACATTGTTTCTAACTAGCCTGAGAAGCAGAGCTAAAGTCCTAATCTACACTTGAAAGGAATCTCTTTTTCAGAATCTGAGCTGCCAAGTATCTTGTTTGGGGAAAGTGCAGGGGGGTGTCAAACAGAGGTCTCTCACTATCACCCAGAGCACAGCTTCTTTTCTCAGAGAAAAATTCAGCTGCATGGCCGGGCATGGTGGCTGACACCTGTAATCCTAGCTCTCTGGGAGGCTGAGGCAGGTGGATTGCTCAAGGTCAGGACTTCCAGACCAGCCTGAGCAAGAGCGAGACCCCGTCTCTACTAAAAATAGAAAGAAATTATCTGGACAACTAAAAATATATATATAGAAAAGATTAGCTGGGCATGGTGGCACATGCCTGTAGTCTCAGCTACTCAGGAGGCTGAGGCAGGAGGATGGCTTGAGCCCAGGACTTTGAGGTTGCTGTGAGCTAGGCTGATGCCACGGCACTCTAGCCAGGGCAACAGAGCCAGACTCTGTCTCAAAAAAAAAAAAAGAACTCAGCTGCATTTTGCAGGTAAAAGATTCTGTCAGAACCCTTAGCTAGTGTATCAGGTGACGGTGAACTGAGGGCAGTACAATCACTGCCATAGTAGAGTCTCCAGCCACGAATATGGGGCACAACCTAGACCTTTGCATTACTGAAGGAAAATAAAGCCCCATTCTTCTTTGCTCAGTCGCTGTTTTCATACATGCTAAACAAAAGCAGAAAACAACCGAATGGGGACAGATTAATTGTGACACCGTTCTTGGATGATTACCACCTAGCAGCTCATCAGTGGTTATTATTCTTTTGTTCTAAAGTTAACAATTGGGGCACAAATCAAGTATAGCTGCAAATGGACTAAAGCAGTCAACCAACTGGGAATATTAGCATTAGACCAAGATAAGTAATATCAAGGATGAAAGAAATCATCTGATAATAAAGTCCTTCAGTCAAATTCTAAAAGCCAAACGTTCTGCTGCAAGTAACTAATAAACAAAACCAATGTTTATTATTTCAGGCCATACCTAAGATATTCTATGTGGTGCTGGCTATAACAGAGGAAAGAACGAGTTCTATCAAATATTTTAAAAATACAAAGATTAGTTTCAGAGTATTTATTTTTGTGTATCCTTAAATGCCCTTCACTTGCACTCTCTGTAATTAATTTATATCAACCTACCCCATGCACATAATTTTAAAAGTCAGAGTTATTAAAAGGCTTATGAAAAAGAGCAGCAGTTCCCTACCAACACCCACAAGCAATCACTCTCAATTTTGTTTTTAGCTTTCTCTTTGTATTTACTTACAGTATTTCTAAATAATATGCTCCTACTGCTGTTTCTTAGTTTATTCCAGCCATCATCCTTTACCTGAAAGGTGAAGACTTGGCTGTTCCACCCTTGCCAGATTCCCCCTGCCCTATTCCAGTAATATCACAAATCCTGGTATAATCACTAGCATTACATTATAAAATATTGTTCATTAATGATTTAAATAATGTACTACAACCAATCTTACTTTGTTGTACAATCCTTCAACTTTCCCCAGCATTAACAACTGCTTGGTTTCTTTTTTTGTTTTACTTGCCTAGTTTGCAATGTATCTATTTTTACTTTTTAACAAAACCTCTAAAATCCCTGCTATATGCTATCAATATTTTCCTCAGCCTACTTATTTGAACTGGTCTCTTGGTCTGATTGTTGAGACTATGTATTAATAATGGGAAGCTGAAGAATAATTGAGCAGACCTGAGAAAATAAGGAGCTTCATTTTTGAAAAACAGCAATCAAACAGAAAGTCAAAGCACTGTGCGTCAAGATACTATGTACTAAAACAGGTCACAAACTTCTATATCATTCAGGATTTAAGACGACGGCATTGTTACCAAGATAGTTTCCAACACCTGCTTCCCTGCTGCTATTCAAACTCATCTGCCACAGGCTCCTGAGTGAAAGCTTAAAAAGACTGACCCTCTTGAAAAATCATGTTTCCAAGTAACTACTGCTTTGTGAAATATAGTTTAACCAAAAATTAAATCAATACTTCCATGGATGTGCCAAATAAAAATTAGCATCTCATACAGAAAACTTCAAGAGGTCAGCTTATTAGGCTATCAATACAAAAGAGCACATAGGCTAAGGGAATTCAAAAGGGTGTGTTTCAGTAAAGAAAATTCTATCACATACACAACCCTATTACTAAAAGGAAGAAAGCTGAAAGTAGACACAAGGAATAATGATTTTAACAGAGTAGATGGTTCTGTTTGCTTCCCAAGAAAATAGGGTAGTAGTGTATTAAACGCTGAAGCCAAATGAGTATCTCTAAAGGTGGTATCAGCATATATCTCTGCAGCCCATCCTAAGCGATGATCTTTTTTTTTGTTTTTGTTTTACAAATGCAGGAGATGATGTCACTATGGGAGTGAATGTTGAGCTGCTCCCCTTTTATTTCTTTTTAATGATATCATTTAAATGGCATCTTCCCGACATTTTAAAAAATTATTTTAATAGGTTTGGGGGTACAAGTTAAATTCAGTTACACACATCTATTGTATAGTGGTGGAGTCTGGGCTTTTGGTGTACTCATCACCCGGCAGGTGATTTTTCATCCCAAATCCTCTCCTCTTCCCCCTTTTGGGTCTCCAATTTCCATTATACCACTCTGTGTGCCCTTGTGTAGCCATAGTTTAGCTCCCACTTATATATGAGAACATACAGCATTTCTTTTTCTGTTCCTGAGTTACTCCACTTAGGATAATGGCCTCCAGTTCCATCCAAGTTCTAGGAGTGAATTTTAAGAAGGGTAAGTATAGCTTTAACTCTTCATTTCAAACAATAGGCACTGTATCTGAAAATTAGTATCCTAAAGGTATTTGTATTTTATTTTTTTCTTCCATTTAATTCCCTTCTTCCCAAAATTCACAGAAAATAACATACATGACACTCCCTGGGCCAGTACAGCTTAGAGTTAAGACTGTGCATGGTCTCTAGAGGTAGGCTGACCTAGGTTCAAGTAATGACTCTGCCACGTACAGCTATCATTTTGGACAAGCCTTTTAAACAAGCCTCAGTTTTCTCATCTGTATAATATCTACCTTATGAGATTCACTAAGCATTAAATTAGATAACATAGATAACATGAAGTGCTTTGGTCAGAGCCTGACATACAACAGACACTCAAAATAAGTTAAAAATGTTACTCTACTTAAAACATATGAAAAGAAATGCAAATTAAAACAATGAGACTTCTTTCACAGACTAACTGGCAATTTTTTTTTTTTTTTTTTTTTTTTTGAGACAGAGTCTCACTGTGTTGCCCGGGCTAGAGTGCCGTGGCGTCAGCCTAGCTCACAGCAACCTCAAACTCCTGGGCTCAAGCAATCCTTCTGCCTCAGCCTCCCGAGTAGCTGGGACTACAGGCATGTGCCACCATGCCTGGCTAATTTTTTCTATGTATTTTTAGTTGTCCGATTAATTTCTTTCTATTTTTAGTAGAGACAGGGTCTCGCTCTTGCTCAGGCTGGTTTCGAACTCCTGAGCTCAAACAATCCGCCCGCCTCAGCCTCCCAGAGAGCTAGGATTACAGGCGTGAGCCACCGCGCCCCGCCAATTTTTTTTTTTTTTTGAGACAGGGTCTCACTCTGTCACCAGGGCTAGAGTGCAGTGGTGTCATAGCTCACTGCATCCTCAAACTTCTGGGCTCCAGCGATCCTGCCTCAGCCTCTTAAGTAGCTGAGACTACAGGCACACTCCACTAAGTCTGACTAATTTTTCTTTCTTCCCTTTTTTTTGGTAGAGACTTGCCTCGCTCTTACTTATGCTGGTCCTCAAACTCCTGACCTCAAGCAGTCCTCCTATGGAGGCCTCCCAACAGGTGTGAGCCACCATGCCTGGCCTAATTAGCACATTTTTAAAAGATTTATAATACCTAGTCTCTGCATACTTTGGGTAAACATTTTACCATATCTGATGTTCATTCACTCAACATTTTGAGAAGTTACTAATTGCCAGACAGTGTGGCATGGTACTAAAATTATAACAATAAAACCATGCAAGAGCCCACACTACAGCAGGGAATTAATTTGCTCAATCTTTTTGGGGAGTTATTTGGTAATATCTATTGACAATTTTTAAATTCATACCCTGATCAAGCAATTCTATTATCCAGATTTATCTCACTGAAATAATGACACAAAACACAATGTGAAAAATATGAGATTAATATCCATAAGCTTATATATAGAATCTCTCTCTATAAGTACCAAGATTGTTATCAAGTTTTAAAAAACTGCAGAAATATTATAGTTTATTCCATTTCTGTAAAGCAAAATAATATATCAGTATGTGCTTATAAAAAAAAAAAGCTCAGGCTGGGCGTGGTGGCTCACACCTGTAATTGTAGCACTCTGGGAGACAGAGGCCGGCGGATCGTTTGAACTCATGAGTTTGAGATCAGGCTGAGCAAGAGCGAGACCCAGTATCTACTAAAAACAGAAAGAAATTAGCTGGACAACTAAAAATATATATATAAAAAATTAGCCGGGCATGGTGGCGCATTCTTGTAGTACCAGCTACTTGGGAGGCTGAGGCAGGAGGATCGTTTGAGCCCAGGAGTTTGAGGTTACTGTGAGCTAGGCTGATGCCACAGCACTCTAGCCTGGGCAACAGAGTGAGACTCTGTCTCAAAAAAAAAAAAGCTCAGAAGGGTAACAATAATAATCTCTGGTAGTGAGATCACAGAATACTTTTACTTTCCACATAATACACCTCAAGTATGTTTTCACTGTTTTTACAGCAAGCGTGAATTACTTTTGTAGTCAGAAAGAACACAAACCAAAAAGCTTTCTGATGCTCTGGAGTTACACCTGGATTTAAATGTCACTTTACCACTTACTAACTGGGGGACACTGGAGAAATGACTTACATTCTATAATCCCTAGTATCCCTCAACAGGAAAATGGGGACAATAAAAGCACCTATCTTACAAAGCCATTTTGATGATTAAAGGAGACAGTGCATTTAAATGGCCCGGCAGATTAGCCGGGCGTGGAGGCAGCTACTTGGGAGGCTGTGGCAGGAGGATGGCTTGAACCCAGGATTTGAGGTTGCTGTGAGCTAGGCTGGTGCCACGGCACTCTAGCCCAGGTGACAGAGCAAGACTCTGTCAAGAAAGAAGGAAAAAGAAAAAAAGAAAAGAAGAGATAAAGAAAAAAAGGAAAATAAATAGCCTGGCAGAATCTCTAGCTTGCTCCAAAAGATTGAGTTTATTAATTCCCTGCTATAGTGTGGGCTCTGTGAGATTTTATTTTTATAATATAGAACTAATACATACACCTTAACTAGGATCTTCAGTCCCTTTTCAAATATTAGTCCACATGTTCTGACAGTAAACCTAGAACTTTCATCTACATATACAGAAGTTGAAAATACTGTAAGATGAAAATGCATTTAATACACCTAACCTACCCATCATAACTTAGCCTAGCCTACCTTAAATGTGCTTTGAATACTGACATTAGCTTATAGTTGAGCAAAATCATCTAACACAAAGCCTATTTTATATAAAGTGTCGAATATCTCCTACAATTTACTGAACACTATACTGAGAATGAAAAACAAAATGGTTGTACGGGTACTTAAGTACAGTTTCTACTGAGTACTACTGCTATCCTGCCATCATAAAGTTGAAAAATGCTTTCAAGTCACGAACCAACTATACAGACTCAGAAGAACTCTCTGGTAAGCAAATTAATAGCCCTATTAAGTATAAACTTAAATCACTCCACATCTCAGACCTAATAATGAAAAAAAATTTACACATATAAAAGCTAATCACCAAAAAAAAAAAAAAAAGCTAATCACACCTATAGTCACTCATTCTATTAGGCTATTCTGAAATTTACCTCATACATACAGAAAGCATAATTTTAGGTTGAGTAACTTAAAGCTGCCAGTCTTATTACGTTATGGCTGCACTCTGTAACAAGTTTTTTTGTTGTTGTTGTTTTGGTCCTTGGACCATTTGCATCAAAATCACCCCATTCAGAGACGGATTCACTGTGGGATGCCTCCTGGAGTTCTGCCGGAACCTATTTTTAAAAAGATTCCCAGGTGATTCTTACATATACCAAATTTTAAGAGTCACCGCTATACCATAAAGGTACCTTAACCAGATTTTAAAATTTGCATTCCAGATAAGGTATGAGAATGTCCGTGCATAAAATGAAAATGCATATTCACTTGGCACACCTGGGAAAAAGCCAACTTTGACAAAATTAAAAAAAAAACAAAAAAAAAAACAGACTCTCAAAGCCCATTCAGTAATGGCGTAGAGTTGCTCTGAATTAAGGGGATAACTATTAATTTCTCTCAGGAGAGCATGATGGCTCTCTATTCTGTATTACTTCATTTCTCCAAAATCTATTACTCTACTGCACTGTGTAACAATTAGAACTCTACTGCACAACATGCAACATAACAGGAATTACCGAGAAAAATCTCTAAGTACCATTAACAAGTAGTATTTATTTATTTATTTATTTTTGAGACAGAGTCTCACTGTTTTTGCCCAGGCTAGAGTGCCGTGGTGTCAGCCAGCCTAGCTCACAGCAACCTCAAACTCCTGGGCTCGAGCAATTCTTCTGCCTCAGCCTCCCGAGTAGCTGGGACTACAGGCATGCGCCACCATGCCCAGCTAATTTTTTCTATATATTTCTAGTTGTCCGATTATTAATTTCTTTCTATTTTTAGTAGAGACGGGGTCTCGCTCTTCCTCAGGCTGGTTTCGAACTCCTGAGCTCAAACAATCCGCCCGCCTCGGCCTCCCAGAGTGCTAAGATTACAGGCATGAGCCACCGCGCCCGGCCTAACAAGTAGTATTTAAAACCCAGCAATCCTCACAAATCTGAATAACTTGCTGTGGGAGTAAACTGCCTCAAGCATTTAAATGCTTGTCTTTAGTACCAAAGAATGCCGATTACAAGAATTAACTTATTTTTTTAACCTTAGGATTAGGAAAATTTTGAACATGGGAAGGAACAAATAAAGGTATTTCTTTCTGTCAAATAAAGATATCTCTGTCAAAAGCAACAATGAAGTCTGATTATAACAGATGTAGAAAAGTTTTTTTTTGTTTTTTTAGCACTTTGATCTCGGAACACTGATTTTTAAAAGAAAGCCTGATAAAGAATAAATTAGTACAGCTACAATGGGCAGGCTTTAACTAACTTATCAATGGTCTAAATAAGCTCTATTCCCTTAAAATTTTGAGGCTATCTTAATTCTGTTCTAATATAGATCTATAGTTGATTTTCATTTTTTAACATTAACCACTCCCACTAAAAGTCAAGAAGTCATATAAGCCCCAGATTGACCCAATGTTCCTTACCAATATAAAAGAGACACAGGAAAAAAAGCATAAGCAAGTCAAGTGTAAGCAGGCACAAAAGCATAACCTTACAATGAGAAAAATAACTACAACACAGGCTGGGTGGCTCAGGCCTTGAAGTCTTAGCAACTCCCCAGGCTGAGACCGAAGGATTGCTTGAGCCCCGGAGTTCGAGGTTCCAGCCTGCTCGACAGAGTAAGATCCTGTCTCTAACACATACACACACACACCCCCCACACAAGCAAACTACACTTGTGACCTAGTCACGGTATTGACTACTTAGGGGTGAATTCAATCTTTTGAGCCTCCCAGTTCCCAGGGGGAGAACCTAAGTCTAGCGTGGCTCTATAGCAACCCTTCTGGCTAACTGAAGGAACACAGGGGACGCTTAAAAGTAGTGGAATGAAAGCAAAGAAAGAGGGTATCTTTCAGCGAATAAAAACGGAATCTTGAAACAAGGGAGAAAACGAACAGCACCAAAGGGCAGAAACAAAAAAAATTATGCCTGAGAGGGGACTGCAAGGAGGAAGGGGAAGTAGATTAGAAAGAAAGGGGAGGGGGTAAATGACTTGCATTACACAAGCAAGCACTTCGTGTCCCTAGCGGAATGGAGAGAAGTAGATAGAGAGGGAAGGAAATAACTGAAGAAGTACCAAGTGAAAGAGCGCTAAGAAAGCCAAAATAGACTAATGCTAATTTCTCTGTGTCTTTCTGACTCTTTTCTAAGTCAACAGCATCAAAAGATAGACGCTAAGTGCACTTCAATACCCTTCAAATTGCACTTCTATAGCGTTTGAAGCCGGCCTTGAATAACCTCCTGAACAAATGGTAACTCATCTGGCTTACAATCATACATGGAGATCGCTGCAAATGAAAATTACCAGGGCCCTCACTCGCGGAAATACTTCCTCAGTGCATTTCACCCGCTGCTGCTTTACTTTTCTTGACAAACATTTTTCAAACAGTTTTATTTTCTAAAGCTTCAGAATAAAGGTATCTCCTTTGGCTCCGGCAGCAAATGTTCTAACTCACGGTGGATTCCAGCACAAGATTTGGCCCAAAGACGTTAAGAGATGGTGACGTGGTTGCCGTGCAGGTCGAAGGAGCATCAATCACATTTGCAACCTACACCGAATCCCCCGCCTGCCAGGCTAAGTCAGACTGACTCACAGAATTAGTACCCTGCGCCTCTCCGGCTTCTCCCCAGCCTCTTCTGCGCAAACCCTTATTATGAAAGCATGAGATTTAATTAAGAAGCCCCGTCCTCTTCCCTCGGGGTTCCGGGTTCTGCCCAGAGCCGAAAGCCGGAGGAGGACGGTCCCCAGAAAGGAAGAGTCCCAAAAGGGGAAACGTGAAATCCGGAGCCCCGGGGATTCCTCTCCTCGTCCCAAGCCTCGCCGCTCAGACCCGAACCGAACCCCAGGCTGGGCCAGGTTTCCCCGGGGCCCACTCCCGGTGCGGAGCGGGGAGGAAGAGGCACCGGAGCAGCGCCGAGTGCCGCCGCCCGCACTCACCGTGGCGCAGCTGCTCCACTCTGCGTCCGGCCGGCCCCTCCGCAGCGCTGCGAGCGGCTGCCAACCCCGCTGCTGCTCCCCGAGGGCAGCACCTGCTCTTGCCGCCGTCACTGCCACAGCCACCGTTGCCGCCGCTACCGCCACTGCCGCCGCCGCCCGGTCGCGGAAGCAGCTCAGCGACCTCGCTTCCGCTCCCCTCTCCTCGTCGGGCTCCCGCGAGAACTACCCCACGCGGCCCCGCCCCGCTCCGCCCCTCCCCCGCGAGACTTCCCCCCCGGCGGAAAAGGCCCAGTGCGCAAGCGCTTCTCCTTGGCCGGCCCCCTCAGGTAGAGACCAACTTGGTGCTACAGCGCATGCGCCAGACTTCCCACAGCGGGCGGTCCTGGCATGGCCCCGCCCCCGGGTCGCTGTAACCCTCTCGGTGCCAGAGCGAGTAAATGACAGCTCAGTCCTGAAGGAATAACTTTTTCACACTCTTGTCACTTTCCCTTCCCTTTCTACAAAACCAAAGCAATTAGGGGTTGAGGGGGGAGATCTCCTTCCAGCACGAAGCACTTAAAATGTAGGATCAGATCTTGAAACGTTTGAGAGTCTGGTCTGTACAAACTCTGTAGCATTGATTAGTGGATTCTTTTGCTCATTGATTGAATCAAGTGCTTGAGGGTAGGCACTGTGAGGGTATAGAACAGAAATCCTGGGCCTCAAGAAAGTCATGGTCTAGAGAAGTAGAAGAAACATAAACAAATAATGCCGTAGCACTGTTACAATTGTTCGGGGAATGCTGAAGAAGCTAAACAGATGGGGGAGGCACCGCTGCTCTGCCCGCTGCAGAAAAGCCTTCGCAGAGGTGATACCGTGACGTCTGAGCTGAGTCTTGGAGAATGAGTAGGAACTCGCCAGGCACAGAAGCCGAAGTAAGGGCATTTGAGGCAAAGGGAATGGCACGTAAGTACAGAGAGTAAGTACAGAGGAGCCGAGGCGTGAGAGAGAAAGTCCTGTTCTAAGTAGTTCAATTCCAGTATGAGGCCGGGGAGTACCCGGGAGTGCCAGATGAGGCTTGGAGAAGTAACTCTTATCTTTCAGTTCCAAAAGCTCTTTCCAATTAAAGGAAAGAACAGAACACATCTAATGTTAACGTGTTCTCTGGAAGCCAGCAAAATCGCGTTGTTATGAGAATAAGGAGGCATCTGATTCCATACAGAAAACAAGCCTGTTGAAATAAAGAAAATGAATTGTTCTTTTACCAAGTATTTATTGAGCATCAACTGCATGCAAGGTGCTTTGTGGGGTAAAAGATGAACCAGACAAAGCCTCTGCTTTCAGTGCTCTGTAATCTAGAGTGGCCTAGAGTGACAAGACGAGCAGTTGGCCCTAAATGCCACTGAACTGCATATTGGGACAGCAGAGGAAGGAGCCATTACTTGGTGCTTAGGTAATCAGGGAGGACTTGGTCTGAACTGCAACATGAAAGCAGGGAGGAAAGTGATGGAATCAGCCGATATTTTATATCGTCCAGAGCCCAGGATTTGGGGGAAGGAGAAATGAGAGACAAGGCCAAGATGCACAGCTTAGTTTTCATTGTCATGTGATGTGCAACCTCTGAAGGTTTCTGAGCAGAAGATGTCTGCTATAAGGTAAAAATAACCAGAGGAAAATATTAATAACAAGAGGACCATTCATTTACCACCTGATGCATACCAAAGTCATAAGGGTGGATAATATCCCCATTTCATAGACTCAGAAACAGGCTTAGGGAGGTCAGTAAATTACCCCAGGAAACCAAAATATAGTAGACCTGGGCCTGCCTTGTTCTAAAACCCACGTTATTTCCCCCCATTATGCCACTTTGTTCTAGATTGGTGAGCAGAAAAAATAGAAATGAAAGGGAAGGACTTGGCTGCTGAGCAGAGAGGAGGAGGAAGTGAGGGAAGAGTTGCAATTTTTTGTTTTGAGTAGGCCTGGGTAATGCGGAGAACAACAAAGAAATTTACCAGTCAAGAGGAGTAGCTGACTAGAGGCGAGGGGCACAGAGGACAGGGAAGGGGCAGGGGAGGAAATGATTGTAGGGGTGAAGGGAATTTTTCCCTCCTCCTCTGAAAGTTTGAGTTTGCTGAAATAAACTGACAAGAGATTAACAGGAGAAAAGGCCTACAAATTGATTGACACACAGGTGTGTATGGGAGCATAAAAAAATGTGAGACTCAAAGAAGGGCCAGGTGGCTAAAGCTTGAATAGCACCCTTTATAGAGAGGAGAGGGAGATGGGGAGATGTAGGCAATTTTGAGGGGTAGTAAATGATATTTTAGGGGAAATGAATGAGCCCAAAGAACAGACAATGTCCTACGACAAAGTTCCTCTGAGCTCTGGGGAGTAGGAGCGCTGAGAAATTTCAGGAAGGCGAGGGATGGAACTTCACTGTGAACAAAGGTTGTCTCATTATGTAGGTAAAATCTCCAAGACAATCTCAGCTACCCTCAGAAAATAGATGAAAAGTCTGTCTGGGGCTGATCTAAGTGTAGTGGTGTTTACTGTTTACAACTAATTGAGCACAACCAGTTACAGATTCCTTTGTTCCTTCTCCACTCCCACTGCTTCACTTGACTAGTCTGGGTGTGGTGATGACTTTTAGTCTTTTCTCTTCTCTGGTGGTTAATCTTTCCTGGTTATTTGATGAGATTCCTCCGGAGGAAGTTTTAAGAAAATTGCATTTTTTTTCCTTTATGGAACACTTCATGAATTTGCATGTCATCCTTGCAGAGGGGTTATGCTAATCTTCTCTGCATCGTTCCAATTTTAGTATATGTGCTGCTTTTAAAGCAAGCACATAATTGCATTTCTTTTTCTTTTTGGGACAGAGTCTTGCTCTGTTGCCCGGCTAGAGTGCTGTGGCATCAACCTAGCTCACAGCAACCTCAAACTCCTGGACTCAAGCAGTCCTTCTGCCTCAGCCTCCCGAGTAGCTGGGACTACAGGCATGCACCACCATGCCCGGCTAATTTTTTCTATATATTTTTTAGTTCTTTGGCCAATTTCTTTCTATTTTTAGTAGAGATGGGGTCTCGCTCTTGCTCAGGCTGGTTTCGAACTCCTGAGCTCAAACGATCCACCCACCTCGGCCTCCCAGAGTGCCAGGATTACAGGCGTGAGACACTGTGCCCAGCCGACACAATTGCATTTCTTTTGGAAGAAGTTTTATCAATCAGAAAGCCCCTGTGCTTCGGGTGGGGAAACAAGAGAAGGTTATAAAGTTCTTGGTTCTGAGGCAGCTTCTAAGGCCTGTGGGTGAAGACGCTGGAGAGGCTCATGAAGGACCTTTTCATTATTGCCAAAGACTTGGGATTCAATTCTATGGGATACTGAAGCAGGGGTGGGCCACGGTCAGATTTTCATCTTCAAAATACTTTATCACTCTGGCTGTGGAGTAGAAAATCATTTGGAACTAACATATTTATCATCCATAAGAAAATGTCTCAAGTCCTTTGCAAGGCTCTTAAAGATCTGGCCCTGGCAGCCAGCCCCACCCTTTCAGTCCCCAGCCAACATATAACTTCATCAATACTAAACCACTTGTGGTTTCCAGAAGGTGCCGTGATCTTTTGAGTGTCTGTGTCTTTGCACATGCAATTTCCTCTGCTCAGTTGGCCTCCCTTTTCTCTAGGTCCCTGAGTGAGTTTTAGGGCCTCTTCTTCAAAATTCCCACTGTACCTCTGATCTGATTGCATCATGATTTTTCCTTGGCTCTCCCTTTCCTCCAACCCCAACCCCAGTCCCCGCCCCCGTTGGTCTACAAGCTCCCAGACAGACAGGACCACGCTTTTTCACATCTGTATTTCCAGTACCCAGCATAGTGCATAAAGTGAATAAATGGATGGATGATGGATGAATAAATAATGGAGGCTGACCAGAGATAAAAGCGTGGCTGCTTTTTTGTGCCAAGGGGATATTTAAAGCTAAGGAAATGGATGAGAGCTCAGAAAAGAGTAGAAGCCTAAGAGAACAGGGGGGCAAAAGTTATGTACTTCCTTTTCAAATGCAGCTTTGATAAAACACTCTCAGTATGTCTTTGTAAAGGTATATGCATATGGACCAGATTTGGAAAGGGACATTTTGAAAGTCAAAATAATTGTGTTGAAATGTTGTGGTTGTGGGTGATTTTTTTTTTAAAGGCAACACTTGTTACATCGTCTTTTTGATAAATTTTTTTTCTACAGACACAGACTCAGAAACCTGAGAGAACATTCCCACGATCATTCCATGAGGAGGAAAAAACACACTAGAGGTAGTAGTATTTTGAATATGTGTGTGGCTAATGTTAAATAGCAGAAAGAAACGGGAGTAAGGGGCCAGCTGTGAAGTAAAAGTCATACCCTGCTATGAAAACCTATTGTTACTGTAGCAAACCTTGCTAGTTGCCAACTGGCCACATCAGTCACTCCAGAATGCACAAACTAATTATCAAAAGGTTTCTCTTCCTTTGGAGTGTGCTCTTTTCAATCTTCAAAAAGGGTTTCTCAACCTTCTTTTCTGTGAGTTATGGTGCTGCCACCTGCAGGTAAGAACTGGTCATTGCCCTGGAATTTACTGACCTTGGAGGCCACAAACCTGGCCTGACAGTTGACCCCTTCCCTTGGGAGCTGGCTCAAGACCATTTCAGGGGCATCCTAGAGCCCATGTTTATTTTATTTATTTCTTTTTCCTTTCTTTTTCTTTTTTTAGAGACAGGGTCTTGCTCTGTCTACCAGCAGGCTGCAGGCTGGAGTGCAGTGGTGTGATTACAGCTCACTGCAGCCCCAAACTCCTAGGCTCAAGCAATTCTCCTGCCTCAGCTTCTGGAGTAGCTGGGACTCCAGGCACATGACACCATGTCTGGCTAATTTTTTTACTTTGTATAGAGACAGGGTCTCACTATGTTGCCCAGGCTGGTCCCAAACTTCTGGTCTCAAGTGATCTTCCTGCCCCGGCCTCCTAAGATGCTGGAATTTCGAGCTCATATTTCTAAGCTTCTCTTTAGTGGGAAAGACCCAGGCATCCAGTGACAGCCTAGACAGCCTAAACTTGGACATTTGAAATTCTACTCCCACTTGCCCAATTGATCTGGGAAGTTCTCACGTAGCATTTTCTTGGCTTAAGTTGTGAACAAAGGCTGCATACTCCTCTCAGGCTTTGAGGGTTTCCTCTGAGGCTGAGCTTACCAATGAAGCACCAAGTCCTGTGACTTGCCCTCCTCAACATCCTGGCCCCATTTCTATCACCTGACCTTGTCCACACCACCATCCTTCCCGGGTAGCTTCTCCAGCCTGCTAACTGATCATCCTGGCCCTCTCCAAGGCATTACCTCCACTGCAGCCAGAGTGGGCTTTCTAAAACACAAATAGAAGAAGGGGGGTGGCAGATAAAGTTCAAAACTCTCAGCATGCTCCAGTCGGCCTCTGTGACTGGCCCCTGATGACGACACGCTCAATTCTTGTCCACCTCCCTTTGTCCCTGCTCTTTTAAACTGTTTACAGTTTCCTGAATACTCTATAACTCATCTGAGCCTAAGGGAGCAGTATGTACAAAACCTGGGAGGTAAGAGAGTTGTAGAGTGTTTTTGTACATACTGCCCTTTGGGCTCAGATACCTCTTTCCCTGCCTTCTCCATCTTCACCTGGCTCCTGTCTGTCCTTCAACAGTCAACTCAGGTGCCACCTCCTCCAGGAAGCCTCCACAGATGATCTGGTCCCTCCAATGTGTTCTCATAGCACCCTCGGCACACTCTGTCATTGGTCTTTTCACAGGAGTATATTTGAGGTTATGGCTGAATTTTATCCCCACCCCCAAAATTCATATGTTGAAACTCAAACCCCCAGCTTCTCAGAATGTGACTCTATTTGGAGATAGGACCTTTAAAGGGGTGATTAGGTTAAAAGAACGCTGTTAGGGTGAGTCCTAATTTAATCTGACTGGTGTCCTCTCAATAAGAGGATATTTGTACACAGAGAGAGACGTGCACACAGAGGAAAGGCCATATGAAAGCACAGCCAGAGGGAGGCCATCCCATCTCCCAACCAGAAACAGATCCCAGAAGAAACCAAACCTGCTGACACCTTGATCTCTGACTTCCAGCCTCCAGAACTGTGAGAAAAAATTCTGTTCTTTAAGAAGAAAGATTGTGGGTTTTGCTGTGGCAGCCCTAGGAAACTAACATCTACTCGCTTTTTCTTCTCCACTTTAGACTATGAGCTCCTAAGGGCAGGGACCACATCTTGTTTTTCTTGGCTTCCCACACCTGGCCTGGCAAGCGCACAGCCCAGGAATCACCAAATGACTTGCTGGTGTAAGTCAAAGCAGGAGGATGGATGGAACATGAATGAAAGGTGAATAGAAAAGTGGGAAAGAGGGCCGGGCGCGGTGGCTCACGCCTGTAATCCTAGCACTCTGGGAGGCCGAGGCGGGCGGATTGTTTGAGCTCAGGAGTTCGAAACCAGCCTGAGCAAGAGCGAGACCCCGTCTCTACTAAAAATAGAAAGAAATTAATCAGACAACTAAAAATATATAGAAAAAAATTAGCCGGGCATGGGGCAGGCACATGCCTGCAACCCCAGCTACTCTGGAGGCTGAGGCAGTAGGATCACTTGAGCCCAGGAGTTCGAGGTTGCTGTGAGCTAGGCTGACGCCATGGCACTCACTCTAGCCTGGGCAAAAGAGTGAGACTCTGTCTCAAAAAAAAAAAAAAAGAAAAATGGGAAAGAGAGAGTAGATGAAAAAGGCACAGAGAAGAATGGAGGAAGGAGGAGGATAAAGAGGAAGGAGAGAGAAAAGAGGACGCAAGAGGTATTTATGACAACACAGAGAGCTAGAGCTCCTTACTTTTCTCAGTCGCCACTGCAAGTCACTAATGTCAAAGTATCTTACCTTTTCCTAAAATACTGATCAGTGTCCATTTTTCTTATACAGTGACAGTTACAGTAAAGTAACCAACTACAATTTTGTAATTTCTTTCTTAACTATCTCCTTCTTTCCACTCCCTCATTCCTCACTTTTTCATTCTCTTTGGTCATTCTCAGAGTCAGTTTTATCACTCATTCATTTCTTTTTATTAATATTATTCATTTATTCAACTAATTGTTAGTGAGCATCAACACTGTGTGTGAGGTTTGGAATTAGGGACGGTGATAGAGAGACACAAAGGTGAATCTTTAACTAGTCAGTGTCCCCATGAACTTTGCAAACTAACAGTGGCTATAAAGCCTGACCCCAGAGAGTGTGATACAGCATGACAGGTGCTGAAGGAGCACTGGGACTCGGAGTGAAGAGAGTCTAGGAGACAGAGATGACTTGGGGTTAGAGAGTCCAAGAAGGCTTCATGGAGGAGGTGGTGTCTGAGTTGTCCTGAAGAAGAGTTAGCATTCCAATAGGTAGGGCCAGCCGGAAGCCCCTCTAGATGAAATAGCAAGTTTTTATGACAGAGAAAAGGGTCAACAATTCTGAAATGCAGCAGTTCTCAAAATTTTAAATATATAATCGAGTCACCTGGGGACCTGTTAAAAATGCAAGTTCCAGGATCCCAGAGATATTCAACTCATTAGGACTGAAAAGCACCCAGAAATACGAATTTTAAATAAGCAGCTGCAGGTTATTCTCAGGCTGGTCATCTTTAAAGCAGTCTTTGGGAGGCAAGGCTTGCGGAATTATTGAGTCTTGAAGATTCTGGTATCCTCCCAATGTGTCCTCGCTTACCAGAATCAGAATATTAATTGCCATGGGCTGGAGAGAGCTTGGGGACTGCCCTCGCTTGGGATCTCACGTTGCCTGCATCTGAGAAATGCCAGTAAAACATGTTGGTGTGGTCAGAGTCTGGGTGGGTGGTGATTCTCAGTGATTAAGTGTAAATAAATAAAAAACAAAATAAAAGCCCAGATAAGCAAATGGACTTTGGTCCTGAAAGCTCCCTATGGTGATGCCAGGGCCAAGTTCAGAGGAGGCTGGCCCTTCTCTATTCCTCCTGTTTCGGTTTCCGCATCTCTCTTTCCTTAGGACACATTCTGCTCATTAAGGAGATGAAGCAATTCCATTTTGGCCATGGGCTAAAAGGCAAGTAATACATCCAAAGGGTGGGAAAAGTTCCTGTGTTCCCATGCGTATGAGAAAGAAGCATTAGCAACTTAATACTAGAAAGTTTCTCCGGTGTTGGTTTTAATATATACATTTTTTTTTTTTTTTGAGACAGAGTCCCACTCTTTTTGCCCAGGCTAGAGTGCCATGGCGTCAGCCTAGCTCACGGCAACCTCAAACTCCCGGCTCAAGCGATCCTTCTGCCTCAGCCTCCCGAGTAGCTGGGACTATAGGCATGCGCCACCATGGCCGCCTAATTTTTTCTATATATTTTTAGTTGTCCAGCTAATTTCTTTCTATTTTTGGTAGAGACGGGGTCTCGCTCTTGCTCAGGCTGGTCTCGAACCCCTGACCTCAAGCAATCCACCCGCCTTGGCCTCCCAGAGTGCTAGGATTACAGGCGTGAGCCACCACGCCCAGCCTACAAACTGAGTTTTAATTAGACAAGTATTACATAAACCCATTCTCCCATGAAAGATGAAAATATATTTAAGAAGAGCTAACAGGTGTTGAGCAGTTACTGGGGCCAGGAAAAGTCTAAGGGCTTTATAGACATTATTTCAGTTGGTCCCCACAACAAATATACAGTACTGTAGGTATTATGACGTATGCCTGTTTTATGGATGAAGAAATTGTTTCCACAGGAGGGGGCAGTCAACTTTGTCCAGTGTTACTAAAAAGGACATGTAAGATAAGGACTGAGAATCAATGATTGAATCTGGCGAGATGGGGATTGTTGGAGACAGTGACAAGGACAGTCTATAGCGTGGTGGATGAACGTCAGACGGAAGGGGTCAAGGAGAGCCTGGGGAAAAGAGACCATGAGAGGTGAGGAAGTGCACACAGTGCGGATGGGCAGCTCTTTTTCAGAGTTTTGCCATAAAGCAGAGCAGAGCAGGGCCCACCCTTTCGAGGGTTCCAAGGAAGGGATTCTAAATATGGGACATATTACAGCATGTTTTGTACGCTGAAGGGAATTATCTGGACGAGAGGGGAAACTTTCGGATACTGGCGAGAGAAGGGAAATGAGGAGCAAAGTCCTTCCACTTCCACTTCTGTGGACAAGGAGCAGCGTCTCTGAGAACAGATATAGGTTGGTGGGTGGCAGTGGTGGTGGGAAGCCGTGGTCTTTTGTTCTGACGCTTCTATTCGCTCAAGTGAATGAGTGACGGCAACACCTGTGGTGGGCGGGGTGGGGGGGTGGAGACAGGGAACGTGTGTAGGTTTGAGGACACCTGAAGGCTTGAAAATGTCCTTTTGGACAGTGGAGGATCAACAGATTCAGGAGACACTGTGGGCAGCGCTAAGGTCCAACTCAACTCTGGTTGGAAATTTGAAAAAGACCGCTCAGTCTAGTTGAATGTGTTTTTAACTTAGTTGGAGACAGAGCAGGGGCAGAGCCTGGTTTAACCAAGTTGGGGTTTTGCCAGGCCAAAGGAAGGAGTGCCAAGGGTGTTGATAATGTGTGTACGAAAGGCAATAGGTACAGCCTTGGAGCATGGAATCCAAGAAAAGAAGAGAAAAAGAAAGAAAGAAAAGGCTCACGCTCGTAATCCTAGTACTTTGGAAGGCTGAGGTGGGAGGATCACTTGAGGTCAGGACTTCAAGACTAGCCTGAGCAACATAGCAAGACCCCATCTCTACAAAAAATAGAAAAATTAGCCAGCTGTGGTGGTGTGCACCTGTAGTCCCAGCTACTCTGGAGACTGAGGTAGCTACGAGGATCACTGGCGCCCAAGAGGTTGATGTTTCAGTGAGGTATGATGACATCACTGCACTCTAGCCTGGATATCAGAGCGAGACTCTGTCTTTAAATAAAAAAAAAGAAAGAAAAGGGAAGAGTGGGGAATTAGTGTTTAATGGCTGCAGAGTTTCAGCTGGAGATGATGAAAAAGTTCTGGAGATGGATAGTACCTTCACAACGAGGTGAAGGTACTTAATGTCGTTGAATTGTACACTTAAAAATGATTTAAATGATAAATTCTATGTTATATATATATTTTACTACAATAAGAAAATCATAAAAAATATTGAATACTTTAAAAAATCGATATCTTGCCCCATCCCAGTTAAATCAGAATCCCTGGGGTTGGAACCTAGACATCAGTATTTTAGTAGACTGTGGAATTGCTGAGTGAGTACATTTATTTCGCTCATTCATTCAAGAAACACACACTGAATGTGCATTATGAGCCAGGCGCCATCCTAGGCACCAGGGATGCCTGGGTGAATTTAAAAAAAACAGGTTCCTGCCCTCTTGGAGCTTACAATTCTGTGGTGAAACGTGGACAACAAGGCAGTAAACAAAGAAATATTTAACTACAAATTCAGAAACCTGTTTTAACCATCTAAGTGAGCTTGAACTAAGAAGGTGGAGATGGATGGAGGAGCAGTGGGGATGGATGGACTTGAGATATTACTGCAGGGAGAAATCACAGGTCTCAGGGATGGAGCACCAGGCAGGAACATCTGGCTGCATGTTGCTGATGGATCGGAAGTAAGAGGTTGGTGAGCGCGAGAAATAAAGGATGACTCCCAGGTTTCCAGCGTGAGCACTGGAGGACCAATGGGAGAGACACCAGTGGCTGACGATGACAAGTAGGGCTGACAACACAAGCAAATTGAAGTTATTCCACTTGCTAATTAAAACCGTGAAGTATGCTTCCATGTATAACACAAAACCACCGAATACATTTGGATGCACCCAACTCCCAGCCTTAGCAGTGATTGTCCCGAGTTCTGCAGGAGTCGCTTGTCCACCAGGGGCATAAGGATACCAGGATTTAATGTAGGAGAGATGATTCCAGTGCTAGCCTTTCTGCTAAGTGACTGAATAATCTTTGACATGTCCTGTCACTTGTTTGTGACTTAATTTCCTCATCTGGAAAAGTGGGGTTCGTAATATATCTCAAAACAGAGCTGTCTAGAAAATGAAATAAAGTAAGATAATGCATATTAAAAGGTTATAAAATGTTTCTTAATTATAACAGTTTAGGCATCCTTGTTTCAATTTTTTCTTTCACAGTCTTTTCTTTTTTTTTTTGAAATAGGGTCTCACTCTGTTGTGTGGGCTAGAGTGCAGTGGCGTCATCATAGCTCACTGCAACTTCAAACTCCTGGGCTTGAGGGATCCGCCTGCCTCAGCCTCCCGAGTAGCTGGGACTACAGGCATGCACCATCACACCTGGATAATTTTTCTATTTTTTTGTAGAGATGGGGTCTCTCTCTTGCTCAGAGTTGGTCTCAAACTCCTGGCCCCCAACAATCCTACTGTATGAGCCTCCCAAAGTGCTAGGATTACAGGCATGAGCCACCTCGTTTGGCCCCTTTCGTAGCCTTAACAATGCCACCTGAATCCACCATTTCCACAGCTATTAAAAATTTATCAGGCTGTATCTTTTAGCTGTTGTCTCTTGAGTATACCTACATTCCCAGTCATCCAAAAATCTCAAAACAGTTTGTGGATTACCACCATTATTTTGTAAGGCACTTCTAGAGAGGAAACATGCCACTGCTACCTGCAGCCAAGCGAGCTGTACCCCAGGTAGACAAGTGACTCCTGTAGAACTGGGAACAGTCGCTGCCAAGGCTGGGAGTTCGGTGCATCCAAACATATTCGGTGGTTTTGTGTTTTACATGGAACCATTCTTCATGGTTTTAATTAGCAAGTGGAGGCCAGGGGTGGTGACTCAAACCTGTAATCCTAGTACTCTGGGAGGCAGAGGCAGGAGAATTGCTTAAGCCCAGGAGTTGGAGGTTGCTGTGAGCAAGGCTGACACCACAGCACTCTAGCCCGGGCAACAGAGCGAGACTCTGTCCCAAAACAAAACAAAACAAAAATTAGCAAGTGGAATAATTTCAACTTGCTCGTGTTGTCAGCCCTACTTGTCATCATCAGCCACAGGGTAACTAGTGAGGGAGAGAATCAAAGGGTTTCTGTTGTGACAAGGAGTCCAACATTTACTTCTAGGGCGATTCCTATATAGGCTGGAAAATTGGGCAACTCCCTCTGGTTGCCATTAGATGTCACTCTAGACAGGAAAGAAAGTCCTTGGAGGTGTCTGCAGAACTAACTGTAAAGGAATGCTGTCGTTTGGCTCCAAAAATGGATTCGACCTCACTGCCGGGACTTGCCGCACTGAGAGTGCCAGGAAACGGTTGCCGGGTCCCAGCGATGGAGCGTGGAGGAAATATCCAGTTGCACCATATGCAATGGAAACCTCACTTCCCTGGAACCAAAACAGAATTTAGGACTGAACAAGACTGCCCTCCCCTTTCACCCTCCCTAACCCCTAAACCTTTGTTAACCACAAGTTTCAATTCTTCGCAGTTACAAAAGAACAGAAGTTTTTCCTATTTATTAAATAAACTCAAAAACTGCATTTTCTCTGCCTTCTTTCATGAAACACATCTTCCATTTCTGCTAGACTATGTGTGTGTGTGTGTGTGTGTGGCCCGAGGGCAAAAAACTGTGGGACTTATTCTCTCTTCACTTTTTAAACTTTTCCAGATTTAGATAGTTCAGTGACAAGGTCTGGTGTCCTCATATCTGATGAGGACCCTCAATGTCTGAACATTCATCTTAAGAGTCAAAATGAAATTGGTTGGGCCTAGTGGCTCATATCTGTAATCCTAGCACTCTGGGAGGCTGAGGTGGGAGGATCTCATGAGGTCAGGAGTTCAAGACCAGCCTCAGCAAGAGTGAGACTGCATCTTTACTAAAAATGGAAAGAAATTAGCTGGGCCACCAAAAATAGAAAAATTAGCTGGGTATGGTGGCACATGCCTGTAGTCCCAGCTACTCAGGAGGCTGAGGCGGGAGGATTGGTTAAGCCCAGGAGTTTGAGGTTCCTGTGAGTTAGGCCGATGCCATGGCACTCTAGCCCGGGCAACAAGGAGAGATTCTGTCTCAAAATAAAATAAAATAAAAAGAGTCAAAATGAAATAATGCAGATAGTATGTTTAACTCAGATTCTAGCCCACAGTAAGCTCTTAAGAAATGTTAACTGTTATTATTATCATTATTGCATCTGGACCATGAGGCTAAGATAATTGTCAGCCAGGACCTAGAGGAACAAGACTGGTTGCAAGGATGCAAGGCCACCGTCCCAAGGTGGCTGGGCAACGTAAACCAGGCTGTCACTGGGAACAACCCCTCCCTGAGCAGTCTGACCACAGGGGGAGGGGAAGTAGCGTGGCATCATGAAAACCAATAATTTTGCTGGTAACAGACACTGTTTACTGGCCGTGTTTTATATGACAATATAGCTAGGAGTTTTAATTGGCAACTAGAATGTCATCTCCATTATACCTGCCTTTAACTCTTCTTATCAGCAGTACCATTAACTTGTACTGAATACTGACTATGTTTTAGGGCCTTGTGCTAGACACTTGGCATAATTTCTCATCTAACTTCCCTGAGCCTCAGAGTTCTCGTCCATAATAATGGTAGGGTGTGTGAGAAATAGTTGATAATGTACAATTGTCTTGCTTTTTGTAGGCTTGTTTCATTTGAAAATAGGATAGGATGGCTTGCAAATCAATTCTAATGCTTTTTGCTTTTCCAATCCCTTCTCTTTTTTGGTCTAGCTGAGTGTTTTTTGAGACTTCACTCAGTCACAAAGCCCCCGGAAGCTTACTAATACCTCCTCTGTTCTGCTCTGAGCTCCAAAGAAATAAAGCAACTTGCTTCAAAGTTTTGCTGGCAGCGATTCTGGGGCTAGGAATCAACCAGTTCCTGAATCTTTGGCTCTGCTCAAGTAATCAGATCTCCATCCTCTCCCAAATTAACATGAGTGTTTGGTTTTTATGAAAATTAAATCTCTATAAGCATCCTGAGCAAAGAGCAATATAAATACCAGAACTGCCTAACAACCAGAAGGGATGTCATTACTCACTCACTCTGATATTTAGCTATGTCAGATGGGGAAAACCTTTTGCTTTATATAGCTGTGCTTAACAGACACGCAGGCTGCAGATGAATCAGGCAAGGAGCTCCAAATGCATGCAGGATGCAAAGGAAGTAGAAAATAGAGCCAAAGATGCTAGGGATCCTTCCTGGTATTCTGCACAGAGAAGATTCTTCACCAGCCTCTGACCTGGTTTGGAAACCATGAGAGTAAAGGCCTGACCACAGATCTCTGTGTAACTGAGTTAGAATTGAATGGAAATGGAAAATGAAAGAACTTGGATGGGCTTTCATTTAGTATTAAAGGGACAAAGGCTTAATGAGTGTCTTCGAGCACAAACTGTGGTGGGAGATGACTACCACTGTTTTTCCTTATGTATTAGATGGAAACAGACAAATTCTAGCTTAGTGAATTCAGGTTAGGTCCAGATGGGATCTTTTTGACATAAGAGTTAAATACTGGGATGTGTTACTGAGGTTGCAGAACCTCTTTCAGTTGGAGTGATTAAATACCTGTTTGTTTGGCAGAAGATTGGAGGCAAGGGAGTGAACTCTCTTAGCTCTCTAAATATATATACTTACCCTATTAACGGTGTGGCAACAAATATCCCTGTTTATCCAATAAACAGGTGTGCCTGAGGATTTCAGCACGTTTAAATTTATCAAGTCAATCCTAGATAAATATAAGACCTGTGCATTTCACAGAACAGAAACTGGACTCCAGCAGCCAGGGCTAGAATGGCAGAAGGGATCCTCGCTCTTTCTGTATGGCCTCTGATCATTGTCTCTTCCAACCTGTCCTTTGGACCCTCTAGCAGCTGAAGGCGAAGCTATGTGACCCCAAGTATCTTTGTCCAGGAGGAAAGAAAAGAAACTAAACCCTAGGGGAATGTCGGCAATGTGGGCTTGGCAAATGGGGAATGCTGGGAATGAGACCACAGTCCAGAGTTCAGATCTCACAGCTTGCCTCGCCCAGCCCTTCAAGAAAGATGAAGCGGTGGCTCCCGAGATGGGCTCTCAGCTTTGGAGCTGTGAATCCTGCTTCTGAATCATATTGCTGTTCTAAGCCCTTGTGTCTTATTATAGCTAGAAACACTTCATCCAGTCTGGCTCAGGCTGCAGAGAACTAAACATGTTGTCAAAATACTCCTTAAACTTGGGGTCCAACAAGACCGCACAGGCAGCTGTCTTTATTATCAAACTGTTCTGTCTAATGCTTACCAAAGCATTTGCAGCATTGCTCCCATCACGGTGCTCTTCAAAATGAATTTCCCTCAGAAGCAGTTTTTTAAATTATTGCGAATTTCTGGAAGGAAACTTGCAATATTAGTTACCACGGGAGAAGGGACCTAGGAGGTAGGGGACAGGGGTGGAAAGGAGATGTGTTTTTCACTGTATACCTCTTTATATCTTTTGACTTATTTACATGCATCAATTACGTATTTCAAAATAAATACAATTTTTAAACACAAAATTTTAAAATTCTGTGTAGAATTAAACTTAGCTCTTTCTTTTCCAAATCAGGTTTATTTTCCTTTCTTTTTCAGCTCCCAATTTCACTAATAACCACAACGACCACATCTACCTTTTGCTGACCACTTATATACTAGGCACTTTGCTCCACATCTTCCATTCATGATCTCATTTAACAAGCCAACGAGAAGGTTCTGTGATTATTCACATTCTACAGATGAGGCAACTGAAGCTTAGGGAGAGGTCCTTTAGCCAGTAAATGTCAGATCTAGGATTCAAATTTGGGTCCGTCTGACTAGCCACAGCTTACAACACCCACAACCTACTGCCTCAGTACCTATAAGAACAACGAAGTATTAAACTGCATCAAACACATTAGGAACTTTCTTACAAATTCTGTCATCAACCAAATTCCTAAAAGGCACTAAAGTAATGAAGCACATTTAATGCCTGCTCTTTGTTCGATGGCAAAGCTGGGTGTTCAGTACCTGTGCCTTTATGTGTTGGGGAACAGGTTATTTCTGCAGAATGACTGGCTAGCCAGGCTATCAAAGTATGAGGCTTTTGTTCCCCTGCAACCAAATCCCAAGCAAGGACCCTCTCACTTGAACACATTGTGAGCAGCATTCAAATGGAAAGTGTACCCTTTTGGTTTGAGTTAGAAGACAGCACCGGTAGACACACCAGCCCTATTTCTGGCTTAAGGGGAAAAGCTCTCAGGTTCAGAGCAAAGCTTTAAGAATCTTATGGGCCCCATGAAAGGACAAGCCCCTGTATTACTGGTAGTTTCTATGGACACGAGAAGAAAGGACAGGATGGCAATGAAAAATAACCAAGCAGCTCGCAATTTGAGACGAGGCTGCAGAAGGCCAGGTGGAATAACAGCTGGTAATATATCACACACCCTCATGAAGCCCTGTCATCCAAAGATAGAAAAGGGGTTTTATAAACAGTCATCGATTAGTCAAAGTTTTGTGGTGAAAATCAAGGCAGGGATCTGGTAATCATCCTTAAATAAACCTGCCTTCCTTCATGTAGCTTATTCTCGCTGTTAGGGAGGGGCTTTATAAGAATATCCTTGAGATACTTTGCAGTTCAAAAGCATCTTCACATGCTTTACCTCATTTGATCAAGCAAGGGTCCTTGTCGTGCTCTAGTGCTGGCGTCCAAAAACCTCCCTCTCCACGCCCCCTTCCCCTCAAAAAGCAATCAAGTGAGGCTGCCTTTGAATACCAGTGGCAGGCAGGGTTCCATGTCTGTGGGCTGTGTCCAGGTTAGAGCATCTGGGAACACATACTTGATTTTAAACAATAAGAGTCACGGCGATTCAGTGTTGGCACTAGAACAAGATGTAAGAGGGATTTCTCCCGCCTCCTTCCTCTTCAAAGTTTGCATTCATGATGCTCTTGAAATTAACCATGCACAGTATGAGTGTCCACCAGGGTGAGCCAGGTGGCCAAGAAGCACAGGTGATGGGAACATTCTGAGCCAGGAGACCTTGCTCTCTCCCAGTGCCCACCGGTCTCTAACCAATAAATCCCAACAGAATGCCAACCTCCACGCTATGCAGGACTGCCATCATTCCAACGACATGACCTGGAAACTGACTCCTAATTAATAGTTAAGAATTTTAGAAAAGATCCAAACTAAATATGTACCGTGGCTGACAGGGGCTTTCTATAAGAAAGCAAACCTTCTCATAAGTGTTTTAAAAACTTAACCTTTTTGAAACTTTCATTATTTTCCCCCAAGGAGAAAAAGTAAATTGAATTTAAATTCTCCTTAACAAGAGAATTAAATACTAAGGAAGAGGATTTTGTTGGCTAGAGTTGATCTTTTGGGGGCCACAAATTATTGTAGTATCTACAATTTTTTTTTCATCTTCCAAGAACCAATCTTTTCCCCATTAGGAGCAATATTGCCCCCTTTGAGAATACATTTCAAAGAGGAAATTCAAACATTTGTCTTTTAGAAACATAATTTTTCTTCCAAAATGGCCACTTATGCATCATTCCATATAGAGAAAAATTAGCCGGGCATGGTGGCACATGCCTGTAGTCCCAGCTACTCAGGATGCTGAGGCAGAAGGATCGCTTGAGCCCAGGAGTTTGAAGTTGCTGTGAGCTAGCCTGATGCCATGGCACTCTAGCCCAGGCAACAGAGCAAGACTCTGTCCCCAAAAAAAACCAAACAAAAAAACAAAACAAAAAACAACAGCAACAACAACAAAAATAAATTCTCCTTAACAAGAGAATTAAATACTAAGGAATAGGATTTTGTTGGCTGGAGTTGACCTTTTGGGGGCCACAAATTATTGTAGTATCTACAATTTTTTCATCTTCCAAGAACCAATCTTGTCCCCATTAGGAGCGATATTGTTCCCTTTGAGAATGCATTTCAAAGAAGAAATTCAAACGTTTATATTTTAGAAACATAATTTTTCTTCCAAAATGGCCACTTATGCATCATTCTTAACTTGAAAATTATGAGCTGTATCACACAACTGGCATTACAGTGCTGAACAGGAAAAAAAGGTCTGTTGTGTATGTTTTCGTGTTTCAAGCTTTTTTTCCCTTTCCCAATCAGGTAAATTTGGTCTTAATCACTTTATTTCTGTTTTAAAATCTGTGGCCCACAGATCGACATCTGTGGCCAAGTTGCCGCTCAGCAACCCTGCAACAACCTGGTTGTTTACTAAGCACAAAGAAAGCAAGGTTGTGTACTGTACCTTCAAGTTAAGCTCGGATTTTCCCTTCTAGTCTGGAAGAAGCGGAATGGCACGTTTGAATCGGCCGGGATCCCTGGGGGTGTGTGCAGCAGGCATCTGCTCCTTAAATAGTGTGCCCCCTCCCCTTGCACACTCAGACGGCCACGGGAAGCCTGCCTAATCTCTCCTGCTGTGGGAAGGGTGTGATGAACGAGAAGCTTGGGTTTATTTCTGGCTTCAACCCACAACCCATTTATTGTGTGATCCTGAGTAAAATAATTTAGCCTGGTTGTCCCCCATCTCTGTCCTCTAGAACATGGATATGATGTTACTAAATCTGCAGCCCAGGGATGTCCTAAGAGGAAGACAGGCCATTGGTAAAAAAACCCGGTGAGGACCCAAAGGGAATGTGTGCAAACTCAAAGGTTTATTACGAGAACTGCAAATAGATCTGAACTTTAGTCCAATAAACACATCCGGGGAGTTCTAAAGTTCCGTTGGTTCTAAACCACACGCTAACCACACCCCATGATAAAAATCAAAACAAAACCAGGTAACAACCTGTGCTTGTTGGTCTTTTCTCCCAAGACAAATGGCTCAGCCGCAGGGGTGTCTCCTGCTGAGCACACGTGGACTGCTTTCCCTGGGAGGGCACCCGCGTTTATTAGCTGACACTGATCACACGGTCATTACTTCACCAGCTGGCCACTAAGCCCACCCCCTCGGCTGGGGAAGGTGGTAAAGAAGGAATAGTGACAGCTTGGACATCTGACACCACCAACCTGGCAAGGAATTGGCAGAAGCTAAGCCGAGGAACCTGAAGGGAAAGTGTAAAGTGCTGCCCTCAGGCATGTCCCAAAGCAGCTCCCTCTCAAAACTTCCTGCCCTTTACCTGAGGCCCATTGGCCTTGCAGGTCCCAAAGCTAACTTCCGATCCTCTACACATCCTGATCCTGGAAGATGTGACAAGCTCCCTTGGGAGAAAGAGCCATCATTGTGAGTTGACACAGGCTTAATCCCAAGGGTCCGATAGGTGATATGAACATCAGGTTGGGAAAGGAGCTAACGAGCTCTCAGTTGCACTTGACCCCTAAAATCACCAATTGTTTTGAATATTATAGTCCCAGGTATTGACAGCACCTCTAGACACCAATCAGTCACCTTGCAAATTCCTGCCCTTGGTCAGAAAGTACCGGGGCAAAAAGGTGTAGGTGAGCTGATACAAACCCCCCCACTCCCCTTAGAAAAGGAGCATATGGAAGAATGATCTGCCATGAGGAATCTGCAACTGGCAACAGTTTTTCCCCTAGGGGCAGCTTTTGTCAAGTCTTTTCAGAGGGAACCCCTCACCTCTCAGATTTTAGTGTACCTGGAAGTAATCGGGCTCTTGGATCAGACAGGTTCTAACTGTGCCAAGAATCTCAACACTGATATATAAACCAAACCGATGATGGATTGATTCACTACAGGAGGCAGCACAGCAAAGCAGATACGGGCACAGTGGCTCATGCCTGTAGTCCCAGTTAGTCAAGAGGCTGAGACCAGAGGATGGCTTGAGCCCAGGAGTTCAAGGTTACAGTAAGCTGTGATCATGCCACTGCACTCCAGCCTGGGTGATAGAGCAAGACCTCATCTCAAAAAAAAAAAAAAAAAAAAAGTGAAAGAAGTCATTCTCAAAAAGACCATATACTTTATGATTCCATTTATATGAAATGTCCAGAATAGATAAATCTATAAAGACAGAGAGTATATTAGTAGTTGCATGGGGCTGGGGGAAGAAGTGGGGAGGAAATGGAAGTGATTGCTAAGGGGGACACAGTTTCATTTTGGGGTGATGAAGATGTTCTAAAATTGGTTGTGGTGAAGGTTACACAACTTTGAATATATTAAGTGCCATTGGATGGTGCTATACATTAAATGGGTGAGTTGTATGGTATGTGCATTATATCTCAATAAAGCTGTTTTTTGTTTTGTTTTGTCTTTTAAACACCCGTTCTCTGGAGCAAGACTGCCTAGCTTGAATCCTGCTCTACCACATACTAGCTGTGTGACCTGGTGGCGAGTTACTTAGATCATCTGGGTCTCAGTTTTCTCATCTTTGAAATGAAGATGCTAGTTATTACGTAAAGCACTTAAAATTTAGCGTGTGGTACATAGTGAGCCCTATGCAAGGGTTAACTGTTACGGATATTGTTATTATTATTACTCATATGTGTCTCCTAGGGACACCTCCTAGCTGGTTCTGAGGTACTCTAGAAGCCAAGTCAGAAGCATACGTAGAAAACATGAAGTCAGAAGCATGAGGATGATCTTGTGGGACACGCATCAGACCTTGGAAAGCCCTGCGCTCACTCGTCCGTCACGGTTATATGAACGTGTGCCAGGCCCTGCTCTTGGTGTGGAGAAAACAGCAATGACCAAAATAGACACAATTTCCTGCTTATGTGAAGCTAATGTCCTAGTGGAGGAAGATTGGCAATGAGCAAATAAACATAGCAGGCAGAGATTAGAACTCTGAAAAACTAAAAAGTATGATGGAGACCAGTGGGCACACCAAGTCCAGAGTCAGGGGAGTCCTCTCAAAGAAGGGGACATTCTGATTATGAAAACCTCCTGGGGAAGGGCATTCTGGCTGTGGGAATAGCTCCCTCCAAGATCCTGAAGCAGGAACACACCAGGTGTGTTGGAGGAAAGGAAGGAAGGCCCACGTGGCTGGAGAGTGAGGAGCACCAAGGAGAGGAGGGGTGGGCAGTAAGGCTGGACACACAGGCAGGGCCTGCAGGCCACGTGTGACAGCCAGCCTTCAGGAGGACCCTCAGTGACCCCTGCTTCTTGTAGTTCATTCCCTGCGTGGTCCCCTCCCATATTGAACAGGGCTGACCTGTGTCCTATAGCTATACCAATCCAGTTTTAGAGAACCCCTGTGACAGCTATGTCAATGTGGTTTAGATACAGCAGGAAAGGCTTCTTTGGCCCTTTTAGATCTAGACATCATTAACTTAAACACCTTTAGAAAGACTTCTCTGTAGGATCTTCTGTTCTCATGGTTGCTGCTGGTTCCCAGCTAAACTGATTTACTTCAGGGATTCTCCCACAATCTCACCGATGTAGTTCCTTATCCAGCAGCACGGATCGAGGTGCGAAACATACCCCTCCCTCTATTTTCACTAAACCAATCACTCACACCAGGTGTCTATATATGTAGATATCTCTGCAGAAGGGTTGGGGAGACGCAGGGATTAAGTTGTAGAAACACGAGCGCATTAAATTCAATCTTTTCCCTAAAAGTCCTCTGCCATTTCCACAGTTCAGGCTCCAATTTCCCCCCACATGGCTCAGACTTCCTCTCTTCTCCTTCTTCTCTTTCTCTTCCAATTTCAAATTTTTGATTCATTTTTAAATGCAGAGTATTTGGGCTCATTCTCTTACTGCTTTGATATGTTCAGACCTAGGCTCTGGGTCTCATGTTTCCTTAAAACATTTACCCACTATTCCCTAAAGTTGTATAGCCATAAAAAGAGCTAATCAAGACAAAGCGTTGATATTTCATGGTTGTTATTATCTGTTGTCAGACTGCCCAGCAAAGATACTGTAACAATGTATACTGCAATCAATAAGTGATGCATAAATATACCAGTTTTACCACTGCCTCAGTGTTATCAAATTTTATTATTTTATCTAACTAAATTAGGTGGGAAATGGCACCTCTGTGTTCTTTTCAATTTAATGTTGTTTGCTTATTAGTGAAATCAAATCTTTTTTCAAAAAAACCAATTCCTTATATTTGGTTTTTCTTGTGTAAACTGTCTGCTCACATGCTTTGATCATTTGCTTCATCCTTTCAAAGAGCCTGGAAATGCCTGTCTGAAACTTTGGCGGCAACAATAGATAATGTATCAGCCATTCGCAGCCTGTTATTGTTAGCTCCTGACACTGCTATTTTTGGCAAGGGACTTTAGTTCTGCTTGTGGTCTTTAGTTCAGTCTAGTTAAAAGAATTTCAGCCCAGGGAACTTAAACCATCACCATTTCCTCCTGCTGTCTTTAACAGATGATGAGGCTGGAAAGACGGCAGAGTGAGGAAGGATGCTCCAGTGAGAGGTAGGAGGAGCTTGTTTCTGCTTGTTTGTGATTCAGCGTGTCACTCCTTGTTCAAAAACCTGAATCAGTCCTGTTGGATCACTCATGCTTTCTGACTCACGTCTCACAGCTCTGTTTAGATGAAGTGAAATCTAATAGATAAACAAGAATGTTTTCTGGCTGATGCTTTGTCTAGTCCTTTGCTCTAAATTAGCCTTTTCCAGGTACCCTGGAGCTGGACAGAGGTAGTTTCTGTCATTATAACTGAGATGATACAAGATAAACGGTGTAGAAATAGAGTTATTCCTCCCTTCTTCTCCCTAAACCTTAGGTCCAATCAGCACTAAATTTTGCCTGTTCTATCTGCTAAATATCTCTTGAATGCTTCTACTTCTTGCCAGCCAGGCTGCTGCCACGTTAGCACAGGGCCTGGGTTGCTCAGACTACCTCCTCTCAAGGATTCCCAAGGTTGTTCTTGCTTCTCTGCAATCCATTCTACAACCAGTAAAACTTGGCTAAAAAAAAAAAAAAAAAAGTGAGCCAGGGTGAATTTAGAGGGGGTGCACTGGCACGGCCTTCTGGTTTGAGTGATTTGATTGACTCTTTCAGCAAAATTTTATGGCTGAGGGGATTGACAGAGGGGGAGAGGGGGTGGTGAGGGTGGTGAAAGAGT
Organism: Propithecus coquereli; assembly: GCF_000956105.1. Lineage (NCBI taxonomy): Eukaryota > Metazoa > Chordata > Mammalia > Primates > Indriidae > Propithecus > Propithecus coquereli. The sequence continues at coordinate 7,371,113 of NW_012153729.1, forward strand.
GTTGCATAGCCCCTGAAACTGGCAGGCACTCAATTCAAGTTCATTGAGTGATATTCCTAAAGACCAATGGAGCAGAAAAACATGTGTGGCCAGAGGGGACTGAGATACAAAGTAAAATAGGGCAGAATGACACGCTACATTTGTTAATCTTCCAAAGGCAGCCATGTAGATCTTATGGGATGAAGTGGAAAGACATCAAATATAGGCAATCAATGAGTTCAATTCAACAGTTAATAGACACAAGGCACCAAGTGAGGAGCTGCAGAAACTGCCAGGATAAGCCAACTGCCTTCAGGGAGCTTGAGGTTCTACAACAGGAACAATGCCGTACAAAGCATACTTTTGTAAAGGTGGCAATACAGACACAAAGAAGGAGGCACAGCATTATAGAGAGATTTAATGACTAAAAGTCGGGGAAGATGTTTGTGAAGGTAGCATTTGAGATGGACCTTTAGGATGGGCATGCATTAGCATGTTGGCTTTATTTGTAGCAAAGAAACTTTAAAGCACAGGGAACCACTTGGGCAAAAAAGCAGAGGTGGGAAGGTCTCCAACACGTGTAAAGGAAGGTGGTGAATCTATGTGGCTGCAGGAGTAATTTGGTCTGTGGGGAGTTAGTCCTAGAAATCTATGTCTGAGTCAATTTATGAAGGACTTTGAACGTCGGGCAGAGAGATTTAGACTTGTGTATTTGCAAAGATAAACTGCAGATTTTTGTGTGTAGGAAAGTGACATGATTCTACCCGTGTTTTAGGCAACAGCTAAACTGGTTCAAACATAGATTACGTACAAATGTGGCATCTACCTGTCCAGCTGAGAAAGAGGTATTTTAATCACATAATTAAATTCATTAATGGTGGAGGGGCTCTTATTTTCCAGGACCAACCACAACCCTTTTCCAATTTTATAAACAGATTAAAAAAAAAAAAAGGCTTCCAGACTTAGATCTCTGGGAAAACAGAAGTAAATACTGACACAGTCTTGCTTTGTTTTCCCAAGAGAGGCCTCCCAGGCGATTTCTCTAATTACCTAGAAAAAAATTTAAACTTGTTTTTCCCTTTAGATTTCAGCCGAGCTGAGGGGAAAATTGCAGTATTGCTTTAGATTCTCCAGCTTTGATTTGGACGCAATATTGTTCTTAAGGGAGTTCCTCCAAAGTCTCTCTGAGCAAGGAATCTCTAGGTATTTGCTCCCGGTAACTAGGAGGGAGCTACGAAGAAAGTAAGAGAGGCGGGGCGCAAGGGGCTTATCTTAAAAAGAAAGAAAAAAGGCGGGGGGGGGGTCCCGTCTATCTCTTTAGCATAATTCCGTAGGAAAATTAACTGCGGCGAAAGCCAAGACCTAGCCTCTGGTCAGAGCCTCCGGACCAGATAGGATCTGGCCAGGGAAGGACAGAGTTTCTGAGCTCTCCCGCCTGGCATCACTTAGCACTTAATTCCGCCAGGCTCCCACAGGGGCGCTTGTAGCTACAGCCTAGCGCCGGTAGAGCCAATAAGAAGCCAGGATTCCCCGCCTGTCTCGAATTCCAACCAATCGGCGGCCCGAACTTTAGCTTACTAGCCGGAGCCTTCGTTGTCTGGGAATGAAGGCAAGCCCCTTTAGAGTTGCCAATAACTGTCATGGCTGCGGCCCCTGGCGGAGGGGACGTGAAGTGAGGAGGGGGCTGGGAGGGGAGAGGACGCAGGCGAGGAAGATCGGCCGCCGGGCCCCGGTAAGTACAAGAAGGCCCGTGGCCCAAAAGTGGGGAGCAAGGGAGTGTGGGGCTCAGCCTTCCGCGTCCTCTGAATTCTCGGCCAAGGTGAGAGGAGTCTGGGGTCTGCACCCAGAGAATGGCCTCAGGGGATCCCTTTTCCTGAGGGGAGTCAAGGGACTGGCAGTTGTCTCCAGCTCTTGGCCATTTCCTTCCCTCATGTCCTCAGACTCTTGCTCTCGGCCCTGGCTTGGTCCTGTGGGGGTCTCTCGTCAGAAATAAAGCCTCTCGCCAACAAAGAATCCCTGCCTCAGGTTTGTCGTGGCTGGGCCCTGGCCCAGAGGGCGCCCAGGGCTGATGCCATGAGTATTTATAGGCCTCTAGGAGTCCCCACGCCCGGCCCAAATAAAGATCGTTGTTTCTGCGGCGCGCGCTCTTCACTGCTGCCCGGGGCTCTCGAGCCCTGCCTGAGCTGAGATGTTGCAGTTGCTTTTTGCCCCTTCCATCTTTCCAGAGTCGTTTTAAGACTCCTCAGAAGCAACCATAGGATCACAATACTTGTCATCGTATAAACGGATTCCTGCCGCACACCCCCAATGCCCGCTTTTCACAGTCCCTCGCGTGCCACGATGTGAGTCCCTGCCCGGTGCCCAGTGCCAGCTGCAAGCAAAGCTCCGCTCTTTCATTGGTGTGTAACCACCGCTGCACTTTGGCGTGTTCATTGACGCGGTCACGTGCTGCTACATCCCACCCTCTCTTCTGAGCTTTTTTGTGGCTCTTGGGGAGAAAAAAGGAGGGAGCTCTATATTCAATCTGTTTCTTTCTGGTACGTGGGTTTGTGCATTGGAGGGAATGATAGTTTCTCATGCTTTATTCAAGACGCTCAGGTTAGTTTCAGTTATTCTGTGGGTACTCTTAGGTGGAAGTGGGGAGGGGGAGTTTTAACGTTTTCATTTTACAGATGTGGAGACTGGAGAGGCAAAGGGTCAGGGCCAGGGTCACCCAGAGCCAGACTAGAATCTGAAAGTCCAGATTCTTCAGTTCTTTATTCACTAGAGCCAATTGTTTCCTAGGTGTAGATCTGAGGAAATCCAGTTCCTTAACTTCTCTGAACCTCTTGGTGGTTTTAAGCATGAAATGAGATGGTGTTTGTAGGATCCCTAGCATGCTGTCTAGCACTTACTAGGTTCTTAACGCATGTTGGCATTCATTCATTTTAAGTAACCACCGGGTAGTTCTCTGGCTGATTTCTTGAGTTATTATTTATTGTGGTCTCTCTATATTTTGGGGCATAAATTATTTCAGTGTTTCTCAGTTGAGAGGGCAGGGAGGGGTGTAGTCAGGAACAAGGTGAAGCTCTTCCTGGGTTTTGGGAACCATTATAGTGTCATTAGAGATGTTATTAACAGGAATATGTTGCATACAAGAACAGCATGGAGGCAGAAAAATGTCGAGAACCACTGAAGAAAGAAGAAAGAACACTGTGGTATTTCTTTATGGTACTCTTGGCAAAGAGTACCAAGAAGAGCCAATCTTATTATTCTAAAGAGATAGTTTAAAAATTTCTTTAAAGCAATGGCACAGTTTAAGTTTCATTATCTAAAGAGTTAAATAAATGTGATCCATGGAATAAAAAAGTTTGAAAATCATTGTAAAGATCAGGACACATCAGAAATGCAGACTATAGTTAACCCTGGAACTATAGCACATTCTGGAGATAGCACATTCAGATAAAATCCACAAACACCCTGCCAGTCTTATTTTAGCTGCAGTACTAGCTCTAACTTCCTTGCTCACTGGTTCTCTTTGTCACAACTGCAAAAAGGGAAACTGGCAGATACTGTGGAGTAGTGCCTTGACCAGGGAGGTGAAGTACAAACCATCCCATTGATGATCAGCTCCCAAATAATTGAGAGTTAACTGCCCTTGAATTCCCACCCCCTCTCACCCTACAGCCCTTTGTTTGTGGTGACCCCACATCAGATTAGAGTGGGAGAGCCAGGGCTGGGTAGTGAAATGGAAGAAAACAGAAAGCCCTTCATATTTCTATTTTGGGAAGTTGCTAGGGAGTGCCAGCTCCTAGTGTTGAGAATAAGCCTCTTGGAAGTCTTAACTCCTGTAGAACTAATGAGAAATGAAGATCGTGATCCTTCCATTCCTTCCTGCTGCTCTTTCGTTAATTCAGGCTGAGGGAAACAATTTCTATATGAGAACGAGGAGCACTAATGTATGATAAATATTTCCTACATCCAAGGTCTTATGTATTTAGCTTTATCTAGTGAGTCAAGTTGAGCTCTGACAGTAGCGGTCTGAGCTGGAAAGACACAAAGCCTCCATTCCTGGTGTTCAAATGAGAAGGTTCTAGGTCAGGCTTGGCACCTGCAGGTAAATGTGTGTCAATATTTTTTATGTTGTTATTGTGTCAGTGTTGTTTCCAGGATGGCGTCTTTCTTTACCAAAGAGGTAGGCTCCTTTAAAAATATTGTTTAAACCCTGTTTCCAAGCAGGCCTGGATTTGTTTACAGCAGCACAGGTGAACTAAGGGGTAGGCCACAGCTAAAACAGGAATGGTTTTCTTCCAAGCTGACCCGCCAGCCAGAATGTGTGGTTTGATGATCAGGGGTTTGTATAATGATAAGCTTGCCTGTGGCTGCCGAGACAGTAGTAAACAGTGTGGGTCCCATGGCATGGCAAGTATGGTAAGGGCCACATTTAGATCCAGGACTGATGCCTGATCTCACATTGATTGCTTTGGGTTTTTCTAGCTCCAAAGACCAGAAGTTATCGGGGGATGGTGGGGGTGCCCAAGAGAAAGAGAACCTTGAAGGGCATAGAGGGCATTTAGGGAACCAGAAATTTTAGTATACTATAATTAAATGGATCCAGTTTTTGTAATTTCAGGATCTTCTTGAAAAAGAGATTTGTGATACCAATTTTCCTTAGCAGGGAGGTGAACCGAAAAATACTAGGAAACACTTAGAAAAGATGCATGCCGGAGAGAGACTGAAGGGTGTACTCAAAGAGCGTAAACCTCCATTGAGTTGACATGTTGCCCAAGGAGGGAATATTGCTTAATAACATAAGGCAAAGCCTATTGCAAAATCAGAATCAAAAGTTGCTTACTTTTTAAATTATGGTAAAATATACATAGCATAAAATTTACCATTTTAACAAGTTTTATAGCATTAAGTGCAACATTCACATTGCAACCATCACCACTATCTATCTCTAGAACTTTCTCATTTTCCCAAACTGAAACTCTGTCCACATTAAATACTAGCTCCCATTCTCCCCTGTTCCTACCCCTGGTGTCTATCTTTCAACTTTCTGTGATTCTGACTACTCTAGGAACCTCATGTAAGAGGAATCATCCAATATTTGTCCTTTCGTGGCTGGCTTTTTTCTCTTGACATAATGTCTTTAAGGTTCATCCATATTATAGCATGTGTTAGAGTCTCCTTCCTCTTTAAGACTGAATAATGTGCCATTGTAGGGATACACTTCATTTTGTTTACCCATTCATCTGTCAGTGGATAGGGGTTTCATCCACCTTGTGGCTATTGTGAATAAATAATGCTCTAATGAACATGGGTGAACAAATATCAGTTTGAGTCCCTGTTTTCACTTCTTTTGGGCATATACCCAAAAGTGAGAAGTTGCTGATTTTTTAAAAGATACATTGGATATATTCACATGGTTTGAAAATTAAAGCAAACATCAGAAGGTGCACACTTGACTAGTCTAAAAAAATCAAAAGGTACAAAAATATATAGAGTAAAAATGCTCCCTCTCACTCCTACTTACTCCCTAGCTACTCAATTTATTAATAAATTTACAATTTATTAATTTTTTCATTTGTGGATTATACTTTTGGTTTAAATCTAAGAAATCTAACCCAAGGTCACAAAGGTTTTCTCCTATCTCTTCTTACAGAAGTGTCATAATTTTACATTTAGGTCTATGATCCATTTGAGTTAATTTTTTTATATGCTACAAACTATATTTCCAAGTTCTTTTTTTTTTGCATCTGAATATTCAGTTGTTTCAGCATTATTTGTTTAAAAGACTATCCTTTCTCCGCTGAATTGCCTTTTACCTTTTTAAAAAATCAATTGACCATGTATGTCTGGGTCTATTTCCGGACTCTCTGATTCCAGGCTGATACCACACTGCCTTAATTACTGTACCTTTATAAGTTGTAAAGTCAGGTGGTGAATATCTTCCAATTTTGTTATCTTGGGGTAGTCTAATTTGAATGTTTCTTATTATGAGTGGAGTTCAACATCTTTTCATGTGTAGAAACTACTGGATTTCTTGCTTTTATAGTCTCTCTGGGTTAGAAGAGATCATAAAGTCATCCCTTTCCTACCCTCTACCTGATGTATTAATTATATCCATAATTTTCCAGCCTCTACTTGGTTCCCTCTAGTGATGGGGAACTCATTGCCTCACAGGGCAGACCATTCCATTTTTTTATACAGTTCTAATTATGTAGAAAGATAATACACATTTTGAGTCTCAGTCTGCCTCTTATGGAGTCCTCCCCCTGGTCCTAGTGCCTGTTTTGGGACCTCCCAGGGTAAGCCTGGCCCTTCTTACCTGTGGTAGCCATACCTTTCTAGCCCTGTCACCTGATGTGTGTTTTTGACGTACTGGCTATGCATCTTTGGTTCTTTTCACCATTTCTCATGTAGTTTCTCCAGCCTGGTTGCTGCTCTCTGGAAGCCTTCCAGTTTTATCAGCGTCCTTCTTAAAGTGTGTGATGCACAACTGAACAAAATATTCCAGGTATGCTCTGATATGTACAGAAATCAGACTTACCACTCTCTTGTTGGGGCATGGCATCTCTGTTAATACAGTTTAAATGTGAATGAACTTTGGTGGGCATGCTCACTCATATTGAAATTGCATTTAACTGAGCTATTTGTGGTAGTTGTATACAGTAATTTTTGAACGTAAGTGCAGGACTTAATATTTTTCCCAGTTAAATTGAACCTATTAGATTTGGCCCATCATTTTAGCCTGTTGAGAGCTTCTTGGATCTTGACTTTGATCTCCTTTCCAGGTTTATGTTATTCAAGAACTTGATTAACATACCATCTGCTTCCTCACCCAAGTCATTGATAAAAATATTGGCTAGAACACCACCAAGGATAGAACCCTGTGGCTTGCTATTAAAAACCTCCCTCCAGCTTAACACAAATCTATCAATTAGTACCTTGTGGGCACAACTATTGAACTAAATACAGATCCACCAAATTGTGTTTTTGATGTGTTGGGCATGACTAGAGTATAAGTACAGCTAATGAAGATTGTGCTAGAGGGATTAGAAGGACAGCTGACTCCTCACCTCGCCCTCAACCTGAGCCTTGGCCTCTCACTCAGCTCTTTTTGACTGTGGTTCTGAGCTTGAAAGCATCCGTCCCTTTGATTTCACCTTTGCTTGTTGTTGCTGCTTTTGCCTAGATACTTGTCATGGCAAATCGAGACTATCGTAACTGTCTTCTAACTTTTCTGCCTGCAATTTTTTTCCCTTCTCCCTCTGATCCATTCTCTACCCTCTTAAAATACTGCGGCCTACTTAGAAACCTTCAGTGACTCCTCAGGGCCTCTCCATCCTGGCCCCTGAGCCTGCCTGTGTGGTCTTTCATTTCTTCACTCCCTCCTTGCTTGGGCCTTCTGCTCTAACCAGACAAATCCGGTCACCATCTTTCACGAAGGCTCTGTGCGTTTCTTCCTTGGCGCCTTTTTGGGACTTCTAATTCTTGCTTCGATTGTTTTCATTTCACTCCTAAGCTTTCTTAAGTGCACAGTTCTGGCCTCTCTGCTTCCGGGAATCCTTCCCTGGGCCCTCCAGCCCCCAATGAGCTCTTTCTGCAGCACCTGTTGTTTGTAATTCTTATTTAGTATTTCAATGCCAACTTGAATTTTAGTAATTTTTTTCATAATAACGAAAACCTGGCTGTATTAGAAATCCCTCTAGGGAGGAGACCATTACCTTATACTTCCTTGAAAACAGGACCATTCCTTACACTTTATTTTATTTTTCCACACCTCTTTCTACCATAACAGGGATTTTAGGTTTGTTTTTTTTGTTTTTGAGACAGAGTCTCACTCTGTTGCCCGGGCTAGAGTGCCATGGCGTCAGCCTAGCTCACAGCAACCTCAAACTCCTGGGCTCAAGCAATCCTCCTGCCTCAGGCTCCCAAGTAGCTGGGACTACAGACATGTGCCACCATGCCCGGCTAATTTTTTTCTATATAGATTTTTAGTTGTCCAAATAATTTCTTTCTATTTTTAGTAGAGATGGGGTCTCGCTGTTGCTCAGGCTGGTCTCGAACTCCTGACCTTGAGGGATCCACCCGCCTCGGCCTCCCAGAGTGCTAGGATTACAGGCGTGAGCCACAGTGCCTGGCCTTTGTTTGTTTGTTTTTAAAGAGACTGGTCTCCCTATGTCGCCCAGGCTGGATTCGAACTCCTGGGCTCAAGCAATCCACCTGCCTCAGCCTCCTGAGTAGCTGGGACAATAGGCAAGCGCCACTGCGCCTGGCCTCTTCCACTTCTTTATTAAATATATGCCGTTGCCTAGCATAGTGTTACACACATAGGTACTCGATAAATGTTGGTTTCCTTCATTGTCTTTTTTCTCTCTTTTATGTCACCCAAATCTTGCGTGTGATAGGAATTTTAGACATTGGTTGAGGTGATTTAGTTGGATCGCAGATTCCACTTTACTTTTTTTTAATTGCCTCTATTGAGGCAAAATTTACATCTAGTAAAATGCACCTTTTAAGTATGTAGTTCAGAGAATTTTGACAAGCGCATACACCAGTGTAGCCAGAACCCACAATCCAGATACTGAACAAAGTCCCTGTACTCTTTGGAGTCATTCCTTCCCCCTGCCCCCAGGCAACCGCTCATCTGCTTGCTGTCACTATAGATTCGTTTTTCCTGTTCTAAATCTTATATACATGGACTCATATATTTTGTCTACTCTTTTGTGTCTGACTCGTTCACTCAGCAAATGTTTTTGAGGTTCAGCCATGCTGTTGTGTGTTAGTACTTCATTTTGTGTTATTGCTGGGTAGAATTCCATAATTTGTTCATCCATTCACCTGTGAGTGAACATTAGGATTGTTTCTGGTTTTGGCTATTTTGAATAAAGCTGCAATTTGAGGCCATATGTTTTCATTGCTGGGTCACCTGGTAAGTATATACTTAACTTTATAAGAAACTGCCAAACTTTTCCAAAATGGTTGTACCATGTTACATTCCCACCAACAATTTATGAGTTCATATCCTCACCAACACTAGGTATTGTCAGTCTTTTTCATTTTAGTCATTCTAAGGGTTGTGTATTGGTCTCACATTGTGGTTTTAATTTGCTTTTCCCTCATGACTGATGACAATCATCTTTTCATATTCATATTGGCTATTTGTATATCTTGTTTTGTCTCTGTTCAAATCTTTGCCTATTTTAAAAATTGAGTTGTTTGTCTTATTTTCTTAAGAGATGGGGTCTTACTATGTTGTCCAGGCTGGTCTCAAACTCCTGGGCTCAAGCGATCCTCCCGCCTTGGCCTCCCAAAATGCTAGGATTATAGGTGTGATCCACTGCATCCAGCCTGACATATATTTTTATTAAAGTCATTCTTAAGTATTTCATGCTGTTTTTTATTATTATAAATGATATTTTAAATTTTTTATTTTTTTCTATTTTATTATGGTATATAGAAATATAATTTATATTTTGACTTGTATCTCACAACCTTGCACCCTTATGTGTTCTAGTGTCTTATTTGTAGATTCCTTGAGATTTTCTTCATACACCATCTAATCTGCAAATAGAGACAATTTTATTTATTTCCTGCCAATCGTTATGCCTTCCATTTCTTTTTCTTCTACCTTAGAGTCCTTATTCTTTTTTTTTTTTTTTTTTTTGAGACAGAGTCTCACTCTGTTTCCGGAGTAGAGTGCCATGGCATCAGCCTAGCTCACAGCAACCTCAAACTTCTGGGCTGGAGCAATCCTACTGCCTCAGCCTCCCGAGTAGCTGGGACCACAGGCACGTGCCACCATGCCCGGCTAATTTTTTCTACATATATTTTTAGCTATCCAATTAATTTCTTTCCATTTTTTGGTAGAGATGGGGTCTCACTCTTGCTCAGGCTGGTCTCGAACTCCTGAGCTCAGAACGATCTGCCCGCCTCGGCCTCCCAGAGTGCTAGGATTACAGGCATGAGCCACCGCGCCCGGCCTTAGAGTCCGTATTCTTGATGTAGGTGTCCCTTGGTTCATATTTCTTTTTTGTAGATGATAGTAATGGCAGCTAATGATTGAGTACCTACTCTATGTCAAATATTACAGTAGACCCCTGCATATACTATTTTACATAACTCTATAGCACCTCTGTGAAATAAGTATTATCATTTCCATTCTATAAACAATGATACTGATGCTCGGAGGGACAAATAATTTTCCCAAGTCATTGGCATTTGATACATGTTGCAGCTGGAATTTGAACCCAGAGATATTTGGCTGTGAAGGCTGTGCTTTTTTTTCATAATGGGCTAGAAGCAGAACTGGCCCTTTAATGATACTGCTGCTGGTTTCAGATCAGACAGTTAAGAACAGCTCTCTTTGCTTTCTCATCCCCTCCCTACCCGCCACCCCTGCAAAAAAAAAAAAAAAAAAAAAAAAAAAATTGGCCAGGCGTGGTGGTGGTCATCTAGGCTGAGGATGATGCCACGGCAGTCTAGCCGGGGCAACACAGTAGTGAGACTGAAAAAAAAAAAAAAAAAAAAAAGCTCTCTTCCAGAATCCCATGTATGGAATGATGGGAAAACAGAGACTTAGAAAAATGTCCTGTTCCTGGCTGCCCTCTCTACTGCTGTGGTTCCAGCTGGCCACAGAGTGATTTTGCTTTTGCAGCGTTGGCAGAAGGAGTTAACAGGCACAATCCCCATCTGGCTCCTGGTACCTTTCCCTGTGTGGTGACTACCTCATCCAGCCCCTGCTGGGATGGGGTGTCATGGGGACCTCGAGCTGTAGTCGTAAACAGGGCCTGGGCAGCCTGAGTCAGACGGTGGCCTTGGGGAGGAGTGAATTTCGCCTCTCAGGATCCCATTTCAGTTGGCTGCCAAAGACCAAATGTCACTGCATTGCAAGGCCACTTCCAGTGTCACTGTCTGTGTCTGACCCTTTGGGGCAGGCTCGGCTTTGAAAGGCAGGGGTAGGAGAGACTTGGCAGTGCAGCCTGTGGCATCAGCACGGGTGCTGCCTGCGGGGGAATCGGGTGGGGTTTCTGAGTGGAGTTGGTGGCAGGGAGGCAGAACCTGGGTCTCCCGGCTGGTCCTCTGGACACAGCTTCTTTTATTGTTTCTTGACAGGTCTTCTATGGGTCATTTCTCCTGGACTTCTGCCTGGCTCCTCTTGAAGAGGCTTGTTGCAGGCCCCCCAAAGAACCGCCCTAGTCAGCAGGTTAGTGCTTTCTCTAAGAGGAGTCACCTGACACTAAACCAGATTACTCAGTGTCATTCTTTACCTGAACACACCCTGGTCTGAGATCATTAAAGTTGTGTTGGCTGCCAGGATGGAAGGGTGAGGGTCAGGGCTTGTGTGGGGCAGGTGGGGAGTGGGGAGGTAGGGCCGATCTTCATTTTCAGATAACTAGCCTACTTTTGTCAGCCTCATTGTCAGATTGGATTGCCCATCCTTGTGGACATCTGCCCAGGTGCCTGTTGGGCACTGCCCTCAACTGCATGAGGGGCTTGGCGGTCTGTGGGCATGTGTGTGCTGGCGAGTGTGGCGTGCCTTTCCCAGCATGTGGAAAGAGATGGGCTCCTCCCCCTGCTGCTCTCCCGGTTGCCCCCTGATAATTCAAGTGATATCTAGATTCCAATTGACCTTAAGGCTAAACCTTAACCCTAACTTTAAAAAATGCCAATAAACCAACGCTTTTCCTGTCTGTTGGAAGTCAGCAATTAACAGAGTACATGTAGAACAAAACACAGTGTGTCTTTGGAAATGAAGGTTAAGAGAAGAAAATCTGGGTCAGGCGCGGTGGCTCATGCCTATGATCCCAGCACTCTGGGAGGCCAAGGTGGGAGGATCACTTGAGCTCAGGAGTTCGAGACCAGCCTGAGCCAGAGCGAGACCCCGTTTCTACTAAAAATAGAAAAATTAGCCAGGCGCGATGGCTTATGCCTACAGTCCCAGCTACTCGGGAGGCTGAGGCAGGAGGATCACTTGAGCCCAGGAGTTTGAGGCTGCAGTGAGCTATGATGACACCACTGAACTCTAGCCTGGGAAACAGAGTGAGACTGTCTCAAAAAACAAAACCAAAAACAAACAGAAGAAAGTTTGTACCCTCCAGAATCCCCTCTATGGCCCTCTCCTTCCTGGCCTCAGAGAGTGGCATTCATCCCAGGCTGACTGCCTGACAAGCTCTGCTACTTGACAGGACTGGCCTGGGCACCGATGGTGAGGGGCCCAGTTCTTTTCCACGTACCACTCTGTTATTGAGATGATGTTGTTGTGTTTCACAGTAGCCGCCTGTCCCAGCAACCTGGGTTTAGATGATTTCTTTCTTCTTTTCTCCCCAGATGCTGTGCCGGTGACAGACTCACTGGGGTTTGTACATGTTGGGGAGGAGCCTTCCTTTTGGGGGTGACCACATTCATCTGGGCATGCCTGCAGTACTCTGGGCTTATGGACCTGAAGGAGAAGCATCTGGTAGGCCATATTCTGTTACCTTACGGGTGTTGTCTGTGTGTCTCTGTTGGACCCTCCCTACTTGCATTGCCTGGGAGGTTCTTAGTTGGGGGCTTTAAACCAAATGTGAGAGAGGAGGTGTGGCTCTGAGGCTTGGGGATGTGACTGTGACCCCCTCTGAGAAGGTGATATTGCTCAGCCGGAAAGCACAGACTCAGAAGCTTTGAATAAACGTGAAGGTGGGCCAGTTAACACAACTGCATGGGAGCAGGGTTTCTGGTTTGGGTTGGCTCCGAGCCAGTCTTCCACTTCTTGCCCAGGGCTGTGTAATTTAGTTTGGTTGCTCTTTGCCAGGGCTATGGCCCAGCCTGCTGAGCCATGTCGAATACTACTGGGCACCCTCTCTGTGGTTAGGGAAGAGCTTCCCAGTGAGACTCCAGACACAGTTACCTGATCAGCTGGTCCTGAGCAGCCAGGCAGTCCAGGCCAGCCGTAAGATCAGCCTTCTCTCAGCCTGGTCTGGCCCAGCCTCCGTGTGCACCATCTTTGGATGGAAGTTTTGTCAATCACAATACTCCTCTCCTGTGACAAAAGACTGCCCTAAAGGAAGTGCTTTTGTCTCTTGCTGGCTTCTGCCACACCCTCCTAATAGATCTCCCTGTCTGTGCTCACCAGCCTCTATATGGCTGCCACAAAACTGGTCAGTGGCTCTGTGCCACCCACTAAACCTTTAGTGTGTACGAAGCCCTCCATAATCCTGCTCCTGCCCGTGGATCCAGCATCCTGAGCCTCCTGCCTTGACTCTAAGAAATTTGAATGCTTCAGAGTCTGGGGGCACACACTGTGTTTAGGCTGTTACCTCTAGGATGCTCTCCCCACCCTTTTCCCTGGCAAACTACTTCTGCTCTTTCTTCAAGACTCAGATTAGGCATCATCTTCTCCAGATAAGTCCTCCTTCCCCTCCAGAGGTTCTTCCTTTCAGCGTTCATAGTACTTCCACCATTGTACTCACTACTCTGTTTAAATAATTCATCTCTTCTACTTTATCTCAATATCCCTAGCTCCCAGCACAGAGCCTGGCATGTAGCAAGGGCTTAGTAAATATTTACGGACTTGAACTTCTAGACGGTGATCTTCCTGCCAAAGAGATCTTGGGGAGGTCTGGAGAGAGAGCTATGGGTCCACTCCCTGGACCTCTGGTGGCACCTGGCTGACTGCTGCCTATTCAGCTCCAGGCTTCCTGTGCCTCTGGACCAGCTGTGCAACAGGTTTCTGGACTTGAACGTGAAGCAGGTGCATTCAGCCTCCTGTTCACAGCCACAGTTTGCTGCTCTGCAGGTGTCCACCTAGCAGTGATTGGCACAGAGGGAAAGCTACACCTGCCTCTCTCCCAGCCTGGGTGGAAGGCTGCTGCATATAGCCACGAGTGCTATGCACTGCTCAATTTCAGGGAGCATGCCCCCAGAGGCCTGATGTTGTGCAATGTGGTGGCCCGCCTGGGTGAGGCTGGATGCCCCCAAAACAGAGGATGGTATTGTCCTCTGGTTCCATCCAGAACCACTGAACACTAGTGCCTAGTGTGTTGGGGAAACAAAGTTCTGTGATCGAGGGGGCTGACTTCTCTCTTAAGCCTGAGGGAGAAAACTTGAGTACTCAGGCTGGATGGCTCTCGGGCCATTTTTCCTGGAGGATTTCTCTTTGTCCTCCTCCTCTGTCTGAATAGATGAGTCCTGAACTAGAAAGCATCATCACCGTCGTCATCAGCCACATTGTGGAATGCTGACTTTGGGCTGGTAGAGCCTAGGCACTGGGAAGGCAGCCCCTGGCTTGGAGGGGCTTATGGTGGAGCAGAGGAATGGATAGTACAAGCTGTTGAGTAGAAGGACCTAATGGGGTTTCTACCTGAGATAACTTGCGAGTTGTATAAATAGGCTTCTAAAGATGATCCCCATGGCCCAGGACAGCCAGAAGGTGTCGCGGAGGAGTGGGATTGGGAGGAGTGAGCATGGTGGTAATTGAGGGTAAGATGGTCTGTTGTCCCCTGGCTTAGCCCAGGAGCGTATTGGCTCTTGCTGGATGAGTCTGTGCTCCCTGCCTCCCTTCTCAACCCGTTCTTAGTCTCTTCTTTAAAGCCTTTCCCCCTTCTTCAGCCCATGGTGGACGTGCTGGGGCAGTGCCGGCCTGGGTTCGTGCTGCATAGATGCAGGGCTCCCCTCTCCAGTCGCTGATGTGGGCTGTGTAGGAAGGGGCTGGGACGCGGAGAGGGCTATGTTGGCGGCCCTGCACAACAGCTGAGTTAGCCCCTACCTACTGTCCTTGCTAGGGCCTGTCACACAGAAGGGACAGTGTTTGCTGGCTTGTGGTTCCCACCAGAGGAGCAGTGCCGCTGGGAGCAGGGGACAGGGACAGAAAGGAGTCTTTTTCCTTTGAACATCCTCACAGTGGCTGGCAGGGAAGCCGACCCTGCCCACCCCCCTTTCCTGCTCCCCATGGAGACTTCCTGCCCTTAACCTCTGGACTGCCCGGCCCCTCCTTTCTGTTCTCACTCTGGCTCCTCTGTTTGGGGGCCCCACAGGGAGCTGCGCTAGTGAAGGGGGAGGAGAGAGGCTGGCTTGGGCTGCTGAGGCTCTTTCTTCCCTTCCCTCCAGCTCTAGATGGTGTCGTCTAGGAAACGGATGGCCCTGGAGAAACATGCTCAGGCTCCAGCTTGTGCTCTCCAGCTAGGGGACCTGTTAGGCTGTTTCCTCTCCCTCGGGGTTTGTAGCACCATCCTGAGGATGGCCGCAGGCAGAGAAGTGTCCTGTCCACTCCCAGGGCCTGGGCCCCTCCTTCACCCAGGGTGCCTGTGCTGAGAGCTTCCTGTATATCAAACTTGGGGTCCCAGAGCAGTGCTTCCGGAGCCACTACATGCTCCAGCTCTGCTTAAAGCTGCGGGGAGTGCTGAGGCAGGAGTCCCAGGTCACTGGCCTCCTTTTTGACTGTGAGACGAGGGGCCTGGATGTCCCTAGGCAGCCTTGCGGTCCCAGTAGTGCTCGGGCTGGTGTGTCTAACCATGGCGGGAGTTCATTAGCTGCTGGCTGAGCTCTCTATGTACGTGGATTAGTGGCTGTTGGGGTCCCCACACCACCTGGCAGGAAAGTGTCAGCGGCTGGCTCTTCCCTCTCCCACTGGATTCTTCCTTCCGCCAGCTTCCTGGCCTCTGGTCTGCCCTCCAAGAAGTCTTCCTCAAGTTTTCTCGGTGGCCGGTCCTTCCCCTTCTATGCAGGATGTGCTGCTATTAATAACCCACGAGTCCCCTCTCCCCTCTTTCGTGCACTCTAACTTTGGAAAGAGCTATTGTTGGCCAGGCTCCATGCTGGTGAGTCTCTGAGTGATTTTGGGGAGCTCCCATGGATGATGGGCTCACCCACATTGGGGCTCCTAACCCAGCCTAGTGATTGGGGACAAAGGACAGGCAGTGTGGAAAGTACCCCAGGGTGCTCCTTGATACGGACAATTGCCCTCTAGGCTCTGGGCTGAGGGCAGTTTATCCCCCATCTGTCCATCCATCCCTGTGCATCTGTCCATAACCTGCCTGCACACCGCCCCTCGGCTCACCCTGCAGTGTCTTCCTCTGGGGAGCAGGCCAAGCTCCTGGACATCTGGCAGAGCATCAGACAAACTTTCTCCTCTCAACCCTCCTCTCCCTCCCTCCTTTTCTTTCCCTCCCGCCCTTCCAGCTCTGCTGCCTCCTCCTCTTCCCTCCCTGGGTCTGCAGCGTGACTGGAAATAGGCTGAATTAATCAGCAGATTGAAGCTCCGCTCTGCTGCGCCTGAGTCTCCGCAGCACCCGGCTCCTTGCTCGCACGCTCTCCAGCTCTCTGCCCTCTTTTTTCCTCTTCTGATTCTCTCTTTCTCCCTCCCTCTCTCTCTCTCTCTCTTCTCCCTCTCTCCTCCACCCCCCTTTGAGGGTGGTGTTGGAACTTACTGTAGCTGACTCCGTTGGCCCAGGCTCCGGCTCATGCTCTTTAAGCAGGCAGAGCTATGGATGCCCCATCAGGGCAAACGAAACAAAGTGAGTATGCTGGTGTGGCTTTTGCATTTCTCTTAAAAATGCTGTGTTCCCTTCGTTACGCGGGAATCTTTGGGTTAGCGGTTGCCATGAGAGTCTGGAAGACAGTGCAGCACAGGAGGCTGCCTGAATGAGCGGTGAGGTAGCCAGGACCTTGCGAGGAGACTGGGAACAAGAGCTAGCCAGCCAGTGTGTCTGGGGAGCTGCCAGCCAGTCGCCCCAGTCACCCAGAGCAGGAATGGGTCCAAGCCTCCCAGGGGGGATCCTGCCAAGGCATGCTAGGACTCAGGTCTCCATGCACAGGTGACAGAAGCTCGGGGCCTGCATGCCAGCTTCCTCTGGGCCAGTGAGGGGACTTTTTTTGCAGCACCACATAGGTAACTGAGATGGAGCCACCAGGGCTGGGATGATTTCTTCGTAGGTCCTGGTGACTGCAGGAGGTAGGGAAGAAGCTGGATGAAAGTGCTTGGGTCACTGTGAGCCTGGAAGAGTGAGGAAGAGGAGGAAGCAGCTCTGCTTGGGGCTCCGATTTTCCTGGCTGCAGAGTCTACCTGTGTCTGTCCAAACTCAGGAGAGTGTATAGTGGCCAAATCTCTGTTTCAGTGATTCAGGCATTGTGTGGAGTTCAGTTTTGTGTCCCCTCCCCCCTGTACTGACCAAGAAGGCTGTGACAATGGGGACTTAGGGAAGGAGCTAGGCCCCAGCCCATTCTAATTAGTGGTTACTTGCTCTTGTCAAGGCCTAAGGTCAAGGTCTAAATTCATAACCTGGCTGCCTGAGCTTTGGGGAACTTGATTCTGTTGCTCCTGAAACATCTGGAGTAGGAAGGAAAACAGCCACTGTGCGGAGAGAACCGAGCTCTGAAAGGACAGGGGCTGGGGCTTGGGGGCTTCTGGCTCTGGGTTACCTGAGAAACTGGACCGAAGTGAGCGCAGGAGAGCTCAGGTGCGTCGGCTCTCGAAAGGCTCCTTAGACTATCCAGATGCTCAGCTTTGGACCTTGAGAGCTGGTCCTGTTCAGTGGCAGATTCCTTGTGCTTCCAATCTGATTTGGCAGATAGAGTTCTTTCACCATCCTGTCATGCTCCCAAATTCCTGTGCCCTGCCAGCACCCTGCTTTGATGACAGAACAGAGAACAAGCCCAGCTCATCATGGGTGTTTGCTGCCAGCCTCTCCTGAGTCCTTAGAACCGAATTATTCTCTCCTCTTACTCTAATTGAGCCTGAGCAGTGAAAACAGTGGAATGGGGTTGCTTCTGCCTGAAAAGCCTCAGTGTAACTTGAGAAGCAGGGCCTCCCCTCCCCTCTGGTGTGGACACCTTGCTCCTTGCCTGGCAGTGGGGTGAGGTGGGAGTTCTCAGCATCTGGGAAGCTGGGAGAATCTCTTGTTACCTTTGGCTACTTCAGGCCAGGTCAGATTTTTCCTCACCATTCTTGGTCCCAGCAGGCAAGAAAAGTGGGCCTCAGATTGAGTGTATCAACTTGGGTTCCTGTTTCTCAGATAATAAGAAGCACACCTTTTCCCTTGCTACAGCCCGGCCACTGGTGCCCAGGCACACCAGGTACCAGCCTAACTCCATGCTTTGGGAAGGGCTGGCAGAGCCTACTCACCCACCAGCCCATTCTGAATTTCCCGCAGAAAGGATAAAGGTCTTCCACCAAGTTCCTGAGCTTTGGCTCTTACGTCGTGTGGGGAAAGCTGAGGTGCAATGAGAGAAAACAGAGACTTGGCCGCTAACTCAGGCCCCCCTGCTAGAGCAGGGTGAGGGGAACCACCTTGACAGTTGTCTAAGCTCAGATGAAGGCTGCAGAGAGCAGGCCGGCCTGGAAGGCCGTGTCCTCACCGCAGGGCTGGCCTGTGCGGGCAGGCGCTTCCTTCAGGCAGCACGTAATTACAGAATGGCTTATTTTCCTCTGCTGTGCCATCTTTAATCGCCAGTCTGGAGTTGGTGCCCCTGGCCAGACACAACATGCGGGGGCAGATGCACACAGACAGGTCTGCAGGCGCCCTGCCCTGGGAGCATCTGCCACCCTCCGGCCCTACCTCCCACACCTGGAGAGGAGCAGAGTGCAGCTTCTAGGTACCTGGGGGCAGAGAGTGGATGATGGCTGGGTGGGGTGATGAAGTCCCAGGCTCAGGGCTGCCTGCCACTGTGCAGCCCATGGGAATCGATGAGTGTCCATGGTCTATAGGCCTGGCCAGAGGAGGGCACCTCCCTGGCTCTCTGGCTGCTCCTCTTAGCCTTTTCTCTGCCTTCCTGAGTGTGGTCCTCATTCCAGGTGCAGCAGCTTGCCAGGTAATCCTGCAGCCCGGCCCTTCCTTTCTTTCTCGCTCCAGTTCCCGTCTCTTGGGTGAGCAGCCTTCCCCCTCTGTAGGCCAGCTCCTCTGCCTCCAGCATGTTTGCTCACTTCATCATTTCTGGAGGCCTGGCCCGGGCACGTCCATCCTCGGAACACTCACATCCCGTGCTGTGGATGCGGGGAAGCTTGGAGGGCTGAGCCCGAGGGAGAAGGGGCAGTGGTGAGGGGGAGGCGCTGGGGGCCCAGGCTCCTCACCCCACCCTATGTGCAGCCACTGTGCCTCCTCTTCTTCCTTGAATAGGAGGAACAGGCATCAATCTTCTGGCCCAGCTCCCTAGACAGAGGCCTGTGGTATCTTCTTCCTGTTTATCTTCCTCTCTTATAACCCTCCCTGAAGCTTTCTTTCCTTCCACGTCAGGAACTCAAAAAGGCAGGGTACAAACCTTAGTGTTACCTTGCACTCATTTGCCCTGGACCATGGCCTCCCAGGGAGGCCCCAGGATCCTTGTTGAAGGGAGGTGGGAGCTTTGGAGTACAGTATTTACCCATGCTGGGGTGCGGGCCCCTGCCTGGAGGGCCATTTCTTCTTGAGCTGAAATAACCAGTTTATCCCCTCTGAGGAGAAGCAGCTCTTATCTTCGTAATCCCCCAAAGCCACTGTGGAGAGCAAGGATTAGGTGAGGTTTAGGCATAGCTGCTGGGAAGTCTTGGGGCGGGCCCACTCTGGGAGCTGGTCCTCATGCGCACGCTGAGGAAGCTGGCAGCAGCATGCCACACTCGGGGCTCCACTCAGGCACATCCCACCATGCCAGGTGGCAGGGGGATGGCCCCCCTCAGGCCCAGCAGCCTGTAGTCATGGGATGTGTGTCCTGCAAAAGCCGAGGCTAAGGTGCCGAGGAGGGGCATGTGGAGACAGGAAGGGAAGAGGAGTACAGCAGGTCAGGGGCACAGCCCACGCAGGACCCTGGGGAGAGGAGGGCAGTGAGACGTGCCAGCCAGGGCATCGCCGGCACATGGCCCTTGGTCAGGACTCCTCGAGAGATAACCCCAATCCCTTTCTTGGTGCCTCAGGTCTAGGGATCCGCTCCTCTTGCTCAGGAGCTTTTCCTGTTGGAAGCTCACACCGATGCTCTTCAGATGCCCAGGGGAGAGACCCACTCCTCCTTCAGGCACTGTCTGGCCGGGGCCATGTTTTGTTCCAGAGCCCCAGGGCAGGGAACTGTGCATCAGATTAGCCTGGCATCTTCTTCCCCTCCAGAAGTTTTGATCCTGTAGGTTTGGGGTGGGGTCTATACATCCACATTTTTAAAAGCTCCAGATGTTTCTGCTGCAGATTTTGAGCTGACAATTCCAGAGTAAGGTGAATCCCTGATTAAGCTGGTGAATGCTTCGGCGGCCGCGTTCCTGTTGCTGCTTCATTGGGATCAGTGAAGCTACTTGCGCATTCATTCGTGCATTCATTCATTCAGCAAGTATTCACTGAGCTCGTGTGTGCCAGGCACTGTCTTAGCAGTTGGATGAGGGGAGGGTGTGGAGAGGGAAGAATTCAGTACCTGTTTTTAAGGAATGTTCAGTCTAGCGGGAGAGCCAGACATATAAATCTATGATTACGATTCCGTAATAGGAGGCTGCGAGCCAGGTTGCCCAGGCTGCATCGGAATACAAACCTCCCCCTGAAGGGCAGCCCTGGGTTTTGGGAAAACGTCCCGGAGGAGGTGGTGTTTGAGCTGAGTCTTGAAGAAGCAAGAGTTGTGTGGGGTGGGGCGTGTGTTCTTGGCTAGGAAATACATCAAGGTATTTGAACATGAGCTGGAGGAGCTCTGCACGCGGAAGGTCTAGCAGGGACGGAGGCCGAGAGGTTGGTGGGCCCTAAAGGGCGTTCCGGAGCACACACAGGAATCTGGACTTGATTTTAAAGGTAAAGGGGTCAGTGGGTCAGGCGTGCGCTTATTCTGGCTGCAGTGTCGCAGTGAGCTTGGAAAAGGTAGAGACTAGGGGATGGAGTCAGGGTGAACGTAAGGCCAGAGTCTGGAATATTTCAGAGGCTACTAGATGAGATGGTAACTGTGGGAGGAGAGGTGACTCTGTCACCAAGGGCCAGGTGGCGAGTCCGGCCTTGGGGGCATATTGACTCTCGGTCCCTGGGAAGCAGTTGTGAAACTGTTCAGGAGACACGTCTATATTCGGAGTAGTGGTCAGGCTCTAGGTAAAACTGAGGAGTTATAAGCTTATTGGTGGTGGGAGAATCTTTGACTGTGGATGAGGCCCCGGCCACGTGCAAAACTTGGCAAGGTATCCTAGGACGGACTGTGGGGTAGACGGAGAGAAAGAGCAGCCAGAGCCAGAGAAGGAGAAAGCAGGAGAGAAGCCCAGGAACAGCAAGTCTCAGCAAGGGGATGCTGCCAGGGGGTCGCCTAAGGTAACGTGCTTGGTCCCTGTGTCGTCTGGGACCGCCCCGTCCACGCGATGCTCCACCATCCTTGGTGAGATGAGAATGTGGTGTAGCTGCCACATGGTCCTGCCCTGGGAACAGCTGTCTTCTTTCTGACATTATGTCTTTCTGAATATTTCAGTGTTACGATATCCTCTCTTTCATGAAATGGTGGTAATAGAAGATGGCAGGTTTCTTTTCTTAATGTCTTTCCTAGAACGATGAAAAACTAGCATCTCTATGTTAGTTTCCTTTTCCCCATTTAAAAAAACCCCTATATATATTTTTTTTTTTTTTTTTTTTTTTTTTTTTTTTTTGCTTTTTCTGGTCTACACGCAACCTAAAAGACTGGCCCCTGGGATAAATTGGGAGGTCGGTGTGAGTAGGGCAGGGAGCCCCCATGGCAGTGGACTGAGAGCTGAATGGAAGGCAAGTTGGGGGACACTGACTATAGGAAGAGGTGTTTTTTGTTTCGTTTTTTTAACTTGGCCCTGCAGCTTTGTAATTCGGTGGCAATTTGGATGTGGTTATACCCTGAGGGGCAAGAGCTGGTGGAGGACCCAGGAGGGAGACAGGGCCTGGGGAAGGACCAGGCCCAGCCTGTGATGGACAGCCCCATCTTGGCAGTGACCTGGGGCCTCCAGGGAGCTGCTGAGCACCTCCTGCTTACCTGCAGGGCGAGCCCCCCGTGGCCCTGGGCCTGTCCACCAGGAAGGCCCTCAGCATCCTGAAGGAGCAGCTGGAGGCGGTGCTGGAAGGGCGCCTCAAAGAGCGGAAGAAGCGTCTGACGTGGAAGGTGAAGCTTCTGCGTGTGGCAGCCAGGGCCTAGCTGGTGGCAGAGACACGTGGGAGGCCCCTCCTCAGGGCTATGACATGCCCTGTCAGCCTGGGTGGCGTGACCCAACCGAGACATCGTGAAAAATCAAAAAGAAGTCGGGGTTTCCTCTCAGAGTATGTCCTGACTCCACTCGCTGCAGGAGCCCAGCAGGCTGGACCCCAGCCGAGGTCAAAGGGAGGGGACCAAGGCAGCCACGGGGGCTGGTGGTGGGGACGGCCAGATTCCAGTGGGCTGGGGCTCTCACTCCGCGCCCACCCCGGCCCTCCCCAGGAGGTGTGGAGAGGCAGCTTCCTGCACCACAGTAACCGCTGCTCCTGTTTCCACTGGCCCGGGGCCTCGCTCATGCTGCTGGCCGTGCTGCTGCTGCTGGGCTGCTACGGGGGCCAGCCGGCCGGGAGGTAAGCGGCCCCCAGCTGCTCCCCTGCCTCTCCATCTGTCCCCATCCTGCCTCAAGGCCCGAGACGGGCCGCTGCCCCCGAGCTGCTCCCACAGTAGCTCCTGGGTGGTGTAAGAATATCCTCAGTTCCTTGACTGGGGCCAGAGGCCACTCGGCTCTCAGAATGAGGCTGTCTTTTTAGGAGGGACTGGGATAGGAAGATCGGGGGGTCTTGGGCCCTGCGGGCTGGTTGAGTGGAGAGCCCCTCTCCCCATTAGTACACCCTGTTGTGACCAGCCTCGGGGTGGAGCTGGTGAACGCCTCTGCATTGTTCCTCTTACTGCTTCTCAACCTCGTCCTCATCGGGCGGCAAGATCGGCTCAAGCGACGGGAGGTCGAGCGGAGGCTCCGAGGGATCATTGACCAAATCCAAGGTGAGGCCAAGGGCAGGCCTGTGGGGGGTGGGGAAAGATGCCCTGTGCATGTCAGAGCCCTGAGGGGCTCCCCCTCCTGTGCCCAGCACAGAGGGGGCACTTGTCACTAGG
Source organism: Propithecus coquereli (assembly GCF_000956105.1). Lineage (NCBI taxonomy): Eukaryota > Metazoa > Chordata > Mammalia > Primates > Indriidae > Propithecus > Propithecus coquereli. The sequence goes on from NW_012153729.1 coordinate 7,394,057, forward strand.
AGAGTTAGAAGGATGCCCGCCTGCACCACCCAGGGCAGTGAGAGCCGTAGGACAGCCATGAGCACCCAGGCAGAGGGCTGGGCAGGCAGGAAGGCTGATGGCACACGGGCTCCTGGGCTGGCTCATGTGGGGAGACCAACAGAGAAGACCCACTCTCCTGGCAGGAGGGCAGTCTGTCTTGTCTGGTGTACTGTGCAGGGGGAGGTGGGGAGGTGACCTGAGGAGTCTGAGGTGCCCGCAGGAATTGGGGTGGGGCAGGGGCCCAGGAACCCAAGATGGAGCAGACCAGTTCCAAAGGGGAAGGGAATTGCACAGAATCAGATTTCTGCTCGTCCTTCCATTCAGCCTGTGTTTATGAAGCCGGGCTATGGATTAAGAGTTACTTAGGCTCTTTAGAGACACTGGCTCCTGCTTTTCAGGGGCACATGGTGTTGTGAGAGAAGCAGCCTCTGCTCATGAGACCTTTCTCTAGCAGTGCTGGGCCGTGGACATTGAGATGCTACGTGAGAGTCTGTTCATTCATTCTGAAATGGTTAATTGCAACCGTGTGCCAGGCACGGGGAGTGCAGCGGTAACCAAGAAAAATGGGCTGTGCCCTCCGGAGCTTAGTCTCTTGCTTAGGAACCATCAGCTTCTCTTGCTCAGAGAAGCTAACCACATGCTAGCGTGGCTTCTCAGAACCTCTGCCACAGGCTCCGACCTTCCTCTGAGCCGCTTTTCTTCCTCCTCACCCTCATGTGCACTGACCTTCCTCTGTGCCTTTGTCCCCCTGCTCTCCGCCTGGGAAGCTTCTCCCTTGCTTGTTTCCAACTGACAAAGTCTTGCCCGTTCTTCAAGGCCCATCCCAAATGCTTCCTCTCCCAGGAAGCTGTCTCTGATGGCCCCACCAGATGGGTTTGCTCCCTCTTCTTACTCTGTCAGCACTGAGAGCTTTGTTAACACCCTTAGCGTGTGTTTGGAGTTATCCGCCCGTGTGTCTCATCTCACTCACCAAGTGGTAGCTCCTTGAGGGCAGGGACTGTATCGTCTCCACCTTGTACCCTGACACAGGCTCTCAGCAATGTTTGTGAAATGATTTTGAAAGGGATGGGGGTACAGAGAATAGGAGCTTCAGGTGCTGAGAGGAAGGGGAGGTGCCCAGGCTGGAGCGGCTGGACAAGGCCTTCTAGCGGAGGTGGCTTGGGTGAGGAGAGATGTCGGAACCAGTGGAGCAGGTTGGTGCAGATCTTCCGGCAGAGGAAGCTGAGCCGGCAGGTGTGTGCTGGGTCTGTCTGAGGTGCAGAGTGTGGGTGAGAAAGTTGTTTCCGTTTTCCTGTTCTCATCAGATGCCCTCAGGGATGGCAAGGAGATCAAGTGGCCGAGTGCCATGTATCCAGACCTTCACATGCCCTTTGCACCGTCCTGGTCCCTGCACTGGGCCTACCGAGATGGACACCTGGTCAACCTGCCAGTTAGCCTGTTGGTAGAAGGAGACATCATAGCTCTGAGACCTGGCCAGGAATCATTCGCTTCTCTGAGGGGGATCAAGGTAGCCTGAGGCTTTTCTCCTTCCCTGGAGATGATATGGGAGCGTCCACAGGCAGCGGTGGGGGGGTTCCGGAGCTTCATCCTGAAGCTTCCTGGCCAGCTCACAGGCTTCTTGGCAGAGGCTCTTGGAGCAGAGCTGCAACATCGTTTTTCATGCTAAGAGTCTAGTGCCGCAGGCCCTGCCCCAACGGGCTCTGGCTAACTAATGGGTCCTAACCCCAGGAAATGTCTTCACTTAGCTGAAATTGTCTGGGAAGAGTGGCCTCCCACAGACACTGCTCATTGCCCTCCCCAACCACTGGCAGGATGATGAGCACATTGTCTTGGAACCTGGAGACCTCTTCCCCCCTTTCTCCCCACCCCCTTCGCCCCGGGGAGAAGTGAAGAAAGGGCCACAGAACCCCCAGCAGCACCGGCTCTTCCGCGTCCTTGAGACCCCTGTGATTGACAACGTCAGGTAGGGGTGCCACCCTGCCTCCTCCTGTCCTCTCCCCAGTGCCTGCCCCAAGGAGGGAGGTGGGGCTGCCCAGGAAGGAGCCTCGTTCATCAGAGGCCCCCTTGAGGGTAGAAATCTCCTCGGCTCCTCTCCCCACCCCTGGTGAGAATTTTTAGACCGGGTGGTGCCCTCTCCCAATTGAACTCTGAGGGGGCAGCTCTGGCGGCAGCCACAGGCCCCTCTCCCCAGGCACCACGTGGCCAGGGCCAGGGCAGTCTGGGGATTGCAGGACTCTGGGTGCTTCATGAAGCACCATCTAACTGAGAGGCCCAGAATCTCCCCAAGGTGCGGGTTTCTGGCCTCTCTGCTGAGCAGGGCTGAGGGTCGGCTCTTTCTGCAGATGGTGCCTGGACATGGCCCTGTCCCGCCCAGTGACTGCCCTGGACAACGAGAGGTTCACAGTGCAGTCGGTGATGCTGCACTACGCCGTGCCCGTGGTCCTGGTGCGTGAGGCAGGGCCGTGCGGGGCAGGGGAGAGGGCCGGACGTGGGGGCCTCAGGGCCACACTCAGGTGAGCGTGTGGGTGAAGCAGATGGTCCCAGAGTGAGCCAGCCCATGTGAGAGGCAAAGGAAAGGGAGCTCTATCTAGCACCTGGTCCTTCTTGAGGGCAGAGGTCAAGGATGCCTCTCCTGTTCCCATCAGGCCGGCTTCCTTGTCACCAATGCCCTGCGCTTCATGTTCAGTGCTCCCGGGATCACTTCCTGGCAATACACCCTGCTCCAGCTGCAGGCAAGCACTGCCCTTTCCTTTCCGTTGTGCTTTTCTCTGTCCCATGGGGCTGGGTCCCCTTATGGTGCCCTGACTGTCCCTCCCTCTCTGTGGGTTCAGAGGTCCCCTCAGGCTGCAGCTTAAGAATGCCTCCTTCCCTTCCTGCCCCCTGGACAGCTGTCCTTTCCTGCCTAGGGAATGGCCACAGGGCCAGGGGCCAGCCCTTTCCCCCTGCCCCAGGCCCGGAGCTCTCGGGAGCCTCCACGTGGTCCCCTCTTTCCCAGGTGAATGGCGTATTGCCCATCCTCCCCCTACTCTTCCCAGTCCTCTGGGTTCTGGCAACCGCCTGTGGAGAGGCCCGAGTCCTGGCCCAGATGAGCAAGGCCTCGCCCAGCTCCCTGGTAGGTGGTTCCAAGGCGTCTGGGGGAAGTGGCAGGAACAAAAAGAGGGAGTTGGCTGTGCCAGAGGACAGGGCAGAAGTCCAGCCTCACCTTGCGCTCAGCGTGCTGGGAGGCCCTGGGCAGCTCTCCAAGGGCTCCAGCCCTCCCCGTTACAGAACAGTCTCCAGGCCAGGCCCTGGGTGTGGGTGAACATCCATCTGGGCTCCCACCAGACAGGAAGTCAGGACTGCGCGGTGCCCTTCACCAAAGGGTTTGGGAGCCTCGCTGGGGTGGGGGCCCCTGCCCTACCAGCTTGGAGGCCAGTGTGAAGGTGGCTTTTCCTCACTGAGGCCTACACCCTCTTTCTCTGTGCAGCTGGCCAAGTTCTCAGAGGACACGCTCAGCAGCTATACAGAAGCCGTCTCCTCCCAGGTACACTGACCCAGGATGGATACTGCCCCAGGCTCTGGAACCATACACCTGGGCTCCCACATACCCTTTCTGGAACCTGGGACTCTTCTGTTTATGACCTTCAAGCCTTCAGCTGGGCTTGTGGAGCCCCCATGTCCACCCGTTGCATATGAACATAACCCAGACCTATTCCCACAACGCAGTGGTGTTCTGTCCCAGACAGATGCCTCTGCACCCCAACTTCCTGGCACTCCCCTGGACTTTTCCCACTTTTTGCCCTAGAGGCCATCTCCAGGAAAATGAGGCTGAGCCCCAGATGGTCTTGCAGACTTTCTCTCTCCTACTAGGAAATGTTACGCTGCATTTGGGGCCACTTCCTGAGGATGATCCAGGGGACATCACCAACTCTGAGCCACAGTTCCAGCCTGTTGCACAGCTTGGGCTCTGTCACGGTGAGAATGGCCCCTGTGGGGAGGAGGCACCCTGTCTCCCCAAGCCTGCTGTCTGGCCAGGCCTGGGTTGTCCATCTGCCACTTGAGTGACCCCTGAGCAGGTTGGGCTAATGCTAAGCCCTCTTTCCAATCCCAACCTCTCTCCCTGCAGGTCCTGTGCTGTGTGGACAAACAGGGGATTCTGTCTTGGCCAAACCCCAGCCCAGAGACCGTGCTGTTCTTCAGTGGGAAGGTGGAGCCCCCTCACAGCAGCCATGAGGACCTAACGGATGACCTGTCCACCCGCTCCTTCTGCCATCCCGAGGTAGAGGAGGAGGTATGGCCGGCTCCCATGGGCCCAACTCTGGGCCAGGCTGTTTAGCCTTGGAGCCTGGCCAGGGAGGGTGAGGTTTAGGAGGGAGAAGGCGGGTTCAGGCACCCTTAGGATCTGCTTCTGAGCAGGTAAGGTGAAGCCACAGGACCAGGCAGGGAGGGGACCTAGAACCGCCCCTCCTCCCTGATGCGTGGAAGCCCCTGGGCCCAGTGCCAGATCTGTGCTCCTTGTTCTCTTCAGCCCCGTGAACGAGATGCCCTCCTGGCTGGCTCCCTGAGCAACACCCTCCACCTTTCCAACGAGCAGGAACGTGGCGACTGGCCTGGCGATGGTCCCAAGGTTCCCGAGCCCTACTCTCACCACAAGGCGCACGGCCGCAGCAAACACCCCTCCGGCTCCAACGTGAGCTTCAGCAGGGACACTGAGGGCGGGGAAGAAGAGCCCAGCAAGGTGAGAGGAGGGAGGCAGAGTGCAGCAACCCCCTCCTCTGCGACAAGCCCTGCTGGCTCCCCTGCTGAAGAAAGAGCACAGAAGTCCCCACCCTCTATCCCAGAGCCCCCAGGCTTTGCCAGCTGGACCCCCACCCCCATCCAGTTCCCACTGATGGTCTCTGGTCTCCTGAGTAGAACCTTCTAAACACAAGGCTGGTGGCTCCCTCTTATATGTTTCCTGGCAGAAAAAGATCCCTTGTTATTTCCTCCTTGGTCTGGCCATCCCTCTTTTTCGATCCTGCCTGTGTCGTTGGGTATAGATCCTAGAAGCAGACAGGAGCCCAACAAGGACAGGAAGAGGATTTGGGGAGGGGCGGGAGAGCGGCAGCAGAGCACTTTCCCCTGGGAAGGTGTACCCTACAGGGGCAGGAGCCCTCCCCTAACCTTGGGAGGCAACCTGAGCCAGAGCCTGCTTCCACCGTACCCAGCCGGGTCTGAGGCTCCCCTTCCCCTACACGTTTCCTCCAGCCCCAGCCTGGGATGGAGGGCGACCCCTACGAGGCGGAGGACTTTGTGTGCGACTACCACCTGGAGATGCTGAGCCTGTCCCAGGACCAGCAGAACCCCTCCTGCATCCAGTTTGATGACTCCAACTGGCAGCTGCACCTCACCTCCCTCAAGCCCCTGGGCCTCAACGTGCTGCTGAACTTGTGTAACGCCAGCGTCACCGAGCGCCTGTGCCGATTCGCAGACCATCTGTGCAACATTGCCCTGCAGGAGAGCCACAGCGCCGTGCTGCCTGTGCACGTGCCCTGGGGGCTCTGTGAGCTTGCCCGCCTCATTGGTAAGGCCCCTGCAGTAGGACATGGCCAGCTGGGGAAGAGGGCCAGCATTGACTCCTGACAGGTCCTAAAGGACCCAGCATGGCATTCACTTGTCATGAGCACCGTCTGCTCCCTTAGCTTCTGGTGGTCCCCTTTAATCAGACACTGCTATGTGTGACAGAGCTTCCCGCTTGGACAGAGAACTAACTGACTGTTAGGATGAAAAGGTGGAAAGAAACAGCCAGACTGGCTGGATTCTGTCTGAGCCCGGGGAGGGGGAGGTGGTGTGAGCTTCCTAAGTTCCTGTCCCTTGCCCTGTAGGTTTCACTCCTGGGGCCAAGGAGCTCTTCAAGCAGGAGAACCACCTGGCATTGTACCGTCTCCCCAGCGCTGAGACAGTGAAGGAGACCTCACTGGGGCGGCTTTCCTGTGTCACCAAGCGGCGTCCTCCTCTCAGCCACATGATCAGCCTCTTCATCAAGGATACCACCACCAGTGAGCCTCGCACGTCTCGGCCAGCGTCAGGCCTGACCTTCCCAAGCTTCGCAGGGGAGCTCTGCTCTGCCCTATCCTTTCCTTCTAGGGAGGACAAGGCAGATGGACAGCAGATGGCTTCCTGAGTCTTCCAGTGTGGGTGGGGTGGTGGTGGCCACAGAGGATGGGATTGTCCAAAGGACAGGAAGTACAGTGTCTGCATTAGAAGCGCAGGGCTGTTCCCTAGAGACTTGCTATCATGAGGCCCTCCTCTGTCAGGGGCTCCCTAGCAACCTTCCCCATGATGGCAGTGTGCCTGTTAAGTCAGAGTCAGGGGCAGGGGCTAGTTTGGGACACTCATGGTTTGACCTTTTTCTTTACTGCCCACCCCCTGCCCCAGGCACAGAACAGATGCTATCCCATGGCACGGCCGATGTGGTCTTGGAGGCCTGCACAGACTTCTGGGATGGAGCTGACATCTACCCTCTCTCAGGTTCCGACAGGTGAGTGGGGAAGCGCTTGCCAGCGGCATGAGTGATGAGCAGTCAGCTAGTCTGTCTGTCCTCTCAGGCATGGGAGCACCCGGGACCACTCACTCACTTCTTCCCCACTTCCCCGGCAGAAAGAAAGTGTTGGATTTCTATCAGCGAGCCTGCCTGTCTGGTTATTGCTCTGCCTTCGCCTACAAGCCCATGAACTGTGCCCTGTCCTCTCAGCTCAATGGCAAGTGCATTGAGCTGGTACAGCTGCCCGGCCAGAGCAGCATCTTCACCCTGTGTGAGCTGCCCAGCACCGTCCCCATCAAGCAAAACACCCGCCGCAACAGCTGGAGCTCTGACGGTACTTCATGCATCCATCCAAGTGGGGCCAGCGCTGGGGCTCCCAAGGCTGGGGTCCCCGGAGCAGGAAGGCTTCCAGAGGGCCATGGAACCCACTGTAGCAAAGAGTGCAGTGGGCTCACAGCACTGGCCCAGGACACCAACCATGGCATTCTCCATCCAGTGATGAGGAGTCCCTTAGTGTCCTTGCCTATAAACAAACAGGTGCTCACTCTGCCCTTCTCACAGGTTGGTTGTGATGCTCAAGTGGGATAATGTACATAAAGTGCTTTCACAGGAAACTGTAAAGCACACACATTTGTAGAGCATTAACCTTATTAGCACCAGAGAGCAGACCAGGTCACAAACCCTGCTGGAACAGAGGGACCCAGAAGCTCCACCCCTACCCCCCTACCCTCTGCCAAGAATGCACACTTACGAGGTCTTTTAAACCAAAGAGACCATGACTGAAGCAGTTGCCGAGGGCAGGGCCAGTCCCCTAGCTCTGGAGCAGGGCTGGGCAGGAGCGGTGGCCACGCTCTGTCTGGCTCCTCAGGATGCCACCTGACTGATGAGTACCTTTCATTGTCTTTTTTCCTCCTGTGTCTGTTGGCTCCTTTGTGTGTCTTGGCTGTGTGCGTACGTGGCTGTGTGTGGTCCCCTGGGGACTGCGTGCTCATTGATTTGGGTGTGGCATCTGTGTGTGTGGCCCTGGGCTGCCTCCTGGAATCTGCTGGTTCCTGGGTGTCCTGACTGGGACCCGGGTGTCCTGGCTGGGCTTTGTGCCTTGTGCCTGCCTGAAGAAGGGATCGGGGAGGTGCTGGAGAAGGAAGACTGCATGCAGGCCCTGAGCGGCCAGATCTTCATGGGCATGGTGTCCTCCCAGTACCAGGCCCGGCTGGACATCGTGCGTCTCATTGACGGGCTGGTCAATGCCTGCATCCGCTTCGTCTACTTCTCTTTGGAGGACGAGCTCAAAAGCAAGGTGGGGAGAGCCACCCCCTCTGCTACACCGACCCTTTTTCCAGGGGCTTTTGGGCCCTTCTATTCATTGCCATTACCTTTCATAGGTGTTTGCAGAAAAGATGGGCCTGGAGACAGGCTGGAACTGTCACATCTCCCTCACGCCCAATGGGGACATGCCTGGCTCTGAGATCCCCCCCTCCAGCCCCAGCCATGCAGGTTCCCTGCATGATGACCTGAATCAGGGTGAGGGTGAAGGTTTGGGGTGGGGCAGTGGGGGTGGGAGCAGGAAGAGCCTCCATAGATCCCTCCTGATAAGCACATTCCCTTGGAAAATGGCTCTGATGTCTCTGCGGGTAACAGCAAGCGGCAGGGGAGGAGCAAAGACCTGGAGGCAAGAAGTTCTGTGCCATCTGCAGGGCAAGGAGAGGCCCCCAGAAGGCTGGCCCCAAGGTGAGGGACAGGCTTTTGTCCCTACAGTGTCCCGAGAAGATGCAGAAGGGCTCCTCCTCATGGAGGAGGAGGGTCACTCGGACCTCATCAGCTTCCAGCCTACAGACAGCGACATCCCTAGCTTCCTGGAGGACTGCAACCGGGTATGTTGGCAGGATCTGTCCCATATGTCCCTATAGTGGTCCCTTAGATGGTCCATGGGAGGGAGGGGTGGGAGGAGGGGCAGGCAATCGAAGGGGAGGGATCCTGCTCCCATCCTGAGGCCACTGGCATCTCTGCTTTCTCCAGGCCAAGCTGCCCCGGGGCATCCACCAGGTGCGACCCCACCTGCAGAACATTGACAACGTGCCCCTGCTGGTGCCCCTCTTCACCGACTGTACCCCTGAGAGTGAGTGCTGCGGCCATGGGCACTCAGGCAGCCTGGTCCTGGGCACCCTGTGGGCTCTGGAGGGGTGTAGGTTTCCTGTCAAGATGTAGAGGAGCCCAGGCTGGGATCAGCTGGGGAATCTCAGTGGGCTGGTGCCATGGATGTGCTCATTCTAGAGGGGTCAGAGGTGACAATGTCCATATGATCCCATTGCTGGGGTGAGGTTGTTCCAAAGAGGGGCCCGCTTCCCATTGCCTCCTGCCCAGCACCCACAGAGAGCCCTTCCTGCCTGATTCTGTGTCATCCTGCCCTGCCCCTTCAGCCATGTGTGAGATGATAAAGATCATGCAGGAGTACGGGGAGGTGACCTGCTGCCTGGGCAGCTCTGCCAATGTGCGGAATAGCTGCCTCTTCCTCCAGAGCGACATCAGGTCAGGGGGGCACCCTAGAGCCTGTGCCAGCCTCTACCTCCCAGACCCCGGCTGGGCCTGCATGGGGCATGGTGGGAGAAGAGGGATGGGGTCTCTGCAGAGTGCAGCTGATGGGTGTGCTTTCCCCTACCCTGAGCAGCATTGCCCTGGACCCCCTGTACCCGTCCCGTTGCTCCTGGGAGACCTTTGGCTATGCCACCAGCACCAGCATGGCCCAGGCCTCGGATGGCCTTTCTCCCCTGCAGCTGTCTGGGCAGCTCAACAGCCTGCCCTGCTCCCTGACCTTTCGCCAAGAGGAGACCATCAGCATCATCCGGCTCATCGAGCAGGTGGGGGCCTGGCCAGGGGGAGGGGGAGGGCTGCAGGGCCTGCTAGGGGAACCTGGGGTGGGAATAGCTGCCCCCGACTCAGGTCCTGCCCTCCGAGCAAAGCTGTCCTGGGCAGTTTAATCTCCTCTGCTCCGTCCTCGAGGGAGTGTCGAGGACATCTGGCTCCTGGCTGAAGTTTGCCAGCTGCAGGCCCGAGGGACACCAGGCAGGCCCAGGCCATAATCTGTCCTTCTTGGTCCCTAGGCTCGGCACGCCACCTACGGCATCCGTAAGTGCTTCCTCTTCCTGCTGCAGTGCCAGTTGACGCTCGTGGTCATCCAGGTGAGGTGTGGCCAGCACAGGCATTGCCTCTCCCACCCACTGCTTTGCTCGGGGCCAGTTGAGGATCTGAGGAGGGAGGCTAGGGTAGCAGCACCACCAAGGGCCCCCTGAGCCTCTGTGAACGCCCTGGGCTTTTCAAGGTGACCCCATTGGCAGAATAGTGTTCCCCCTGGCCCCAGCTCCTCTCGGGCAGGATGTGGGCATCTGTGTGGGCACAGGGCAAGGTGGCCCTGGGGCTCCTAGGGCCTTATTATTTGCCAGAATCTAACTGTGGTTCTGGGCTTCTTTTCTGGCCTAGTTCCTTTCTTGCCTAGTCCAGCTGCCACCGCTTCTAAGCACCACTGACATCCTGTGGCTGTCCTGCTTTTGCTACCCTCTGCTCAGGTGAGCGGCCACACAGCCCCTCCATGCCCAGGCAGCAGGTCAGGATGTCCCCGTTCCTCCCCAAGAACCCTGAGTTCTGGAGGAACTGCTCAGGGTTCACCTCCTCTGGTCCAGGACGCATTGAGGGACCTCCCCTTTGTCATGTTCCATCCCTCACCAGACCTGACCCAATTCCCACAACTCCCTAAAGGCTCCCACTATGAGAATTGCAGGACAGAGGATCCCAGTCACCGCCCCTTGACCCGATCTCTGCTTTTCAGCATTTCTCTGCTGGGGAAACCCCCCCATAGCTCCATCATGTCGATGGCAACAGGAAAAAACCTTCAATCCATTCCCAAGAAGGTAAGCAAAGCAGACCCCATGAGCCTGGGCCTCTCACGGAGGAACTGGAGTGTGTCCAGAGAGGCTGGGGCTTGGAGCAGGGGAGAGGGAGGGATCGGAAGGGAGATTCCATTAGACCGGGAAAGCCAGCACTTGGTTCCTGGTCTTCCCCCAGATCAAAGAGGAGGTGGTAGGGACAGAGTGAGAAAGACCCCCAGGCCTGACCATTTACTAAGAACCTATTGAACATGTGAAAAAGCAGGGGCGGTGGCAGAGGGGCCATCGGCCACAGGAGTGACTGGCCTCCCTTCTCCTGCAGACCCAGCACTACTTCCTGCTCTGCTTCCTGCTCAAGTTCAGCCTCACCATCAGCTCCTGCCTCATCTGCTTTGGCTTCACACTGCAGAGCTTCTGCGACAGCTCCCGAACCCGGAACCTCACCAGCTGCTCCTCCATCATGCTGCCCAGGTGGGGCCCATGCCTAGGGATCCGCCCACCTGCTTCCCCTCCGCAGCCCACTTCCCTGTGGTCCCAGAGGGGCTGAGCCCACACCTTGCTTTGGCAGCAACGACGAAAGGGCTCCAGCCTGGTTTGAGGACTTTGCCAACGGGCTCCTGTCGGCTCAGAAACTCACTGCTGCCCTGATTGTTCTGCACACTGGTGAGGGGCCCCCGGGGCTGATGATGTTGGGTGGGGAAGGCCCCCAAGGGCAGGGGAGGCCTTGGACCAGTGGGAAGTCTGACCCCACCATCACCCACTTCCCCCAGTCTTCATTTCCATCACCCACGTGCATCGCACCAAGCCCCTGTGGAGAAAGAGCCCCTTGACCAACCTCTGGTGGGCCGTGACGGTGCCTGTGGTGTGAGTATCACCTGGTGGGGGGATGGCGCGGGGGTTGGGGAGGAGAGGGGTGACCGCAGGGCTAGGATTGCAGGGTGGGATGGGGGCCAGAGGTTTAACTGTGCCCTCCTTGAGCTACTGTGGTAGTGAGGAAAGCAGGGAAAGAAGCAAGAAGACTTGGGGTTCACAGGGGGCTGCCACCTCCTCCCCTAGGCTGCTGGGTCAGGTGGTCCAGACAGCTGTGGACCTGCAGCTGTGGACGCACAGGGACAGCCGCATCCACTTTGGCCTGGAGGACGTGCCCCTGCTGACCTGGCTCCTGGGCTGCCTGTCCCTGGTCCTCGTGGTAGTCACCAATGAGATCGTAAAGCTGCATGAGATTCGGTGAGCTGCCAGCAGGTCACCTCCCTCTGTGCTCAAGAGCGTTCCCTAAACTTTTTACCCCCTTGTCAACATCCCCCTGCTCCTCTGGCATCCTGCCCTGGCCCCTCGTCTAAGGGTCTTTGCCAACCTGTACTTTAATCTCCTGCCTCACCAGGGTCCGCGTCCGATACCAGAAGCGACAGAAACTGCAGTTTGAAACCAAGCTGGGCATGAACTCTCCCTTCTGAGCCACTGGCTGCGGTGACCATAGTCGCCCTGGTCCCTGGGGCTAAAGCCAGACCCATTTCTGAGTCTGGGGAGTTGGTATCATGAATGTTTGTGGGTTTGCTCTTGCACCCTGTGGCACTGGAAGCCCAGCTCCTGGCGGCAGACCGCACTGTCTTCCTGACCTCCGGGCTCACTGTGGAGAAGCTGAGCTGGGCGGCCTCCGCCAGTCCCAGCTCTCCCCTGGGCCTTGCCAGGGCCACTCTTGAATGTATGACCTCAGGCGCTTGGTAAGGGGCTCTAGACCCCCTCACCTGTGGGCTGCCCCGCTTCAGGGTCCCCTAACCTAGTGCCCTCTCTTCTTGGGTCTGTGGGCATGGCCTCGAAGCCAACCTCTTGTGGACGTGCGACGGCAACGGCCATAGATGTGAACAACTCGAGGCTGGCTGTTGCGGGCAGGGGTGGCGGTGCCATCTCCTGGGGGCAGAGGCCTCGAGGTGGTCCTGAGTGCCCCCCCTCCCTCTGGGGGAGTCTCACGCCTGCACCTGAAGATGGAGCAAGGCCCCCACCTCGCCCTGGAGCCTCTTCCCGTGCCTGGCTTGAGCTGGCACCAGTCGGTCTTGGGGCGATCCAGCCCAGGTCTCCTCAGCCCCTGCCCCAGTTCTCCTGTGAGCAGTTTCTACTGGTGTATATTTTCTACTGGAAATGAGCCTTTTAGGAATGAATGTAGCCTGGTTTGTATTAAAACTTGTAAATGGCTTAAGAAAAACCTGTGGCCGGTCCGTGAGGCAGCCACTAAGGGGTCCACCCACTCAAGGCTGCGGCCGGCGAGGGGAGCACCAAAGGCGAGGAGGGGAGGGCCCTGGCCTTACTCCTCCACGTGGGCACGTGCCCCTTGGATCTGGCTTAGGCGAGACCCCCGAGCTCAGGGGTCCATGTCACAGATGCAGTCACACAGCCGAGTTGTATGGAATGACACTTTCATTGGTGTTAGTTGGGGGAAGAGGTTAATGGTTACAGGGCCGAGGCCTGGGCCAACCCAGGTCAGGCTTCCAGCCCTGAGGTGGGCAGTGAACACTCCTGCTGCGGTCCGAACTCCCCCCCACTGCGGCCTCTCAGGCAGTTAATAGATAGAATAAATTCCATTTATAATATATGCATTTCTCTCTGCTTAAAAAATAACATTTACAATTGAAAAAGTTTGGACTTTTGGGATCTGTTAATCCCACTGCCTCCTCCCCCTGCCACCTCTGCCTACAGTGAGGGCAGGCAGGGGCAGGAGCTGGCCTGGGTACAGCCACTGCCGCCGAGGGCACGCCCCTGCCGCGTATTTACACGTCCTATGTACACCTGCGGGGAGGGGCCCAGCCGGACACACTGCCTCCTCCAGCCGCTCAGCGCCAGGCCAGCACAGCGGGTGGCAAGAGGCATTCCCTTGGCACAGGGACTTGAGACACAGGTTGGGGGGCACAGAGAAAGCTCCCCAGAAGCCCTGCTACCCCCTCCTTCATGAGGAGAAAGCTCTTACCAGGGTCCCTGTCCAGGGGGCAGGGCTGTCGCTCAGATCACATACTGGGGAGGCCTTTGCTGAGGCGCAGAGGAGTCCCCTCAGCTAGTCAGGTTCTGATAAGTCCCCTCAGCCCCCGCCACAGGGCTGCCCCACAAGAACTGTGGTGCTGACAGCCACTGCCTTGGAGCAGCAGGAAGGAGCCCTGCTAGGGAGGGGCGCTCCAGCTGGACCAGCCCTCTGCCTGTCCCTAGGGTGGCAGGGGCTGCTTCTGCGCTGGAGCAAGGGCAGTGGGCACTGCTGAAGGGCCACAGGACGTCTAGCTCAGTCCAGCATGGCGTCCAGCTGGTCAGCCAGGGCGTCGAACATGGTGCTGATGTCATCCAGAATGTGTCTGGTGGAGGTGCCGGGGGCGCTGCAGCAGGGGAAGGACGGATCAGATGAGCTCAGATGAGCTCGGGGTCCACACCCTGCTGGCCCCGGGAAGGGAGCTGCCACTGAGCCCCTGTGTTGGTGCCAAATACTTTGTGCCATCTTCTCTTACTTTCAAAACCTCCCAAGGGAGTTACCGTCTCTTATGGACGAGTTCACATGCCTCTAAGTGGCAGTCACCAGGATTCCCTCAAGGTCAGATGTGGGTACCGCCAGCACCTGGGGTCCTGCCCAGCCCAAGGCCCTGCCTTCAGTGTCCCCTCCAACACCCCCAGGAGCCTTGTGAGCTGTTCCTACACCCGGCCTTCTCTCCCTCCCACCCAGCCCCCTCACCCCTCTCGCTCCTCGGTGCCAATGCTCTTCTCCGCAGCCCTCAGTGCAGCTGCCAGGGACGAGCTGGTCTGTTCCAGTCTCTGCTGAGCCCGGCCTGGGCCCATAGCCCCAGTGCTCTCGGGCCTCGGAGGAGGCACCGGGCGGGGGCCGAGCCGGGGAGCCAGCTTAGGGCCAGAAAATGCCAGCTGGGTACAGGCCACGGACACAGGCTTCGGGGTTGTTCCTGCAGAGACAAAAAGGTTGGCTTGGGACTCTGCTGGGCCAGATAGAACCCTGCAGACAGGCGCCCTCTCCCTGCAGGCCTCGGCCCTCACCTGTGCCGGGCACCTTGATGAGGGCAGCGGGGGTAGCTGGGGGCTCCGTCTCCCCATTCCACCGACTGCCTGCTGAGTTTTCCAGACCCAGCCCAGGGCAGGGGGGGACGGGGGGCACGGAGGGCTGCATTGTGGGGCTGGGAGGATGAGGGGCCACAGCTCCTTGAGGTGGAAGGTTGCTGGGCTTGGGCTGGGGAGGACTGGGAGAAGCAGAGGAAGGTGATTCGCTGGGAGCCTGGGAGGCCAGGGGGACAGAGGGGCCAGGTGTGGCACTGGCCACGCCGAAGGCCAGCAGTGCTGTCTGCAGCGGCTCTCTCTCCCGACATTTGGGCCTGCGTTTGACAGTGTCTGACTCTGTGAGGTTGAAATCGAGGCCGGGTGTCACAGGCGTCTCCCGGGGCGGGGGGCCAGCTGGCTTCGGCCGCTGTTTGATGGTCAGGTTCCCCTCCTCTGCAAACGGCAGCCCTTCCCCTGAGCTGCCCCGAGATGGGGGTGTCCCCTCAGGGCCTGGCTCCTCCTCCTCCTCTGTGTCTGACACGGGGCCAGCGGGGGCAGGTGGGCCAGGGGGCTCAGAGGGGCCAGTTGGTTCACTCAGTGTTCGTCTTCGAGGCCCTGCAGCCCCGTCCTTGGTCCCTGGGCTCCCATCGAGTGGAGGTGGCTCCGGGGTGGGGCCAGAGACAGAGCTGAGGCGCTTGGGGGGTGGGGGTGGGGGGCCTTTGCGTCGAGCCCGAAGGGCAAAGGACTGGCTGCGGGGAGCCCCTCGAGTTGGGGTCGGGCTAGGACTGGTCCGGGTGAGAGTGCTGCGTCCCGGTCGCCGGGTAAGGGTGGCATAACTGCCCAAGGTGCTACCCACTGGCCCTTCGGCTTCCCCTTCACCTTCCCCCTCGGTGGGGCCTGAGCGGCTCAGGCTGTGGGACCGGCGCTTGGGCCGAGGTGGGTCCGGAGGGGTGGGCAGGGTGGCAGGGGGTCCGGCCAAGTAGGAGAAAGCCCGAGGTGCACCAGGAGGTGGCCCTGGGGCCGGGCTGGAGGGTGAGCCCTGGGGGTACATGAAAACGTAAGGGGGAGGTCCTTGGCCTGGAAGTGGGGAACAAAGCTTGGGGGGCCGCTCTGTGCCCTCTGGAAGGTTCCTCTCCTGTGGGGTGCTGCAGTCTCCACCACTGAGCTGGGGAGCAGGCTGTTCCTGTGAGTGACCAGACCCCCGTGAGCGTGCCCCGATGCTCTCCTGGCTGGGGGAGCGGGCAGGCGGCAGGGGGAGCGGCTCAAGGCCACTCCCTGCCATGGCTGCCTGTAGCTCTGGGCTCAGCTCGCTGCCCTGAAAGGTGAGGAGGCGTGGGCCAGCCGCAGCTGGACCCTCCCCATTCTCCAGCCCCTCGATGGCCATCAGCTCTGGACCCCTGGCCAGCTGGCGCCCGCCTTCACCTAGGGCCTCCCCCTGTAGCAGGCCCCGCCGAAGCTCCGCCAGCCGCTTCACCCCCAGCATGAGCTTCTTCTGATGCCCTGAGAGGGGTGGATGGAAGCGGCAAGGTTAGCTAGGCCTGGAAAGGGTCACCCCGGTCACCACTGGACCCCACTCTCTCTTCTCTTGGAGAGCCCCGGAGTCATGTGAGGCCCAGCCAGAAAGCCTCCAAGCAGGCTCACCGAGCTTGTTGACACCGATCTCCTGCAGCTCCTCCCAGGTGAGGTCGGCCACCAGCCCCATGGAGTCATAGCCACTGCTCACCAGCTGTTTGTGGTACTGTGGCAGCCCCAGCGCACACAGCCACTCCAGCAAGTCCGTCTGGAAGAGTGCCAGCGTTGAGAACTGGCTCCCTGCCATCCTCTGCCCCCAGGCCAGAAAGGAAAAGACACAACACAGCACAGCTGAGGGCGAGAGCCCGTGCCACCACCCGCCACCCACTCACCGGGATGTAGCTGGGCAGCCACTCAGCGATACTGAGCTGAGCGATCTCCGAGGCAATCTTCTTCCTGTGCCCAGGCTTGGTCACCCCAATGGCTGTCAGGTCCTGCCACACAGAGTCTGACCATCAGGGCCCCTCCTCTGCCCACTGGGCCCTCCCAGTCCTCCCCAGCTATGGCACCTACCTCAGGCGTCATACGACTGATGGTTGGCACGTCATAGCCAGCCTGCAGAAAGTGGGCAGTGTAGCCCTCCAGCTGGAACTCGCTCAGCCAGTTATGAATGGCTTGCGCATCCTGCGGGGTGAGGGAAGCGGGCAGAATTAGCAGGAGCTGAGCCAAAGCCCCTGCCTCCCCAGGGACTTAAGTCCATACAAAGGCCCTCCAGTCTCCCCCAGACCCGGAGTGCACTCCCCAGTGAAGGCCACACCTTCCCCTCCAGCAGCTGTTCTGGCCTCACGTCCTGGGTGAAGATCTGCTCCCCAGAGCGGTAGTTGGCCAGAGGGCGGTGGCTCAGGTTGTCTTCAAGGAGGGAGAGAAATAGAATTGGAAGTGGCAGGAGGAAGGGGTGCCAACCCCTCAGCCTCCCCACCTGTACCTCTCCTAGCAGCCCAGGTTCTAGTTACCCTTCCTACCTGCCAGGGACAGGGGGTGCAGTCCTGGCAGTACCTGGTCCTCTCCGGCAGAGGGCAGTGGCTGAAGAGAGGGAAGGAGGCAACTCAGCGTTTGGGGAACTGGCAGTAGGGGGTGGGCCCTACCCTGGAACTAGTGTCCCCTCCTTCCTACCTGGGCATTCTCAATCAGAAGGCCAGTGCTGTGGCCATTGGTGCCCTCAGAACTCTGTCCGCTGCCAGCGCTGCGGATGCTGCCCACACTGCCCTCACTGCCCACGCTATTCCTGTCACCTGCTGCAGAGGGCAGAAGCAAAGGGGTCAGAGCCCAGGTGGCACTGCCAACAGCTGACTGGCAGCTTACCCAAGCCTGACGCCCACACCAGTGCCCAGTGCTGCACTCTGGGAGGATGTACCTGGGCTGTCTGCACTAAGGCCCATCCGAGGGAGCTGGCCATAGGTAAGAGGGTGCAGGGGGTCTTCGGCAGGAGGCTGCGGTGTCCGGGAGAAGCCTGGACGCAGGGGGGTGGGCACAGAGGGGAGGCGGGGCACAGGGACACCCACTCGCTTACTGACCACCTCGACGATGCCTGGGGGAAAGTAGCCCACACGGTCCGTGCCCCTTTGGCTCTCGTGGATGTGGCCCTTCCAGCGGCCATCGGGGTGTTGCTCAAGCACCTGCAACGGGGCGGGGAGGGGATGGTCACTCCCAGCACCAAGCAAGGGGCAAGCAGCTGTCCCTGCAGCCAGGCCAGCAGCCCAGGTCCAGCTCTCCCCTATCTCCAAGGAGCTGGCCTTGGATGCCCAAACTGGCCCAAGTTCCTCCCCTCTGCCAGTATCCACCACAATCCCCAATGTGCCTCCAGGGCCAGCCTGTGGTCGAACTCAGCTCCACTACTTGCTAGCCGCGAGACCTTGGCCAAGTCACTTTCATTTCTCTAATTTTAGTTTAACTTCTCAATTTTGTCATCTCTAAAACAGAATTGGTAATAGCACTACCTTTTCTGATTTTGGAAAGAATTAAATGAGAGTGCATACAAAGACCTGAGCCTAGGGCCTGGGCACCCACACAGTAGGTGCTCAAATAAGTAACAGCGATCATTTGTATTGGCAAAGGAATGCCAGCAGGGGGTCCCTCACCGTGATGATATCCCCTGCCCGGACATTGAGAGCAGTAGGATCATGAAGATTCCAGAAATCCTTGAGCGCTCGCACCTTTAGGATCCCTGAGGCCTCTAAGAGAAGGGTGGGCAGGTGTCATCTAAGGGCCCTCTACCCAGCTGTCCCCCAGGACATCTGCTCCCCTCCACATCCTGGTACCTGCTGAGCAGCACCAGGCCCCCAGGAGGGGTCTCCGCCCCTGCACTCACCTCGCAGCAGCTGCTTAATTTCCCGGCTGGCCTGGGAGGTGGTGAACTGATTCACGATGTCCAGTGCCGTCTGGTTGTATGTGTTCCGGATGTTCACGTCCACTCCTCCCTGGGTGCACAGTGTCGCCTGAGCATGCACTGAATACTCTGCCTATCATCTTTCAACTACCCAGGAGGTGGGTATTATTATCATTTTCAGATTTTACAAATGAGCAAATGGAAACCCAGGGACCAGGTCAAGGACGAGCTCTAGGTCACTCAGCTAGTAAGAGGCAGACTTGAGGTTCAAACCAGGTTGATCTGCTCTGAAGCCACACGGTCTTGGCACCATTCAAAAGGAAGTCAGGCCCCTTCTCCAACCCCCATGCAAAAACCATGCGAGTGGTAGAGCCCTCCCTCCCGCGCCCCCCCAGCCAGTCTGGGCACACAGCAGAGGCTGCCGTGTACACCTGTGGGGTGACCAAGTGCTCACACCCACCTCCAGGAGCAGCCGTACCACCTCAGTCTTGCCATACAGCGCGGCCTCGTGGAGCGCCGTGCCTGTCTTGGTCTGGCGGTTGATCTCAATCCCGGCTCTCAGGAGCTGCCTGTGGCAGGAGAAGGGGTCGTGGGGGCTGGGGGCAGGAGGGAAAGCAGCCTGCCAGGGGCTGGGGGGTTGAGAGCAAGGGTGAAGAGGGTGGCAGGGGAGGGTACTGTGGGGCACTGACAGTCCCCCACAAAGGGGATGAGGAAGTAGGGGGACATCGGGGATACCTGATGACTTCTCTGTGGCCATTCTTGGCAGCCAAGTGCAGGGGTGTGGTGTAGTTAGGGTCACATGGGTCCTTGGCCTCACCCTCCAGCAGCGCCACACACAAGTGGCTATTCAGTAGCAGCTGGGCCACCTGCAGCACCCAGCACCCAGTTAGAGCCTCCTCCTGAGACCCCGCAGGCATTCAGGACCCAGCACCCCCAGGGCTGCAGGCCTCACCTTGAGCCTCCCAAATTCACAGGCCAGATCTAGCGGTGTCTTTTTGGCCTTGTTGACCAGGCACGGGTTGGACTGATGCTGGAGGAGCATTTCTGACTGGGGTGGGGGGAGCGGAGTGAGGGCCTGGCCTTCCCGGCACCTGCCCCCAGGTCCCCGTGGGCAGGCTCACATACCACTTCGTAGTGTCCGTACTGCGCGGCCAGGTGCAGAGGGATCTGCCCGTCCAGCGAGGCGGCATTGACGGCTGCGGAGGCCCGCAGCAGCAGCCTCACGGGCTCCAGCCGGCCCTGCCAGGCTGCGTAGTGCAGGGGGCGCATGCCTGGCAGGAGGGAAGGGGTTTCTGAGGGAGGTACTGGGCGTTGAGCAGAGCACAGAGCCACAGCCAGGAGGGCAGACAGCTGGAGGGGATGTGACTCTGGCCTCGCCGGGTGTGGTCAGGAAGCGGTCCGACTGTATGGGGCTGAAGCCAGAGTCCCACTGTGCCCACCACGGATAATCTGGTGACCCCAGGACAGCAAAGTAACCTCTCTGAGCTTCCAACTCTTAATCTGAATAACAGGACAACAGCACTACCCCATCCCAGAAGGCTGTGAAGATTAAAGAGGGAAAAGCCACCTACAAGCCCAGAGAAGCTACACAGGCATCTATCAGCACTGCCACCTTTTAACAGGAGTGAGCTCTGGTCACGGGGTCTGGGCAGGGGGCCCACTGGGGTCTCACCATTGCTATCCTTGATGTCAACGGTGGCCTGCGCCTCCAGCAGCAAGGCTATGAGCTCCAGGCTGCCCCCCAAGGCAGCATGGTGGAGAGCAGAGAATCTGGTGTGGGGGACACAAAGTAGGGGTTATCAGTGAACAGTCCCCCACCCCCAAACCATGGTCTTCCATACTGGAACCCATCCTGGGGGCTGGCAGGGATGGGTTACTTGCCCCCCTCCCCACCCCCGCCAGCCCTGCCGTGGGAGCGCAGCAGCCGGGCCGCAGCATGAAAGGGCTCAGTGTCTGGGCTGAGAGGCCTGTTTGTCTGGCCTCCCCCCGAGCCAGCCCAGGGGAGGGGGCCGTGGGAGCAGGAGCCCGAGGGTTCCTACCCTCCAGGGAGAAAAGGGGGCCCAGCAGGAATCTGACTCAAGAAGGCCCCTAGGAGAGGCACCAGGGCCCCTCCCCTCACTCAGGGTAAGGCCACAGGCAGGAAGGTAGGCAGGACCCCTCCCTCTGGACCTACACGGGCAGGACCCAGAGCTCTCAGCAAATACACTTCAGGGCCAAGTCCGAGAGAAGGGGCTCTGGGCCTCAGGGCCTTTCCCCCTGCCCCTCCCCAGGGCTCCACTCACCCATCGGCATCCTGGTAGTTGACGTTGAGCCTCTTCGTGGAGCCCAGGAGCTCTGGGGGCCAGGGCGGGAGGCAACAGGCACATCAGGTGACTTGTCCTCACCTAGCGTTCCCACCCCCCATCTCTCAAAGCCTGCTGACCTCTTGGTGTGCAGGAAAGCACCTGCCCCATGGCCTTTCACCGGTCCTGTCCCTGTGGCTCCTACCCTGGCCCACTGGGCTGTCAGCTTGAAGGCAGGGAGCTGCTGCAGCAGTGGCCTGGCTTCCCGGGCCCCGGCCTCGCTTGTTTATAGCGCCGAAAGGGGGGTACTGGCATGATGTGCCCTCAGCAGACAGGCCCACGGAGTGCATGGTTAGCATTCCTGCCTGAACGGGCCAGGGAGCAAGTCACATCGTCCTACTGGTCCCAGCGGGGTGGAGAGAAGGGAGGGGGCACTAGGTATTCAAGAGAAGGACTTATGCCCACTGAAGGGCCACAGTGCCAGTCCTGGTGGGGCATCCCTCAGTGGAGCATGGTGGGGAAGGTGGCATCAGACCTATAGCTCACTGTGGCTCTGCCAGGTGCCAGCTCTGTGGCCTTGGGCAGGTCATTTAACCTCTCAGGCTCAGTGTCCTCATCTGTAAAACGGGTTGATCACAGAACCTGCCCACAGAGGCTGTGAGTACAGTGCTCGACCTTGTTAGCATGCGAAGATGGCAGCTGTCACCATCTAGCCCTCCTTACGTGTTGGCCAATACTATCATGATGTTATTCCTCCAGCAACAGCTGGCACAGTCCCCCACTCTCCCCCTGGATCTCGGCGGGTTCTCAGCCTGCCTGAGGAGTAACTGCTGACTCTGCACTCACAGGCTGTGAGCTGAGCTGTCCATGCCCCGGGCAGGGGCGCTCTGCTGGCTGGTGGCACCTCTCTCAGGGGCAGGGTTTATGCAGGTGTGCTCCCTGCGCGAGCCAGGGCACTGGTGGGGGTGGTCCTTGAAGCAATGGGGACGGGAAGGGGAAGGCCTGTCTCAGTGGCCCCTGCTTCCCGCTGGAACCCACCCCTGCTGGGAAGGAGGGGGCCTGGCTCGACCCAGGCTGGGCACAGTGCCAAGCATGCTGGTCCAGGCCTGCCCCCCAGGCTCTGGTGGGCCCCTGAATATCCCGGTAGCCTGGGCAAGACAGGGCCTCATTCCAGCAGGGAGGGACCAACCCTGCAATGGGGAACATGGGACAGGGAGGAGAGGACAGCTACGTTTAGGGCTGAGCCGAAGGATACTACGCAAAAAAGGCAAATACAGAGCCCAGGAGGGACAGGTGAGCTGATGCTGTTGGGGCCACTGGGAAGAAACACACACCTCCTAGTTTCCCTCCAGCCCCCTTGGAAAGTCCTTGTCACACAGAACCATGTGGGGCAATGGAAAGAACAGGGGCCCTAGAAGCAGGAAATGCATGGTGCACATGCTCACTCTGCCTCTCTGGCTGTGTGACCTTGGCCAGTTGTGGTACCTCTCTGAGCCTCAGTAAAGATGAGGTCAGCAGGGAAGAGACTAAGAAAGTCCTTCATCCCGTCCACCCTTTCACCGGCCTGGACAGTTTGGGATGGGGCAGCTGGGTGGCGGGATGCAGCCCCTCTGGGGAGGGACAGGAACAGGCACAGGCCTGGGCAGCTCCGTTATTTCCAGAACAATGGCCGGAAAGGCAGTGGGGGAGAGGTTCAGAGTGACTGGGCTGGGGACCTCGGCAGGAGGGTGGAGGGTCCTGGTTCCTGGCAGTGGTTCCAGGCACTTCTGCTACAGCATAGCCTTCTTCCTGGGCCTGGCTCTGGGGGTGGAAGGGTCACTCCTGATTTAGGCTCTCGGGCAGAGGATGTGAGCTCAGCCGGCCACCCCAGCCCACTCTATTTCCTCTGGCCAAAGAAGGAGACTGCTCAGGAAAGGGAGTGGGGAAGAGGGAGGGGCCAGGGCAGGGCCAGGGCTGCCGCACCCCTTCCTCCCACCACCTGCTCCCCAAAGAGGACCTGGGAGGGGGCAGGGAATGCCACCAGACATCAAATGGAGGAGGCTGAGAGAGTACCTGCCTCCCCTCTGCTCTCTTTTTGGATAGCCAGAAGCTCCAGCTACCCTCCCCAAAGGAAAAAGGGGAGTCCTGACACCTCCCTTCCAGCAGTTTCTGTTGCCTCTCTGTGGTATGGAGGAGTTACCAGCCCCACTTCTGGGAACTGCATTAGAATCACCTGGAGAACGTTCTAATTTGCAGAGTCCCAGGCCCTCTGTGATTGAGTCTAATTTTGGGGGCAGTCCGGGGAGTCTGAACTTTTAGAACAATCGGTAGGCAGGTGCAGCAGTGCATGCCTGTAGTCCCGGCTACTTGGGAGGCTGAGGCAGGAGGATCGCTTGAGCCCAGGAGTTTGAGATGAGCCTGGGCAACACAGCAAGACCATGTGTCTTAAAAATAAATAAATAAATAAAAAATAAAAGAACAGGGCCGGGCGCGGTGGCTCACGCCTGTAATCCTAGCACTCTGGGAGGCCAAGGTGGGCGGATTGTTTGAGCTCAGGAATTCGAGACCAGCCTGAGCAAGAGCGAGACCCCGCCTCAACTAAAAATTAGAAAGAAATTAATCGGCCAACTAAAAATATATAGAAAAAAAATTAGCCGGGCATGGTGGCGCGTGCCTGTAGTCCCAGCTACTTGGGAGGCTGAGGCAGAAGCATCACTTGAGCCCAGGAGTTTGAGGTTGCTGTGAGCTAGGCTGACGCCACGGCACTCACTCTAGCCCAGGCAAAAGAGTGAGACTCTGTCTCAAAAAAAATTAAAAAAATAAAAATAAAAATAAAAGAACAATCCCTAGATAATTCTGACCTAGGTAATCCTTAGGTAATTTTGGGGGCAGCCAAGTGTAGAGCACAGGTCACAGCTTTGCCTCTGATCTGCCACAGGATGGCTATGTGACTTTGGGCAAGTCACTAACCCTCTCTGAGCATCACTTTCCTTATCTGTAGAATAGATATAGAAATACCTATCTCACAAGGAAGTGAGAAAATTATAACATTTCATAAACTGTAAGGTTTGCGAATGTCACCTTGTGATCTCACTTTTGTCACCAGCCTCTCCAGCTCCTCAGAGGACGGGGAGGAGAGGCACGGTGCCAGGCCCTAGTCATACTGCCTGCACCTGCACCCTGTGCAGGGTGACTTTTCCCCTTTGGGGCTGAAGGCAGGGACCTCTTCACCCACAGACGTTTCCCACTGGGCACAGGGGACCTTGGAGCCAAGGAGCCCAGCTGTGAAGTTCCCACCACCAGCCTCCAGACGCCCCCTCCCCCGCCTGCCCTCCTGAGTGCCTCACTTTGAGGCCCCAGGGCCATGAGGCCAGTGGCCTGACCAAGGCCCCACTGGGCAGGTTGCCAAAAACAACACAGAGGAGATGGGGGAGAGAGAGCGGCTCCCGCTCTTGGGCCTCAGGGCTCTCCCCCGGGACCTTGTTAGCATCTTCCCTGGTGTCCACTTCCCCAGGCCATAGAGACCACCCCCTACAGCTCCATCTCTCTGAGCCCTGGGTCCCCACCGTGGTGTGCAAAAACCCTTCCTTCTGGCATCTCGCATAGGTGTGGGTGGGGATAAAGGTCTTCGAGTATCCTGGGGGATTCCTTCCTGTGTACAGGGCCAAGGTGTGTCTTGGGGCCAGACCCCACCACTGCAGAAAAGACCCTCCTATCCAGGGAACTCCTCCTCCAGCCTCATTCTGATGGTAGAAACCACCTCCTGCCCCTGCCGGTCTGGGATCTCAAGGAGATAAGACAACCTAAAAGTCTAGTCTCCTTGGGGGTCTCACCATAGAGGCACCCAAGAGATGGGGCTCAGGTGTGGCCACCTGTGCATGGAGCCCCCACAGTCCTGTCAGGACTACAACCCCCAGGCTACGTGGAAACCTCTAGAAAATCAGCTTTGGCCACACCCCCCCCAGGGGCAAATGCAGATCAGTTAGGGGAAGAGGGGTTTTATTTTATTTTATTTTATTTTTTTGAGAAAGAGTCTTGCTCTATTGCCCGGGCTAGAGTGAGTGCCGTGGCATCAGCTTAGCTCACAGCAACCTCAAACTCCTGGGCTCAAGCGATCCTCTTGCCTCAGCCTCCAGAGTAGCTGGGACTAAAGGTGTGTGCCACCATGCCCGGCTAAGTTTTTCTATTTTTAGTTGCCCAGCTACTTTTTTTTGTTTTTAATAGAGACAGGGTCTCGTTCGTGCTCAGGCTGGTCTCAAACTCCTGACCTCAAGCGATCCTCCCGCCTCGGCCTCCCAGAGTCCCAGGATTACAGGCGTGAGCCACTGCACCCGGCTGAGAAGATGGGTTTTAGCAAGTAAATGGTGTTGAACTTTTTTTTAAAGTAGTAGAACTCTCTTTATACACGATAACTTAGTGGGGGTGTCAGTAAGATAAGACATAACACAGAGAGGCTGTAGTTGAAGCATGTGTGTATGGGGTTGGGGTGAGGATGGTGTTCTATCTATTCAGTCTTTCCCAGCCACTGCCAGAAACCCCCTGGCTCCATAAAACACATATGCAAAACCACCTGCCTCAAGGCAAGTCCATGAGGGCAGGGATTTTAGTATGTTTTGTTTTTTGTTCACTGCTAGAGACCAGTGCTTAAAACAGAGCCTGGCACAAAATACACACTCAATAAAAATGTGAATGAAGGTACTTAAACCCTCTCACTCTGTAGGCAAGGAAACTTCAGCCCAGAGAGATTAAGTGAGTTGCCTAAGGACACGCAGTAAGGGGACCCAACTTCTTCTCTGGCTCTCCCATGGAGGCATTTCTTGTCCAAAACAAGACAGTCTTCTCTCCTCGAGTATGCATATCACGATGACATCCCCTCCCCCAAGCCTCTGTGGCTTAAGCACTCAGGAAAGGCCTCGGCCAGAGGGTCACCCCACCAAGTACTCACTTGTTTTTGCAGCCTTGACCTTAGCCACCAGTTTCTGCACACCAGTTACATCTCCGTTCTTGACAGCAAGGATCAGGTCCTGCTCACGACCCATCCTGGCCCCTGGGCCGGGCTCTGGGTTGCGTCCAGGGCAGAGGCAGGCAAACTGGTCCAAGCCAAGGTGTCAGGGAGCCATGTCTCAGCCCCCTGGAGAGCTCCTGGTCCCCGGGGAGCACGTCTGGTGTCCCAGGCAATGGGCTCCTTGTCAGGCGCTGATGGATATTCCCTCAAGGTGCTCCGTGAGCTGCCACCACAAGCAGGAAAGCCAGTCTCTGAGGGGGTGGAGGCTACGTGGAAATCTGGACGGATATCAGCTTTCAGCTTTCAGCTTCCGACGGCCCCGGGATGGGCCGGGACTGGGCACGCCAATCTTCCCGGCTTGGCTGGGCAGCACGGATGCCCACCCAGAGAGCAACCAGCATTCCCTGGGGCCTCAGGCAGCCGCGGTAGACAGGTCTCAGGGGTCTGGAAAAGGTGCAGTGCCTCTGTTGAAGCCTGGGCAACAGTCTACAAGGGTCTCAGCAGCAGGGCACAGAGGATGAGCAGGAGAGGACCTCCAGGGAGCCCCCAAGCCACCCTGGCTGCCCCTGGGAGTCAAGGGAGGGGCTGAGCCACTCAAAGTGGGGAGGAAGCCGTCATGCAGAGAGGAGTTTGTGGAGGGGGGAGGTGGTGTTCTGGGAGGGGGAGGCTGAGTCACTGGGGCCCTAGGGCACCTGGCAGCACCTCCACCTTGGGCAGGAGGGGCCCTGGCAGCACGACACACTGGGGCAGGCCAGGCCAGCACCCTGTTCTCCACAGCCCCAGGCTCCAACACCCACAGACAACTGGCAGGCCAGGAGGTGGGGCCTGGGAGGGTCAGGCACCGGCAGGCGGGCAGGGGTCACTCCCTGTCAAAGGCGCCTACCCCCACACTCCTCCCTACCTCGGCTTTACTTTATGAGCTGGAGCTGGATGCCCTAGCCCCAGGGCTCTTTATGATTGAGGGCATGGAATGGGGGGCTTATGGCCCCTCATTTCTGCTTGCTGGAGAGGGACGCTTTACAGCACCTGTTCCTGACCCATCCTCACCCCTGGCGTGGAGCAGCTGGGCAGAGAACAGAGACAGAGCTGGGGCATTGCTGACAAAAGGGGCTCCGGGGCCCCCCAACCTTGAACCTGAAGCCCAGACCCTCGACTTCACTGTAGAAAAGCTTACGTCAGTTCCTCGGTGGCGGCGAATTTGTTGCCAGAGTCTTGTGGCATGAGACCCGTACAGGCCTGGGGCCCTGGCTGGGAACCCCTCACTCCCAAAACGTCCCAAGCTCAGTCCAGAGGGCACTCCCCCTCAAGGCCCAGGGCCGACAGGAGGGGAGGCGCGCCTGGCAGCGCCTGGGGTCGGGCTGGCTCCCCCGCCCCCCGGAATGCCCCTTCAGCGCCGCGCAACCCCCCAGCCCAGCCCAGCCCAGCCCAGGCCGACCCGGGAACAAAGCGGCAGGAGGAACCGGAGGGCCAAGAGCCGAAGGTACAGATGCGGAGGAAGGAAAAAGGGGGCGCGAGGAGGACGGAAGGAGCGGAGAGATGGAGGCGCCCGCCAATCCCGCAAAAAAAGTTAGTTTGTGCCCGCCCTCAAGGGTGCTGACCCCCGGCTCAGGTCCCGCAGTCTCACCTCGCCCGGCCGTCCCGCCGGGGGTCCGGCTGGCCCTGCTCTGTCCCTAGCACTCAGGACGGTGACTCCCACGGCCCCCCACCCCCTTCTCCTTCTCCTTTTCCAAGGCCGGCTCGGCGCCTCCCGCAGGAAATCCCGCCCCTCCCCCGTCCCTCCCGCCGGATCGGGAGAGAAGGGACGGTCCCGGCCGCGCAGTCGGGCTGTCAGTCAGCGCCTGCGGCCCCGCCCCCGCCGCGCCGGGCCCCGCCCCCACCGCGCCAGTCCAGACCGGGGGCGCGGGCCTGAGCGGCGCATGCGCCCAGGTGAAACGGAGCGTGGAGGTTGCGAGTTCGCGCTCCGAGTGCAGGTTGTGGAGCTGAAGCGACCTGGGGCTCTGGAGTCGAGACCCAAGGGCGAGATACCTTGGGTGTGACTGGTGGGAGAGAAGACGTGATGGGAAGGGATTTGGCACCCAAGACCCGGGGACCCCACTTGGGTAACCCCCTTCCTCTCTGCCCTTCGCCCTTCCCGGGACTCCCGCAGCGATCTCCGCCCGCAGCCAGAGAGGCCGCCCCACAGCCGCGGGCCGGAGCAATGGTGCCACCTAGCGGACGGCGTCGGAGCGGCTCGCGTGGCGGCGGGGGGACCCCAGCCTCCAGGAGGTGCTAATGGAGGGTTGCGGTGGCGCTTCAGCACCGTTGTGGGCCGGACAGCGCCTCCCACCTCAGGCCATCGAAACCCGTCCTCGGAGCCACTCGGAAGGACCCAGCCGAAGACCGTGGCGGAACTCTGAACATCCGCGGACCGCTCCTCACAGTCCCCGGGCGGCCTTAAGTTTGCAGAGCTGAAATTTGGGGGCCATTCTTCTTCCTCCTTGCCCAGCCCGGGCGGCGGAGGGTATGGCCACACATTTGACAATTCATACTACACTCACAGACGTCCAGTCCTCAATTTCTATGAGAGAGGAGCCCAGAGGAGGGCTGGGGACAGGAGAGGGAGCTCCTGCATGTCCAGAAATCTGCAAACTAAACTCTCAGCCCCCGGAATCGAGGCACCCGTCACTGGCAGGCACTCGGACCCAGGACAGCAGAAGGGCGGAGAGCGGTGGGTGGAAAGGCGGACTTCGGGAGCTCAGCTCCGAGCCGCGGACGCTAGGGCCGCGCGGATTCCGGTGGTGGGCGGGGCTTGGGCGGTGCGCGCGCAGCCGCGGACGGCAGCCAGATGGAGCCCGAGCCCGAGCTCGTGGAGGTTCCCGCGGGGCGCGTGCTCAGGTGTGGCGCGGCTCCTGGGCGGCGTGGGCGGGGTCCAGAAGTAGGCAGGTGGCCTCGATGCGCAGCGCTGACCCCGTGTCGCCTTCTCCGCCAGCGCCCGGGAGCTCCTCGCTGCCCGCTCGCGGCCCCAGAAGCTGCCCCAGCGCTCGCATGGCCCTAAGGACTTCCTCCCCGATGGCTCGGCGGCCCAGGCCGAGCGGCTGCGCCTGTGCCGGGAAGAGCTCTGGCAGCTGCTGGCCGAGGAGCGCGTGGAGCGCCTGTGAGAGGGGCGGGCCCGGGGCGGGGGCGGGTCTGGGCAGGCGGGGCGGACGCACCCCGTAGACCCCTCCAGTAGACAGAGACGGACTCCTCCCCACTCCTCGCCAGGGGCAGCCTGGTGGCCGCCGAGTGGAGACCGGAAGAGGGTTTCGTGGAGTTGAAGTCTCCTGCGGTGAGCGGCGGGGCTCAGGGACAGGGGACCCGCTTTCTCCTGCCTCCTATCGTCTGTGACAGTTGCTCTGGGTCTCACACAGGGTAAATTCTGGCAGACCATGGGCTTCTCAGAGCAGGGCCGGCAGCGGCTTCACCCCGAAGAGGCATTGTATCTGCTGGAGTGTGTGAGTGGGGCCCGAGGAGGGTGGGAAAGGGTTTGGGACGGAGGAACGGGAAGAACACGTTTTTATTGGAGAAAAAGCATTCACAAGTGCGTTTTCAGAGAACTTACAACTGGACTTCTAGGGCAGGAGGCAATACCATGCAGGGAACAGGGATTCCAGTCCAAATTAGTGGTGCTGCCCCACTTTCCTTGTTGTTCATATGCTTGCTTGGATGCTGGGAGGTAGAGGGGGAAGATATCAGAGCTGGGAAGTGTCCCTATTTGACTGCGGCACTGCACAGAGGACTCACAAGCTGAGCTGCAGGCGCCACTTCCAGGGCTCTATCCAGCTCTTCCACCAAGACCTGCCACTGTCTATCCAGGAAGCCTACCAGCTGCTGCTGACCGAAGACACCATCACTTTGCTGCAGTACCAGGTATCTGCTTCCCCCTTGCCCCCCACCAGAGGAGCCACCCATCCACTGAGTAAATGAGTATTGTGTGAGGTTCCAGACACAGTGTAACATGCTGGGGCAACAAGACAGATGAGGGCTGTGCTGTCACCAGGCTTACGTTGTATTGGTGGCAATTGGAAAATAAATAAGCAAATGAACTGTTGACTTCACAGGGAACCTAGAGGTAAGTAGAAGGTAAGGTCTGGGAGGAGTAGTGGGAGAGATTGGGCTGTTGGTTCAGGTGAGAGGAGCTAGGGGCTTAGCCCAGGTTGGGGATGGGTGGAATTCCTATGTGTGAAAAGACATGGATGAATCTCAGACCTGTTTTGGAGAAAGCATGGATAGGACTTTGCCAGTGCATTGGATATCAGGGTCAAGGAGAGAGAAGAATCAAGGATTACTCCCATGATTAGGGCATGAGCCAGTGGGTGAGCAGTGGTATCATTTTCTCACTGGGAAGACTGCGGACAGGCAGATTTGGAAAAATGGGACCAATCAAAAGAGCTCTATTTCAGAAAAGTTGATTTTTTTTTTTTTTTTGAGACAGAGTCTCGCTTTGTCGCCTGGGCTAGAGTCAGTGCTGTGGCGTCAGCCTAGCTCACAGCAACCTCAAACTCCTGGGCTCAAGCAATCCTGCCTCAGCCTCCCGAGTAGCTGGGACTACAGGCGTGCTCCACCATGCCTGGCTAATTTTTTTTCTCTCTATATATATTTTTAATTGTGCAGATCATTTCTTTCTATTTTTTTTTTTTTTAGTAGAGACGGGGTCTCAACTCTTGCTCAGGGTGGTCTCGAACTCCTGACCTTGAGCGATCCACCCGCCTCAGCCTCCCAGAGTGCTAGGATTACAGGCGTGAGCCACCGTGCCCAGCCCAGAAAAGTTGATTTTGAGGTGTTTCTTGGACATCCAAGTGAGGATGGCGAGCAGATAATTGGAAATCCAAGTCTGGAGTGTGGGGAGGGGTCAAGGCTAAGGACATAAACGTAGCATGGGTGGTATTTAAGCCATGGGGCTGTGTGGGAGTGCTGCCAGAGTAGAGGGCTGGGGCTGTCCATCCGAAGTAGGTTAGGCGGAATATAAGGACTGGAAATAAGCCAGGAGCCACATGCTAGTTGTCCCAGCTACTTGGGAGGCTGAGGCAGAAGGATTACTTAAGCCCAGGAGTTTGAGACTGCAGTGAGCTATGATTGACCCAGGGACTTCCAGCCTGGACAACAGAGGGAGACCCCATCTCTAAAAAAAATAATAAACGAGGACCAGAAACAGACTGAGGAGTGTCTGGTGATGCAGGAGAGAAACCAAAGTGGCACCATGGAAGCCAAGAGAAGGTATTTCAAGGAGGAAGTGTTCACCTGTATTGAAGGCTGCTGAGAGATCAAGCAAGATGGGGGACACCACCGCTCAATGTGTCCCTCTGACGTGGATACAGGGACATAGGATGAACTTGTGCCTCTTTACTAGAGACTTTTCCTGTCTGTGGAGGTGTGAGGACATGGGGACATGTCTACCATCTTCTGCCATCTTTTTGTCCAAACTGTAGTTAGGAGCTTCACTCCGTCAGTTTTAGTATCAAAATATTCGAATATTCTAGGGCATGGTTTTTTTTTCTGGGTTCAACACTATCAGCTTTTTGGGATTTGCATTAAAGTCAAGAAATTGCTAAATGTCATTTGTGCCCAGAGTAAGGTAAGTGATGGGACAGGAATTCAGAGACTGAGATCTTACTCTGGGGACGGTGCTTACAGAGTGTGGTCCAGCCCATCCCCGGGTTTGGAATCTGGAGGTGTACAGGAGGGGCATGGAGGGCTGTGAGAGGGGCTTGTGTCTGGACAAACCATTTGATGTTTTCAAGAGTGGCCACCTGAGTTTCTTTCTCTTTCTTTTCTTTTGAGGTCTTCAGCCACCTGAAGAGACTGGGTTATGTGGTTCGAAGATTCCAACCAAGGTAACGCCCTTTCCCTTTTCCCTTCCATCCGTTCTAGTCCTGGGACCTGGCTGACTGTCCTAGGTAGAGTGGTTTCTCCCTAACTGGAACCCCTGGCTGGAGTGCAGCTCCCTGGACATGGACTGGGAGCCTCCGCTGGAAGTGTTCTCTTGAAAGCCATGTTGGGACGAATCCAGGTCATTGAACTTTATCCTGGGTAATCAAATTGAGACCCGTCTTCACATAATGACTGAGCACCTACAGCTCACCGAGGGCATTGTGATGCAGGCCTGGATCAGTGCCTGCACTTAGTAGGTGTGCGGGCAGATATGTTGAGTGTATGCATGCATGAAGGACCGAGTGAGGAATCTCCAAATGAGTAGGGTTTCACACGTCTTATGCTAGGTTAGGTGCTTTTTCCTTTGTCACCTTGGTGATCCAGCATTGCTAAGAGCCACAGAGAACTTCAGACTTGGAATGGAAACTGGTAGAGCCTTTGCAGTCACACAGTATGTCATGAAAGCTCTAAAACAGGCACAGCCTTTGTTTCTTGAAAGCAGAATGTATCCTAAGGAAATAATCACGAATGTGTGCAGTGGTTCACTTGTGAGAATGATCAGCAGTATTTATTGACCACTTATTGGCTGCCAGGCCCTGTACTTGATGCTGAGGAACAAAATTGCTGCCCTCCTGGAGCTTGCATCTTGCTTTTAATGGGGAGCTCGTACGAGGCACCATACGTTGCAAAATCAGTATACTTAGAAACAACCTATGACTTCACCGACAGAGGCTTGCTCACACAAATTAGAGTTTATCCCTCAGAGCAGCTCTGAC
>NW_012153729.1:7426972-7456648 GCF_000956105.1 Propithecus coquereli
AGGTCATTATTTTATTTTCTCTATTTTCCAAGTTTTCTGGTTCCACTGATTTTTCTTCCCAGTAGTTAGTCATTTATTGCTGGCTCTTCGGGAGTCCCAGCTCCAGTGAGCCTCTGTTGAAAGGCGCTATTAGTAAGACCCAGAGGACTGGGCACATGGCTGGGCCCCCGTGGCTGTGCTCATGTACCCCCTGTGCAGGTCTGTCTGGGCCCTTGGGTGTGCCTCGGATCGTGGCCCACTGACTGTCCCCTTGGCCCTGTCTCACTTATCCCATCGGAGCTCCAGGCCGAGGAGGTGGGGCTGTTGCCCACCCGCTGTTCTTACCTCACAGCTGTGTCCTGTCCCCTTATGAGAGGCAGCTTAACCTGGATGGCAGCACCCAGTGCTTGGAGGATAGGGATGGCAAGAGGAAGAGGAGGGGCTCCAGCTCTCGGTAATGTCCCCTGTCATGGCTACCCCCCAGGGAGTGCTGGTGTCTGGGACCTTGGAGAATGCACAGCCTTAGGAGCGAGGCTTGCGCGGCTCCTGCGCAGGCTCAGGGAGATGTCTGCGTGGGATGTGTGCACCTCAGCAATCAGGAGCAGATGTGCTGCTTTTCCTCCCACCTCCCTCAGGTCCATTAATAAGAAGGCCAAGGCCCTGGAGAACTCCCTGCAACCAGAGAGTCTGGCAACTTCTAGCTCACCTCCCTGCAACCAGAACAGCCGATGCCCAGAAGAGAAATCCCAGGAGTCAAGCCCCATAAAGGGCCTAGTGGGCCCATTTCAGCTTTTGGGGTCCCTGGGGCCCTGCCCTGGCCTGGCCAGGGAGGGTGTGGGGTGCAGCCAGGAGAGTGGCAAAGTAGGGAATGGAGTCCAGGGGGCTCAGAAGCCACGCTGGAACTTTGAGCAGATTTCCTTCCCCAACATGGCTTCCGATAGCCGCCACACCCTCCTGCTTGCCCCAGCCCCGGAGCTGCTCCCGGCCAACGTGGCTGGGCGGGAGACAGACGCTGAGTCCTGGTGCCAGAAGCTGAACCAGCGGAAGGAGAAGCTATCCAGGCGGGAACAGGAGCAACAGGCAGAAGCCAGGCACTTCCAGGAGGACATAAATGCAGACCCTGAGGTGCAGCGCTGCTCCAGCTGGCAGGAGTACAAGGACCTGCTGCAGAGGCGGCACCTGCAGAGCCAGAACCTCCCCCAACACCTGTGGGGCCAGCCTGTCACGCCCTTGCTGAAGCCCGGCCAGGCAGACTCTCCAGGTACCCCCTTACCCTGCCACAGCCCCACTGGCCAATGGCGGCTGAGGAATCATAAGGCTTTGGAAGGGGCATGGATGGACCAGGACTGGTTGAGGCTTAAGAAAGGTGTGGGAGGAGGGCGCTGTCCAATGGTGTGGAGCCCACAAGGACAGTCAGTTGTCCGGGCTGCGGCCAGGACAGGGCCTATGTGGGAAGGTTTAGAGATGGTGAGTCAGTGTCCTAGGAGAGGTGAGAAGGGGTGAAAACTACAACCATGTCCTTAAAATCATAAACAAGGTACATGTGAATGGCTTTGCCCCCAACTAGCTGTGGTCCCCTCTTCTCCCAACCCTGTTAGTTGGAACCATCTCGAGCTAACAGGATTATTCCAGGGTCCCTTACCACATCTAGGAGGTGCTATCTTGGCCAAATAAAGGAAGGCTTACTGTCTGCTCTTAATTTTAAGCACAGAGAACTAATAGGGTAAGAATAGTCTAAGTTAAATGTACTAACAAATTCAGAATTACTGAAAATCCTCATGGGAACTTGGCAGGTTGTAGCTAACTAGGTTAGGTTTGCCAGATCAGTTAAATTGGACTTCCAGATAAACAAGTAATTTTTCAGTATAAGTATGTTCCAAATATTGCATGGGACATACATATACTGAAAAAACTTGCTAAATCTGGCAATCTTAAACTCGATGGCAGATTCAGAAGTGTCAAGGGAGTCTATAGATGCTTGCCTCTTCTTCCCAGCATCTTGTTTTCACTGTCCTTGTAGCCATGGTCCTTCAGCATATCTCTGTGCTGCAGACAACACACCTTGCTGATGGAGGTGCCCGGTAAGTTTCCAAGTAGCGTGTCTCCTAGGAGTCGGCAGCTGGGATTTGGCTCTTGAAGTTGGGTGTGAGCTAGAGGATCATTCCAGAGACCCCAACCCACGTGCCTAGCTCTGAGTGACAGCTAACATTCATATGTGTCTGGGGGAGAGGGAGAAATGATAGACAGGTGAGTTTATCCCAAGGGTTTGGAGCCCCTTCCCTTGAGTGGAACCTCACAACCTCAGTTGCGCCGCATGAGGTTGCTTCCTGCAACTGGTGGAGGGGAATGGGGAGTGGAAAGGGAATGTAGGGGAGGAGAGTTTGGTGTCCTGAGGTTTCTCACTCTGTTTTCAGACTGCTGGAGAGGTCTGGGGGCTTGGAAATCAGTTTTGATGTTTATCAGGCTGATGCTGTGGCCACCTTCCGAAAGAATAACCCTGGCAAACCTTATGCCCGGATGTGCATTAGTGGGTACGAAATGAGTAAGCGCAGCCCCCCACCCCCCGGCTGCTGCCAGTTCTCCTGTGACTCCAGTGGACCTTCTCTCCACCCCGGCCAGTGTGCCAATCCCTGAGAGGAAGCCGAGGTCCAGAGAGGTTAAGTGACCTCCAAAGGGCACACAGCCAGTTGGTGCTATGGAACCCAAGCTCCCTAATCTGTAGCTCCTCATTGCTGCCATTTTGGGGTAGTCTCTCTCTTATGCCACTTTAGTCCCAGGCTTACCCAGCAGAAGAGATATGGATTGGAGGGATTTACAGGCTAAGAGTGGTAAGAACCTTGCTCTTCCTAGCCCCTGCCCAGCTGAGGCTCATGCTCTCTTGGA
This sequence comes from Propithecus coquereli, assembly GCF_000956105.1. Lineage (NCBI taxonomy): Eukaryota > Metazoa > Chordata > Mammalia > Primates > Indriidae > Propithecus > Propithecus coquereli. The sequence goes on from NW_012153729.1 coordinate 7,429,835, forward strand.
GAACCCATCAGGGCCATGTAGTCCACAGACAAGAGAGCCTAGGGATCAGAATTCTTGCACCCCCAACTCCTGTCTTAAAATCTCCATTCTCTTCTCAGAGGGTCTGGGGTCTCAGAGCTTATGGGTGAGCTGTGGCCAGGTCTCACTCTAACCCTTCTCCCTGCAGATTTGATGAGCCTGTCCCAGACCTCTGCAGCCTCAAGCGGTTGTCCTACCAGAGCGGTGACGTCCCTCTGATCTTTGCCCTGGTGGATCACGGTGACATCTCCTTCTACAGCTTCAGGGACTTCACATTGCCCAGGGATCTGGAGCACTGACCACACAGCTCTGTGGGGGATGGAGCTTGCTCTGGGGGACCTGGACTGTCCTCAGGGACCACCTCAGCTGTCTCCTGTACCCGGACTCTGACCTGTAGCTTCAGCAGCCAGTCTGGGCCTTGGCCCTGGGTGTCTCATACTTGCAAAAAAGTCAAACTGTGCTCTGAGCCTTCCCTGGCCACTGCAGTGCTTCCAAGCCCGGGGCCTGAGATTGCTGCCTTGCAGTGACCCCTTTGGAACTCAGGACTAGATCTGAGAGACCTAAGAAGTGGGGCAGAAGAGAGGACTCTGTGCCTTTAACGAGAGGGTGCCTGCTTGGTGCCATAAAGCCAAAGCCATTAAAAATAGATCTCTTTTCTGCTGTGGCTGGACATACTGGACAACCCCCCTGCCCCTCCATCCCGTGGTTGGTGGAACATCCCCCGTGCCACTCATGCGACCTTTGTCCACTCACAGGGACAACCAGTTTCTCTGGTGCAGGACCGAAGAGTGCGGGAAGCCCCTGGGTGGACAGGAAAGGGACCTGGAACCTTTCCAGCCTTTCCAGGGTTCCTGCAGGGTACTCTGGAGGGAGGCTGGTGCTCTGTCAGCCCTTCCCTGAGCGCAGCTCGGTCAGAGTAGAAGGGTGGCCCAGAGGTCCATGTCGGTGTGGCTTGAACCCCAGTGTTCCAAGGGGCCACCAGCAGTATGGGGTCGATGGATCGGGTCAGTTCTCGCCCCAGGCCTGCACGCCCCTTCCGTTCTTGCCTCTTGTCACTCCAACCCCCTCCCTCGCTGGTGCTAAAAACTTCGGCAGTTGTTGCTGTCCCTCAGGGCCTCGGGCACCTGCCTGTCACCGCAGTGGACATGGAGGAGGTGGGGCCCGCCCGGAGGGAGGCGTCTCGCCACGACGCTAGTCCCCAACGTGGGACCTGAAACCTGGCCCTGCATCCACAGGTCGTCGTCTCTGGGCTGAGCGCTCTCGGGAGGAGCTGGCCCGGCTACGCCCCTCCCTCGGCAGCTCGGGGGAGTGGTGGGAGGGACGGCTCGCCTCTGGAGTCCGGCCTGGGAGGCGGCCCGGGGCAGCCGCGCGTTCCGGGAACTATTTCCGCCTCCGGGAGGCGGCGGGACACTGGGCGCGGCGCGCCGTCCTGCGGCCAGGTGCGCTCAGGTAAGGCCCGGGGCGGGCCGGCAGCGCCTCGCGCATATTCATGAAGGTCACGGTCCCGCCCCCGCGTTCCCGGGGGCCGCGGATTGGCCCGGGTGCGGCCCCCGCCCCCGAGGGCGCCCTCGCTGCGCCCCCGCCCCGTCGGCGCAGGGCTGGGGGCGGGGCCAGGCCGGGGGCGGGGCGCTGGGGGATCTGCGGCCGGGCTGGCTCGCCCTTTATGTAAATAGCGCGACTCCGCCCCGGGCTCGCCGCGCCGGAGGTGAGCAGGAAGGAGACCGCGGCCCAGCAGCCCGTGGGCCGGCGCGGCGGAACGAGCCGGGCAGGCGGTGGGCGCCGAGGGACGCTAAGACCTGGGGCGGGGGCCGGCCCGGGAGTCCAGGTGAGGTGCGGGCCGGACTCACCTCGCCGGGCCCGCCCCCTTGGGGCGCCCGCCACTCGGGGCGGGGAGGCAGGGGAAGGCAGAGACCCCTGGGCTTCCTGGCCCGGGCGGGGAGCGCTGCGCCCAGGTCCGCCCGCCTTGCCCTTCTTGTCCCCGTCGCTTGGCACCTCCGAGAGAAAGACACCTGTAGAAAGTGCCGCTGGGAACTTCTCTCGGCCTGACCCGCCCGCGATTATCGAACTTGGGTTTTGGGTTTGCACAATAGTGTTGGCTTTTGGGAACAGGGGAACAGGTGCCTGGCCCGGCTGGGTGCGGGGGCACCGCGGGCGCAGATTGGAGTCTTGGGGCCCACGTGCAAGGCTCCTGGCCGAGGAGTCCGGCGACTCGCGTCTCCCCGACCCCCTCTCCGCGAGCGGCGGCCGGAGCGCGTTACGCCGGCGGCTTAGCCCCTGTGCCTGCCATCTGCGCCCTCTCCCTGCCGGCCCTTTGTGCCTCCTAATCCCCGGACGCAGGAAGCCCGCGGGAGGGACTTAGGTCCGGGTCAGCTTTGGACACCTTTAGGCGACGGTGCTGAGACCCAGTCTATTTTCCACGCTGACGGGTGGGGTTCGCGCTTTGGGACTTGGCGAGAAGTGGAAGATTCAGTCTTGCCGAAGAAAGCGTGTCTTGGTTTGCTCTGGCTGGACAGTTGGTGGACACATTGGGCCTTGGCTATGGGGAGAACTGACTGTAACCAGGGTAGCTGCGGTGTGGCCCTTTGAGGCTTTCACCTGAGACAGGTGAGCTTTGGGTGAGGAGGGCGGGGCTTAGACTCTTCCCATGGGAATTCATATGCCAATGGAGGCCGCCTTAACTCGGGCTCCAGGGGACCCTCTGCAGGAGTTTGTAACTCAAGGTGCTGTCAGGCTGCAGAGACCTGAGCCAGGAGGAGGGCAGGGAGAGAACCTGTGGTCCAGTCCAGGGGAAGCCAAGACCAGAAGTGGCTTTTGAGGAAGACAGTCTGGGTCTGTGTGAGCAGAGGCAGGGGAAGGATTATGGGAGAGGTGGTTCACCTTCTTTATTTTATGGGCAGGGAATTGGGGATTAGTTTCCATAAGGGATCTGCACACAGTGCTCGCTCATGACAGTCAGGACTCAAACCCAGCTCCTGGGGCTCTGACCAGAGCTTGCACAAGCCTCTCTGAAGTTAGCCTGGGCAATTCTCTGTGGGGGCCCCCCGGAAAAGGGATTCCAGAGTCTGGGATCACTCTATATCCCTACTCTTCCTTGAGGCAATTGAGTATACCCTTTGGTGGCAGATTAATATAATTTTAATGATATTAAAAGAATAGTAACACAACAGCACTAAAAGAGAAAAAAAAAGACCCATAATTCCAGGTGACCTTTGTTCATTTAAAAACTAGAAAAGGTAATAGGAGGAAGGGTGCAGTGGCTCACGCCTGTAATCCTAGCACTTTAGGAGGCTGAGGTCGGAGGATCACTTGAAGTCAGGAGTTTGAGACCAGCCTGGGCACCATAGTGAGATCCTATCTCTACAAAAAATAGAAAACATCAGCTGGCTGTGGTGAAGTACACCTGTAGTCCCAGCTACTCGGGAGGCTGAAGCAGGAGGATCACTTGAGCCCAGGAGTTTGAGGCTGCAATAAGCTATGATGACACCACTGCACTCTAGCCTGAGCAACAGAGCGAGAGGCTGTCTCAAAAAGAAAAGAAAAGCCAGTGGGAGCCCATGGTGAGAAAAATGAAACATTTTAGAAAGTGTAAAATAAGAGAGAACAAATTCTGCATCTTGCCAGTCTTTTTCCTCAAACATGATGTTTATTAAAATTTTTGGTGCCTTTCCAGACATTAGGGGCAGTTTTGACTTGTGCCTTGCTGAGTTTTTGCGGTGTGGCCTTAGTTTGGTCACTTACACATGCCGAGCCTTGTTGTCACAGATGTTGAGAGGATGAGAAAACATCATGAGCACAGCACCCAGTGAGGGTGAACTCCTTAGCTTCCTCACTACACCTTTGTGGACGCACCTGGGCCTTTCAGAAGTGTCTGCTGGTTTCAAGGAATTTGGCTTCTCTGTCTGGAAATTGGCCGAGGGGTCATGATTTTGTAATCTCTTCAAGTCTCTGTAGGTCAGAAGCTTTTCAGTGAGGACGTTCCTCAAGAGTAGGGACAGAGGTAGAGTCTGGGAGATCTCCTAAACTGCCACTGTGTTCCAGTGGCCCTTGGTACTTCCCTTGGGCCTTGGGAGAGCCAGAAGTGAGGGCTGGTCCCCAGACCCCAGCTGGGGTCCTTTCCTGGGGTGGGGGCAGCAGAGAGTGCAGAGTCTGCTCTGCTTTCTGCTTTGCATGGGGTGTGCTTACAGCATACACTCTCCTCATTCTGTTGGGAGGCAGGGGGAGGGGAGCACATTCCTGGCTGCTCTGTTGTCATTAAGGAGATTTTCTGGAAGTCCATAGTGCCCCCTTTCAACCTCACTTGGGGAGGGGGTGACCTCTCCTGCCAGTACTCCCTGGCCCCAGGACCCTGCCTTCAAGAGAGAAAGTGGTGCATGGAGCCTCTGCCATGACTCTGTGACCCTGTGCCTACCCGTTGTGCTTCCCCGGCAAGAGCCTCCAAGAGCCATCTGGGGAGGTTTAGTTTCCGGGGGGGTTATTCAGTGTTCCTGGTCTTTACAGATGAGTCAAAGCAGCTGTTGAGACACCTGAGTTGGAGGCCAGGTTGGGAGCCCAAGAGGCCAATGTGCTCTCTCCTGGGTCGGCTGCTTTGAGTACACTGGCTGCCTGGACTCATTTGTCCTCAGCTCTGAGAGGCCTTTTTATCTCACTCAGGCCATATCGCTCTCAGGGCTCCTCCTGGGTGGAGGCACGCCAGGTCTGCTAAGCAACATCGTTTTTCTCTGCCCGGAGCAGTCTGCAGAGAGAAATGGGTAGGGGGCAGGAGATAGGCATTTATTTCCCAGTGGGGTCACCAGCACTGTTTGTCCACCCCAGCTCTGGCTGCCTAGGGATTCCAGGGAGACCCTTCTTTGCTGTGCCCTGTGGCCATGGGCTTTGTCCAGGTCCCTTTGGGGTAGGCTGCCCCCCAGCCCTGCCTCTCAGAGGAAACTGGTACTTTGAAGAGTCACCCCACTCTTCCCCTTCCCAGGAACCACAGTGAATTCTTGAGCTAGGAGAGGCTCCTCTGGGTGTGGGGACAGGGAAACTGCTCTGTACTTGACTCTACCCTTCAGGAATTCGGCAGAGACCGGAGCCTTCTCTCAAGACACCTGACTCAGTGTTCCCAGGGTTTGACAAGAGGGACATGTGGGCACAAGACTGTATGACTCTAGTAAATAGTACTAATATTTAATGACATTATTCTGGAATATTTCTTGTCAAGGAGCTGGGTGTCCCAGAGCCTTGGTCTGAGGCAGGACCCACAGGGGTATCCCCAGCAAGATGCCAGGTTGGGCAATGTCCACATAGCCCTGGCCTTGGGCAGAGACTTGAGAACAGGGTGGGGAGGTTCCCTGAACACCCTGTGGGGCCCCACCTCAATGTTCTTTGAGGTCAGTGATTGTTGAAGATTTTGCCCAGTTAATTCCTAGTTAGTCCTAACAGTTCATTCATTCATTCAACAAATATTTATTGGTGCCTCTTGTGTGCCCGGCATGGTTCTAGACACTAGGTGCAATCCTTAAACAAAGCAAAGTTCTCTGCCATCATGGCACTTTCTTTCTAAAGGGTGGGAAGCCTGAGTGACAGAAAGTAAGGGTAAGTAACACATGATGTGTTAAAAGGTGATACAAGCCTTAGAGTAAGAACTAGAGCAGGGACTGGGAACCCCCTTGGTGGGGGGCAGGTTGCAACTTTAAAAGTGGTCAGGGTGGGCCTCTGCAGGGAGGTGACATTTGAGCAAAGACTTAAAGGAGGTGAGAGAGTTCTTTAAATAAAATTTGAGTGCCTCCAGTGTGTCACCGGGTGTAACCATGGGGGAGTCTGGCCTGTTCCCTTCCTTCTGGAGCTGACATCTTCTAGAAGTTCCTTAGAATAGCTGTTCAAGTTTTGGGGCAGGTAGGAAGCCCTGGAATGGGGCTCAATGGATGGGCCAGGTGGCCGAGCCACTTCCACCCCAGGCAGGTTGCCTGTCCTGTCCCTAGATTGTTTAGCTTTTTCTTGTACTTGGGCACATCCCATCCGTCACTTTGCTGGAGTCTGGAGTTGGATTGTGGAAGGGGACTGAGGCCCCTAGAATGGGGTGCGTGGGGGGGAATGTGTGTATTCCCACCTTGCACCACATCCTCATGGATGGGTTGTGGTTGGGCGGGGGTGGGGGGGTGGACGCTGACCCCAAGTGGGCCCCTCCAGCCTACTGTCAGCCAGCCTCTTTGTCCCGGGAGGGAGGCCTGAACTGACAGAGGGTTCTGGAGTCAGATAGATTGGAGTCCAAATTGGAACGTGGGTTCTTATTAACTGTTTGGGCTTGATATTGCTCTGAATTGGTCATTTCATAAATAATTATAAGAAATAAATGAGATGATGCATGTAAAGTGCTTAAAGTAACATCCAACCATAGCTAGCTCAGTCCGTTTTATTACGTAACGACAGCAGTGACAACACTTCTCTGGTGCCCCACCTGCCTAGGTTTGTGTTCTCCTCGGTCCCACTCCGTGGAGTTACTGTTCAGCCAAGCTTTGGTTGCTAAGCTGCTGGCCAGGGGCCTACCTGGTGCCTCTGAGAGATTAGATTCCCAGGGTGACAGGGGCACTAGCAAAGCGGCCACAGGCATCTGAGTTGGCACTGCCAGGCGCCAGCGGGGTCAGCAGCTGCCCCTGTGGCTTCTAGCCCTGCCCTGCCTGCCGTCGGTAGGAGGTGCAGGGGCGGACTCACATCTGTCAGACGGGAGGCCACAGCCACACGCCGGCCTCACACAGGATGTCGGGGAAGGGCAGCTTCTTCATCAGCAGCCGGCTGTGGGGCACAAGCAAAGGGGACAGGAGAGCCCCTGGAGAGCAGGCAGCGGAGATCTCGGGTGGGGCTGGGTGTGGCCCCAGGGCCCTCTCTCGCCTGCTGGGTGTGGCCTCACCCAGCAGATCAATGGAACTGCCTCTGCTTATTGAGGGACCTGCGGTGGGGCTGGCCCTTCCCACACCTCCAGGTCAGAAGGGCTGGCTCACCGTGGCCAAGCCTTGGTCTCATGGCAACAGATTAGCCCAGGCACCGCAAACAGTGCCGGCATGGGGCTGAGGAACCCCCGAAGTCCCCAGATGCAACACCAGGAAGGTCTAGGGTAGTCACTGGAGTTGCCACCTGGCTGGGGATGCCCTCCTTCCTCTCTGGGATACAATCAGATCTGCCGCTACCAGGGGGCCTGAGACGAGCCCACCCCTGCACAGTTATTCCCTCTGCCTGCACTGGTCTCTCTGTGGAGCTCTTGAGATGGAAGGGGGCCCAGATGGAGGATGGGAAGGGAAGACAGGATGAATTTTCTAGCCTGTCACCAAGCAGAGAGTTCTCCTATTTTCTCTAGACGGGCATCAGGGTGTAGGGACACCTGCCCTAGACCGGGGGATGTTTTGCTGGTTGGCGGCAGTGGTAGGTGACCGGAACAGTGAGAAGGGAAGGAAATTGGCAGACAGCTGCCTGCAGGGAGCTCTCAGGCTAGCTCCGCACATAAAGCACAGACTCGGGTGCAAAGTGGGTGGAATTGGCTACGGGGCAGCAGGCCTCACGTGGGCCGGCCCTTAGCCCTGGTGCCTGCCCCTGAGCAAACAGAGCAGGCAGGGTGGCTCAGAGGCTGGTCTGGCCATGGACAGAGGGACAAAGCAGGAATGGAGACTAAGGTTGAGTGACCTTTAGAAGTCAGTGGATCACCATCAAATTGGTATTAACTGATCAACACTTAAGTGCACATATAGTAGTAACATTGATCAGGTGTCGGGCAGGTGGCGGGGTGGGGGGAAGAGGGGATGGGTATATACATACCTAATGGGTGCGGTGCGCACCGTCTGGGGGATGGACATGCCTGAAGCTCTGACTTGGGTGGGACAAAGGCAATAAACATTTGTACCCCCGTAATATGCTGAAATTTAAAAAAATTAAAAAAAAATAGAAGTCAGTGGAGAGGAGACAGTGTTCCTTCTTAGGACGCCCCCATCTCAGGAGTGCTGCTCTAGCCAGGTGGTGTCCCCAGGAACCCTAGACCCTTCCTGGTGTTGCACTTGGGGACTTTGGGGGCTCCTCAGCCTGTGGGACTCCTAAACTTGTCTCTTCTTCCATGTTCCTCTCAGGAGCAGTGGCACGAAAGTGTGGGGCACCTGAGAGTTTGCCAGACGCTCTCACGGGCCCTCCTACTGAACGAAGCCTCAGGACAACCCCACTGGGTCATCATAGCCTGAGAAATAGCAAAGTCCCTTTAACCCTGGGCCCCAGGACCCTGGAGCCCAAGGTCATATACCTGGTTCTGCCACCTGTCTATTTAGTTTTCTGGGACTTTGTACCTATTTGGTGTCTACAGGGGGTACCTCTCCCATTCAGGTTGACTGCCCGAGCACAGGAGGATTCAGGTTTGAGTGATGCCCACCCTCCCACCTAACCCCACCTGGGCTTCCTCCCTGCTCCCATCTGATCCTCTTACCTGCCCTGCCTGGGAGGCAGGTGAACAAAAAGAAGAAAAAAGGATCACCACTAATCCTGTCACCCTTCCAGTGTGTTGTCTATAGATGTAAATATTTTTAATAGATTCTGCCTGACTCTTGGATGCATTTATGCAGGCTTCCATGTCATGAAATACTCTTTCGCCCTTTCAGTGACTGCAAGCCTTGGGCACGAGGCTGAGCACACTTCTCCTATTCCCTGTTTTTGGCCACTTGGGTTGCTTCTCATTTTCCCCAATAGCTAAACACACAGCTATCCCATCCGCCGGGGTTTCAGGGATCATTTCAGCGTACGATGCGGTCCAGGGTTGAGGGAGAATTGCAAAAATGGTCAGGATGGGTTCAGACGGGAAAGGCGTTTTGGAAGGTGACTTTTGATGTGCTACTTTCAGGGTAAGAAGGTATTTCATACGGAGAATGGCGGTGACAGAAGTGCAGAGGCCATAGTGAATGTGGCCTGGGTGGGGGTGGAGCAGATGGCAGCACAGGGTCAAGGAGAGGGGGCCCACGTGGGGGGAGGGGAGGGCACACCACATCAGGCCCCACTCAGGGTTGTCGGGGGGGCAAATTGAAGCTCTTTGCTGTGGCCCACAAGGCTCACTTTGTCCGCTCTCCCGTGTCATCTGCACAGGTCTCTGCACTGGGCCCCCCACTTGCCCCCACCTCCCTGGAACATACACGCTTCTTTCATGATGAGGCTTCACACCTGTCGTTCCTTCTGTCTGACACACTGAGCCCCGAATCTTACCACGGCTGACCACTTCCTATCATTCAGTCTCGCGTGGAGATAGGACCCCCTCTCCGTTCGTTCATTCAGCAGATGATGCGCAAACACTATGTGCGCTCGGGATGCCGCGGGGAATAAAAGGGCAAAAGTCCCTGAATGAGAGAAAGAAAGCTGCGTCCTATGGAGGGGGGACACGGGTAGTCAACGAGATTAGTAAGTAAACTATTCTGCATGTCCAGCTGCGGCCAGCGCTAGGAGAAAAGCCAGGCAGGGGAGGAGGAGGGAGAGCGTCTGGGGAGGTCACAGCCTCAGACAGGGGTCAGGAGGGGAGACATGCGGTATCTGGAGGAAAAGTGGCCCAGACAGAAGGAACAGGGAATGCACAGGCCCTAACGAGGCAATGGTCACCACTGAGGCCTTCCGGCCACCGAACCCTGGTCACACGATCTTAGCGTCGTCCTTTCTGTCCTCGCTAGCCCTGATCTTTGTCAGAAATCTTCCCATTTTCTGATTTGCGTCCTGTGAAGTGTCTGTCGCTCCCCGTCACTGCTGTCTCCCCACCCGGGGAAAGTGCCTCCTTCCCGCCAAGCACTGTTGGGTGCTGAGCGCTGAGTGCTGCTCCTGCCCCTCCCAGGGGCCTGTGTGGAGGGAGTGCCACCCCCTTTACGGACAGCTTGGGGGAGCCTGCTCTGGGGGCACCCCTGGCCTGTTGGCCCCACCCCTCCATGGTCACTGCTGCATCACCATGGGGTTCCAGCCCCTGTGGAATGAGCAGCAGGTCCACTGAGGCCGCCCAGCCAGACCTCAGCAGCTCCCCATAAGCAGGGGCAGCCCAGGCCCCACACCACTTGGTGGCATGTGGGAAGTGTGTGTCTGCGCATGTCCCTGCCTTTTAACTGCAGGGGTACCATTAGGCACGCTCTGTCCTATAATATCCATCCTTCACTGCCTCCCAAACTCCTTAGATTTGGGAGTTAGCCAGACCTGGGGTCAATTCCGAATTCTGCCACTTCCTACTTGGTGGTCTTGGATGAGTTGCTTAGCTGCTGTGGTCTTCCTTTCCTCGCCTGTCAAGTGGGGATATTCCACTTCCTTTGAGGGGCTTCCTTGCGGGGAGAGATGTTGGAGTGTGCCATGTCCGTAAACTCACCGCAGAGTGCGAAGGAAAGGAGGTGGTCAGGACCGGACATGCGCTAACACTGACTGCAGCCATCTGGGTGGTGGGATTGAGGGAGGATTTTCTTCTCTGTATTGTTTGTTTGCTTTTTCTGCAACAAGCAGATTACTTGGTAACAATAGTACAGAAAGGGGCGCCAAGAGGTGTCTGGGGGGGTGGCTGGTGCCGACTGTCCTTCACCAGCCGGCAAGTGGGGCTCTCTCCCTCCTCCTCACCCGCACCCGCTCCCACCCCCAACTCTGCCTCGGTGTTTTTGAGCCTGTGTGCGGTCTTTGGCATGGATGGCCTGTGCCCTCTTGTGCCCCGCTGGAGTCTACAGGCCCCTGTGCCCCTCCAGGGAGTCACTCCCAGCTTCCTCTGACTTCTGACCTGGTGACCTCATCCAGGGAGAGGGAGTGAGCCCCCAGGAGTCTGGCTGCTGATTTATGAGCTGCCGCCTCCTCCAGGCTGATTGCTCTGCTGGATCCAGGAGGAGGGAGGTTGCTGAGAGTCTGTTTTCACTTCCAATCCCAGAAGCCCCCGGGGCTTTCCCAGTCTGTGCCTGTTCCCTGAACCCGCTAGGGGCCTCGGATCAAGTGGCCAGTGGGAGTTTCCCGGCTGCCTGCTCTTGCCAGTGAAATGGGAACCCCACCTCTGGCCTGGCTCCCCCAAAATGTGAAGGCACAAACCTGCTGTAGCCACCCCTCCCCTTCCCTTTCAGTCTCTGCAGAAGGTGACAGTGCTTGGGGCTGGTTCCCGGTGCTTGGTTTGGAAATAACAGACCCTGGAGATCCTTTCGCTCTCGGTGGCTGTGTCTCTGCCTCTTTTACAACAAGAAGGCAGCGCGGCAGGGGAGGGAGGTGTGGGGGCGGGGGGCCCTCCCCCATGGCGAGCCCTGGTTACTCTGCCAGAAGACCTCCCTGACTCTGTGGTGCACTTCAGACCTCACAGGGGCCTTTCATATGCAAAGCCCTGGCTTGACACTTACTTGTTGCCACTTCCTAAGAAGATACAACCTTCTGGGCATCCTTCTGATCTCAGCTGAGATGCCACCCTCTTCCATAGCACCTGCCCTCCCCACTTCGGGCAGGTGTCCCCTCTCCCTTGCCCAGAGTAAGCACCTCCAGGGTGGGGACCTGTCTCTTCCTTCCCTTTACTGTCTAGCTGGGAATGAATGCAGCCATTCTGGGGTGGGCCTGAGGCCACCAAGAATTGGCCTTGGGGTCCTGTGGTCAGCAGGAGGCTGAGCTACGGGAAGCCAGAGGCTGGAGCACAGATGATCCGTCCCCCAAGATAACCCGGAAATAGTTTCCCCTGGGCTGGGAATGCATCTGGGGCGGAGAGTTGGGCCTTGAGCTGATTTCTTTGTTGGGAGCAGATTTCTTCTCCCATTTATTCCCCCTTTGGGCCTCTGGGCAATGGAGCCTTTCTGAGTGTCCCCATCAGAGCCCATGGGGGCTGGGACAGCCAGAGATGGGTGGGGCTCAGCGGGAATCCTGGGGCTGTGGCTGCTGCAGAGACCCTCAGTTCCCCTTGCTGAGGGTCCTGTGCCCCACCCACCCGAGTGCCTTAGGACAGAGGCCTCACCCGGAGTCCCTGGACAGCCAGCCTGCTCTGAAGTGACAATGAAGAATCTGCCCTGTGTTCTGGCCTAGAATTGCCCCAGGCCTCGCTCCTGCCCTCACCTGGGCTCTGATCTGGCCTTTGTTTGTATTTCCACCTTCCTCCTGGCTTTGGAGAGAGAGGCTTAGGAAGTTTCCCTTTCTGTTTAACCCGGAGTTTTATGGTTTTTCACAAAACGGGTTAACAATTAAGCTAATTAACCTGGGGGCCTGCCGGCTCTCCTTGTTCCTATAAAGCCCGGCTGAGTGGCTTCCTCCCCAGCTTCAGGCGGAGGTCTGTCCTGTGTATGGGGAAGCTGAGGGTGTATGGGGTGATCACTGTGACACTGGCCTGGCCCAGGGTGGCCGCCGGCTGGGCTTGGGGAGAGAGGCCCCAGGCTGCCTGGGCTCAGCCTGACTGATAACTGGGTGCTGCCAGGCAGGCCCTGGCGCTCAACCCCCACCCCCCCATTTCTCTAGGTCCCCGGTGGGGGCTGCAAACGAAACAAGATGAGGCGGTTCCTGAGACCAGGGCATGACCCTGCGCGGGAGAGGCTCAAGCGGGACCTGTTCCAGTTTAACAAGGTAAGTAAGGGACAACAGGAGGGGTGACCCAGGAGTTGGGGCCAGGCTGGGCCAGGCAGCACAGGCCCGGGCTGGGGAGTGGCAGGTTGCCCTCACCTGGGTCAAGGCACAGTACTTACTTGGCACTGCCTGAAATGCCTCCTGGGACTCTGACTTTGGAAGTGGGGTCCGGTTAAAGGGCTTTTCTGGGAAAGGTAGTAGGATGCCCGCAAACTGGGACTCCTTGTCCCAAGTCTCTCACTGGCCGTGTGACCTCTGCAAGTCACTCCACCTCATCAAGCCTGTTCCCCCACCTGGAGAATGGGGATAAAATGAGCTGCCCTGCCTGCCTCATGACAGGGTTGTCAAGGACGCTCAGGGCCGTGTAAGATGAAAGGACCTTGAATTCTGCAAGGTATAATAATGTTCTAGGTCCCTTGGGGCCCCGAATCCCAGGCCATGGCTGTCCCTCCCTTCTCAAATTGCCCCCAAAGGAAAACTCAGCTTCCCTGCGGGCCAAACACATGATTCCTTCTGGCAGGCTCCAGGCCTGGATGAGTGGGAAGAGGCGCCCAGGAGAATGAGCGGAGTTGGCCCTTGCCCAATCCCAAACCTGCTCCTGAGGCCCAGAAGCTCCACAGGCTTCCTGAGGGGGGACAGGGCCAGAGAAGGTCAGTGCAGGCCTGTAAACAGCAGGTGCTCAGCGTGGCTCATTAGCTCCTTGGCCACCTAGCAATCTGGAGGCTTTCAGGGGTAATTAGCCTTCTCACCTGTGCTTTGATCTCTGCTAGGAAGGGGGACCCCAGAATGCTCCTCCCCTGGGGGTCCAGCATCCCTCAAGTGGAAATCTGATTTACACTGGGGGCATTGGTTTGGGCTTCCCTGCCCCCAAAAGAAACCAGTGGATGTTAGACCAGTTTGGAAAAGGGGTATCTCCTTGCAGAAAATGAGGAATTCTCTTTAGTTGTCTTTCGATATTGATTTGAGAAGTGCAGAAGTCAGCTGGCCCATGTTCGAATCCAGCTTTGCCACGTAGAAGCCGGGTGACCATGTTGCCCATGACTCATGCCAGAGGCTTGTTAGGGGCTATGTGGAATTAGGTAACTTAAGTGCTGGGCACCATGGCCCGGGAACGTTAGCTGCTGTTTGGGGGTGCAGGGCACCTTCCAGATCTCCCTGTGTTGGGAGAGGTGGGTGAGGGTACGCAACACACCCTGCCCTTTTCCTCCGGATTTGACCTGTGGGAGAAGGTGTCACTGCTGGACCTGTGCCCTGAGGGCTCTTGCCTCTAGAATTGGGGCTTTCCTAAGTGAGCACTCCTGCTGGCCTGCTTTTGGGCCTTGAGAAATGGGGGTGCAGCGTTGGGAATGGGGGATCTCGGGACACCTGGGCCTGCTACCCTTGCTCCAGAGAAGCCCGTGGGTGCTGGGTGTGGGTCTCAAAACTTCAGGGTCCACTGGGAGGCCTGGGTGATCCTCAACTGCCTCTAATCTCTCACTGTCAAAAGGTGGCAGGTGGCAGAAACCGGACAGACAGGCTCAGCACAAGATGAACCCCCACCCGAGTTCTGTCTGTGCAGCTGGGTGAGGCCGGGGTGGGGCTGGGGCAGAGGTATCTTCTCTCTCCATTCCCTGCCCCCTAGTGGTGGTCCCCAAATTTGGCTGCCTCACTCCCAGGCCTGGGAGTGTGAGGGGGAAGCTCCTGGAATTCCTCCCTCTGCTCTGCCTTCCTCCTTCCATTCATATGCAAGAAACGTGCTTGGAGCACCTACTGTATACATAGCCTCAGGCTTGGGGCTGGGAGAATCTCAGCTGATAAGGCCTTGCCCTCCACTTTTACAGTGTGGTGGGGCTGGGGCTGGTGGACTGAAATTCCAAGTCTTGGGAGTAGAGAGATGGAAGGGGACAGTGGCGGGAGGGGATTAGGGAGCCACAAATAGTTTCATCCAGGCTCTGGGAGTAGAGTGGAACTGGAGGGGTGGGGTTGGAGGATGAGGCCAGATCTTGGAGGGTTGGGACCTGGGGCTGTGGACCTGAAGTGGGGGGTGGCCCTGCCGGGCTGTGGGCAGGAGACGAGTAGTCCCCTTTACAATTTAGGGAAGATAAAGCTGGGATGTTTTTACTTACTGAACAAAGCAGGTAAGCTCAGAGCAGTCAGGGGTCACTGGTCAGGGGACACTGCAGGGGACACTGCAGCTGGAGCCCAGAGTAAAGGAGCCAGAGCCCAGCCAGTGGGGATGGGTCAGGGCGTGAACCCAGCAGGGTTTCTCAACCTTGGCGCTGAGACCTGGCGAGAGATTCGGCGCTGCAGGAAAGAGAGCAGGACAGGGGAGGGAGGCGAGTGTCCAGGATGACCAGTGGGGTCTCTGTCCTGCCAGGCACCAGGAGGGAGAGCCCAGGCCAGGAGGGGCGAGTGATACATTGTGATTGTTTGGGTTTGGACAGAACAGCAACAACATCCCTGCTTGTGGAGAGGCGATTTGCCCGGGGTCGGCAGTGCTGAGCCAGTGCCTGACCACTGCCGCCTGACCTCGGGCAGGTCGCTTGTCCCTAAAATGGAGATGAAAATCAACGCTACCCCATAGAGTTGGTGTGAGGACTAAGTGAGTGGCGTGTGGGCTGCTGGTTTAGGTGAGGATCAACCCCCTGGAGAGTGTTCACACTGATGACTCTGGTCACCTCTTCCAGTCGTCCTCGAAGGCCAGTCTGCGGGCACTGTGCTGGGACAGTGGCGCCGTCACAGGCACTGCCTTCTAAACCAGTTCTGGGCCTTTCTCTCCAGCCCCTTCCGGCCAAACTCCTTTACACCCACACGAAGGAGATTCTTCAAAGGGAGCAGGGACAACGCCCCAGGGGCCCTGCGAGTCTCATGTCCAGTGTCCTTGGCTTTGGAACCAGGAAGGGTTCTGTGACTGTGAACAGATTCTCTGACTCTCTGCCGGGGGCTGGCTGAGAGGCAGCTCCAGTTCTCCGAGGGCTGTGTGCCAGGCCTCCGAGGGGCCTGGCGGTGCAGTGGTCAGGGACGGGGGTTCTGGAGCTGGAACGCCTGGGTCTCGGTGCTGGCTCTGCTGCCTCCTCACTGTGTGACGTGGACACATTACCACAGCCTCTCTGTTCCTCAGTCTCCTCATCTGTAAAATGGGCTTTGTAAGGGAGCAAAAATTGGCCTCCCTCCAGCCTTTTAGGTTCCTTGGCCAGACTATGAATTAAATTGACATAAGACAGGTTAGCAGGAGAAAAACCATATTTAATTACATACGAACGCACAGGAGTTCCACAAAATATGAGACTCAAAGGGTCAGATGATCGAAGCTTATACAGCAGCCCCCCCCTTACCCCAGTTTCACTTTTCGCGGGTTCAGTTACCCAAGATCCGAAAGTAGGTGAGTCCAGTACAGGTTGAACATGCCTTCTCTGAAGTGCTTGGGACCAGAAGTGTTTCAGATTTCAGATTTTTTTTTTTTTTAATTTGGACGACGTGCGTTATACTTACCGGGTGGTTCACCATCTTTAATCCAAAATGCACCACTGAGCGTTTGTTTCCTTGAGTGTCATGTCTGTGCTCAAGAACCTTCAGATTTGAGCAGTTCAGGTTTTGGATTTTCAGATTAGGGATGCTCAACCTGTACAACAAGGTATTTTGAGAGAGTGACCACATTCACATAATTTTTATTAGAGTATAATTGTTCCATTTTATTACTGCCAGACTCATGCTGTGCCTAATTTATGCATTAAACTTTATGGTAGGTAGGTGCGTATAGGAAAAACCATAGTCTGTGTAGGGTCCCTTCTGATCCACAGTTTCAGGCATCTACTGGAGGTCTTGGGGCTACTGTGTAGTGTCCTGAGCTACAGATGAGAATAGGGCCTGGGGGGACAGCGACTGGGTTATGCGAGGGCGAGAGGAGGAAGTGTGTGCTGAATACAGGTTGTCTTGTTATGCAGACACTACCTGTCTCTCAGATAATAAAAGTTGGCTGGGAGCAGCTCTTTTCCTAAGTCTGACATCTGAAATGCTCCAAAACCCAGCACTTTTTGAGCACCGACATGATGCTCAAAGGAAATCCTCATTGGAGCATTTTGGATTTAAGATGCTCACCTGTACGTATATTGCGAATATTCCAAAATGCAGTAAATTCTGAAATCCAAAACACCCCTGGTCCCAAGCACATTGGATGAGGGATACTCAACCTGTGTTTTACTAAAGTAGATTTCCTTTATAGATGTAAACTTATTTTACAGAAAGGGTAGCTTTTCAGAGTTACTCCTGTGTCTGCACTTTCTCAGAACAACCGGCTCAAAATATGCCAAAGAAGTATATTTTGGGGTGGCATATTGTGGTCCCCTATAGTCATATTTTGGGATGGTGTGTCCTGAGCCCCAACATCATAGCAGCCCCTCCGTCCAGGCTGACGTGCTAAGGGAGTTTAATTACTTCAAATGGTGCCGGGCCCAGGCCAGCACCAAACCAGGGCCTGCCTTGTCATCACCCCATCCTCACAAGGGCTCAGTGAGTGTTCCCATTCTGCAGGGGAGGAAACTGAGGCCTCAGGGCCTTGCACAGCCTTAGCGTATCCTAGAGGGCACTGGCTGGGGACGAGGACATCCCAGTTCCATCTGCCAACTGGCTGTGTGGTCCTAGGGTGGTGGCTTCACCTCTCTGAGCCTCGATATCTTCACCTGCGAAGTAGCTGTTATGTGTGGTGGCTCCTCAAGCCTGCTGGGGAGGACTTGGGGAGACAAGTCAGCTGGCAGTGAGAGGACAAGGCCACCAAGGACCAAGTGAGGAGACCATGGGACCTCGGTAGGGAAGAAGTGACTCAGGAGGAGAACGTAACCTTCTAAAACCCCTTCCCTGCCGGCTGTGGGCAGCCTGCTCACCGCCCTGGTGAAACCCAAGCACGTTCCAAGCAGCCACGCCCATAAGGTGAATAGGCCTGCCAGGGCCCCTCCTGCCCGTGCCCACCCTCCCCACCCCCAGGCCCTGTGTGCTCCGACTGGCTGCCCCTGCCAAGGGCCAGGTTGTTTTGTCTTGGCTTTTGCACGGCTGGGCCCCAGTGTCGGGTGACAGCCACACAGGGAGGGCCAGGTTGCTGCCACCGCCAGGAATCTGAGCTGGCCACACCCAGTATCGGGCAGAGCCGCCCAGCGGGCGTGCCCCCTGTGGCCCTGGGCGGCCTCCAGGGGTTGTGGTCCCTGCCATTCCCTCCTCCCTACCCCTTGACAAGTACCGCAGGTCAGGTCGTTGCTCTGGGATGGGGTCCTCCCTGGCTGAGAGCAGGCTGAAGGGCCCCCACCGTCTCTGACATGCAACCTTTGCTACTCTCATCCATTCCGGGACCTGGAGAGGCGTCCTGGAGCCAGAGTGAGACAGATGGGCTTTCTCTACCTCTCCAGGCTAATGTTGCAGTTTGGCGGCTCCTACCAATCTTTGCTTTCCTTTCCCAGCTCTGTCAAAAGAGTTCATTGTTCTTTCCTCCCTTGGCAGAGGTCACCTGGGCCAGGTAGCAAGATGGGGGTGTGGCCAGGTGGGCTGGGTGTTGAGCTTAGGAGGTCTCAGTGGCTGCTAGGCCTTGGTCAACCTCCTTGCTTGTACCCCAGCTGGAAACAGCTGGGTCTCAGAATGGCTAGGAGGGCTGGTCTTCGAATTCCTTGCCCACCAAGCTACTGTACCTGCTGCCCCAGGCCAGGACCCTGCCCCACCCTCTGTCCTGAGTGGAGGGATGATTGCAGGTTGCTGTGAGCCTTTGCAGTAAGGCAGCCCTGGGGCTGAGCCCACCATCCTGTGCCCAGGTGGGTGCCTCCTTTAAGGGAGGCCATATACGCTCTCTCTTCCAGGACCTGGAACCATTCCTAACCCTAAACAAGGTGGGGGTGTTGCCATCCCTGTGGACCTTGCACACAAGTGGGGCAACCAAGTCTTAAAAGGCTGCTAGGAGTTGGCGGAAGGACAAGGGTGTGGGAAGGGCACTGTAGTGGGGGCAGCTGGGCACAGGCAGAGGTGCCTCGCGGAGCCTTCACTCTTTCCCTGCCCGGGTCTCCCAGGATCCATCCCGGGCCCTGGGTTTCCAGCTCTCCCTGTCCCTTCGAGCAGCTGCTCCTATCCTCCCCCAAAGTCCAAATCCCTCCCTTCCCTGTTCCCAGCAAGACCCCTCAGGCCTCTCATAACTGGCCTGGGGACCCCACACCGCCCTGCCCAGCCCTGGTCCCTGTCCTCATGGAATCACCCTGCTCGGGGCCTTGTGGGTTTCGCATGTTCAGCCTGGGGAATGCCCGGGAATCACACCATTTACATTTGAACCCACTCTCTTGGGCCCTGTCCAGGCAGAGTCATTGTGAAAGACACTGCGCTAATTTCGTCCTCGAGGGACTTGGTTCTCCAGAGCTGTCCACCTGGAGGAGATGCCCGTGGGATACCGGGAAAGCGGGGCCTTGTGGGGCAAGGCCAGTGTGTGCTGCAGGGCGGCTGAGCCTTCCCCATATGCCAGGTGGCCACCTGGATGTGTGGTGTTGGATCCCAGGACAGCCCTGCTCACGAAGTCAGTGGTACCATCCCGTGTGTCAGGTGAAAATGAGGCTCAGAGAGGCAGAGCCCAAGACCCCAAGACCAGACACCTTGTCAGCGGCAGAAGGGGATTAGAAGCTTAGTCCCTTTCTAAACTGGCCTTTGAAAAAGGTGGGGATGGGAGGGAGGGGTGGCCACAGTGTCCCCAAGACCCTGAAGGACATGAGGGATGAATGTGAGTGATTGAGGGATGGGACCGACCTGTCTGTCTTCCTCTGGGTCAGAGAGAAGCTCCGGACCCGCAGGGGAGCTTCCCAGGCCGATAGGGATATCATAGGGGCCACATGTGCAATTTTAAATTTTCTAGAAGCTACCTTATAAAATTCTTTAAATGAGGGAAAATTAATTTTAGGAACATATTCTCTTTAATATATCCAAAATAATTATTGTTTTGACACATAGATAATATAAATTACTAATGAGATTTTTTACAGTTTGTTTCTTGGGGTACTGAGTCTTTGAAATCGGGTATATTTTACACCCACCACATGTCTCAATTCAGACGTTAATTAAATCTTTGAAAATACTTGATCTGTGGGGTTGGAAGATTTGCAGCTGAAAAAGGAGATTTGAAGCTTGGTCTGCCTGAGTCCAGCCCTTGTTTTTTGGGAGCCCAAGTTGATCCAAACATACTTGAAAGTTTTCCAATAACTGAATCGAACATCTTTTCTTTAAGTTCATTGAAATTAAATGAAATTTAAAATTCAGCTCCTTGGTGGCGCTGGCCATGCCGCAAGTGCTCAAGCCACATGCGGCTCGTGGCTCTACCGGCCGCATTTCCGCGAGAGTCCTCGGAACTCCAGAGGCTTTGCCCTGAGCTGCCGACGGTGGCGATGGGAAACGCTGCTGTCTCAGGAACCCTCTCTCAGGCTCTGGCCGCTGACTTCCTGAGGCCCCCACGACACAGCGGGGGCCCCTGGGGGATCCTATCCCTATCCCTCCCCTGCTCCTTTCCTGGGAAATGTTTACATTCCAGACACTCAGCTCTCTACCCCGGCTCTTCCAGGCTCTGCATTTTTCACATAGCTGAGCAGAGACCTGGGCTGGCCTGGCAGCCCCTGCTGGGTCCCTTCTGCCTTCCTGGCTGTCCCATCAGGTGTGGCCATTTGCAGGGCAGGCCGTGTTCCCGGCAAAGAGCCAGGCTTGAGCCCCCTGCCCCCGCCATTCAGCCCTGGGCATCCCCAAAATAGGCACTCGTTGGCGCTTTCCTCCCCGGCCCGACCCCAAAAGGACGGGACTGGTGGGGAGGCGGGCAGCCATTGAGTTTGCTAAGCTATCATGCCAGCTGTCACCAGCTGTCACTTATCTCTGCTGCTTTGAGGCCTGACAGGGCTTCGAAATGGAAGGTGAGCCCCAGGCCTAATGAGGGTCCCTCACCGATGTCAGCTGTTTCTACACGGCAGCGTCTCTATGGTTAGAAAAGTCTTGAAAGCAGCTAATTGGCATCGCCCTCCCGGGTTCTCACCCAGCTCTGCAGGGTCGGTATCCCCTGGGGTGGGAGGTGGGGGTAGCTGATTAAGAAACAGAACCAGATGGTTTGTCGTTTGAAATCTGTAGTGTTTACGTTTCTACCTTTCCAACCTGCGGTTCCATCCCTGGGCCTGCTGCCTCAGGGGAATACTCGGGAGCCCCAGGCAGAGACAGGGGTCAAAGAGTGGTCCTCAATACAATTAGCGATTGTGAAATCTTTAGAAAGTAAGTAAATGTTCAACAGGAGGCCTGGTGAGTTAGGGAATTGCCCCTTAGGGAATATTCTTCAGCTGTTTAGAAGTTGTTTTAGAGCTTTTATTTAGTCGGGCATGGTGGCGCGTGCCTGTAGTCCCAGCTACTCGGGAGACCGAGGCGGGAGGATCGCTTGAGCCCAGGAGTTTGAGGTTGCCGTGAGCTGGGCTGACGCCACGGCATTCTAGCCCGGGCAACAGAGTGAGACTCTGTCTGAAAAAAAAAACAACAACGTTGTTTTAGAGCTTTTAACAACCTTGGCTGGCTTTAAGTGGAAGAACAGGCTACAGAGCGTTACCTGTACAGGAACAAGGCACGATTTTAAATACAGACAGACGTGCAGACGTTTACAAGCACAGAAAAGGCTCACCGGACTTACACCGTGATGTTAGCAAGGGTTGCTTCTGGTCATGGGAGTCTGGGTAATTTTTTTCTTTTTGAAACTCCTTTATACATTCCAAGTTTTCTACAGTGTGTGTGTATTACTTCGGTAATAAGCAATGGACAAAAGCATGTACCTGTAGTAACATTCCAGAAACTTCCTCCCTGGGAAGATGGTTGAGGAGAACTTGGTGATGACAAGGGCATGTGAGACAGCTGACTGGGGGCTGAAGGGACCTGGGACGCCCAGAGCCGGTGTTTCCACTGTGCCAACCCCCCACCCACATCTCCCTGACCCACACCCAGCTGCAGGAGGGCTGGGTCAGTCACCTAGGGCACGGGTGTCGGAGGCACCGAGGCAGAGTTCCTGGAGAGCACCAAGTGTCTGACGTGGCGCCAGGTAGAACGAGCTGTCAGCGATGGCCACTCGGCCAAGGACAGGAATGGACTGAGGGTGGGGCCCAGACAGGTCTGGGTTTGGCTCCAACATTGGGGGTGTCTGGGAGAAGCCTGAAAGGGACCGAATCCCTGCTGCCTGCCGGGGTGGCTCTGTGCTGCCAGCCATGGCAGGGTGGAGGGGACACATCCTCAGGCCGGTGCCGTGTGCCTGTCGTTGCAGACCGTGGAGCACGGCTTCCCGCACCAGCCCAGCGCCCTCGGCTACAGCGCCTGCCTGCGCATCCTGGCCATCGGCACCCGCTCCGGAGCCGTCAAGCTGTATCCTTCCATTCCCTCCAGGTGGGCCCTGGAGGGGGCACGGGGGCCTTGGGACAGTGATGTTCATCCCAAATCCCAAAGCACATCTTTTTCCTCCTTGCCCATGGGCTGTTGGGATAAGAGCAGGACTTTCCTGATTTCCAGCTTTGAAACTGATTTTCTTCTGGAGAGGGGCAGGATAGAATAGTTGGTGGGAGGTCAGAACCAAGCCTGGCCAGCTGCTTAGGTGCCCTTGCGGGGAGGAGGGGGATGTTGAAACTGCCCAAGGAGGTACAGGTTTATTTTGTCTCCTGTGTCCTTGCAGGGACATTCAAGCCATCTCCTCTCTTTGGGGTTCCCTTTCTCACCTATTGTTGGAGATCTCACAAATCCGTACAAGGCAGGGGTGGGGCAGTGGGGGGGACCCTGCTGGCAGGATAATGTGCCCTCAGAGAGAGACTTGTCCCCTGTGTCTTTTCCTTCCGCACTGTGGCGTCTCAGACCTGTTTGGCAGGGGCCACTCTGGGGGCTGGGGCTCCCAGAGAGGAGGACGTGCGGCCTGTGTCTCAGCCAGTGCTCGCGGAGCGGCCGGCAGCGGGCGGGAGACTAGAGCATGCTCTCTTGCCCCCCTTCCCGGGCTGCTGTTGGGGGAATCTCCCCAAAAGCAGATGGGGCATATCCCCCTTTCTGTCCCCTGCCTCCTTTAGCTAAAGGTGACCCCTCTTGTCCCCGGGGATGTTCCACACATCCTCTTGGGAGTCAACCCCGAATACAGTGAGTGGAGGCAGGTGACAGGCCAAGGACATTTTATTTTTAATCTTTTTACTCGATAAGAGTCTGAAGTAGACTGGCCCCAGGGCTCTGTCCCCAGGGGTGGCCTTGGGCGGGAGAGCAGCTCTCGGGCAGCGGCTCTCCAGATCCCACCAGACCCAGCGGAGAGCAGAGCCGCTGCTTGGCAGGGACACTCCTTCCCTGGCCTGAGGCTGGACATTGTCCAGTTGGGTCGTCCTTTATCCGAAGCATCGGGTCTGGCCTGGCTCGGGCTCTGGGTGGTTTCAGAGGCCACCCTGCAGCGCTGCAAGTCTTGGACACCCTCCCCAAGGGCAGGGGGCTGGGGAGTTGGGAGATGGGGGACCACCTGAGATAGCTCGGCTGGCACTTCTCCAGCAAAGCCCTCACCCCTCCCTGTTCCTCTCTGCCACGACGGGCTGGGGGTGTGCAGGAGGGCAGGGGCCGTGCTGCCGGCCCAGCCTGCCCTAAGCTGGTTAATCATTGCCAGGTCACGGCCAGATCCTGGTTACCGATCCCTGGTGCCAAGGCTGCTGGGGGTGGGCCCACAGGGGTGCCCTGTGTTTTCTCAAAGGTGCCACCAAGCGACAGCCGATGGGTCTGTGGCAGCTCAGGCTGGGGATGGGGCTGAGGCAGCCTAACGGTTGCCAAGATACAGCTTCACCTTTTAAGGAGTTGCCCCCACCTGCCTGGCTGGGAAGATTGCCCTGGGGGTCAGGTCACTGGACATGGGTCCTGCTCTCGGGGAAGGGCAGCCCTCCTCTGTGCTTGTGTTTCTTGTCACATGGGCCCAGAGGGCCTGGCACTCAGGGTAGGGGAGGGGGGGTGTCCAGCCTCCAGAGCTTTTCCTGAGCCTGCTCCCAGCTACGGAGCCCCGGGGGTGGAGTTCATGGGACTACACCAGGAGAACAACACAGTGATGCAGATCCACTTCCTGCCTGGCCAGGTGAGGGGCTGGGCTGGGGAGGACGTCAGGAGGGACAGGGAACCGCCTCCGTGCCCTCTTAACCTCACTTCCTCCAGCAGGGGTGCTATGGAGAGGCTGGCATTTGGGAGCCCTGGGTTTGGCGTTAATGGAATGCCTGGGACTACCTTCCTTTGCCCAGCTGGCGGCTCGTGGGCCACCCCGAGAGCAGCCAGGGGTCTTTTGGTCCTGAGCTGTTTGAATCGACCCGGCTGGGCCTCCCCGGCATAAAGGCCTCATGAATGCTGGCGCTCCCTGGTTAATGAAACAGCATGCCCCTGTGCCCTGTCCCTCCCCAGTGCCAGCTGGTCACCCTGCTGGACGACAACAGCCTGCACCTGTGGAGCCTGAAGGTCAAGGGTGGGGTGTCAGAGCTGCAGGAAGATGAGAGCTTCACGCTGCGTGGTCCCCCAGGGTGAGGACTTTGTCCCCTTCCTCTCCCAGCCTGACCCTTGCCCCCAACCCCAGGTGAGCTCACCCTTTGAGGAGAGCCGGTGCCTCTGCAAGCTCTGGTCTCTGGGTGGAGGGGGCGGGGCTGCGGCCTCCCTCCTCCTTCCTTGCTCCCCTGTCATCCTGGGGGGTCCCACGTATTCTTCCTGCCTCCTAGCCCAGCTTCTCTGCCAACTGTCTCCTTTCTTAGCAGAAAGTAACCAATGTTTGTCCTGGCCTGAGATGGCGTTAACCCCATTAAAGGACTTTATAGGCCATTTTCCCTAGGCAAGGCCTTCCCTGGGGCCAGTGAGGGCAGCCAGGAGTCAGGGGGGGATTCCACAGGTCTCCCCAGCCTGGGCAGCAGCAGCCAGCTCACAGGCAGCCGTTCCCGCCGTAGGGCTGCCCCCAGTGCCACACAGATCACTGTGGTCCTGCCGCATTCCTCCCGAGAGCTGCTCTACCTGGGCACCGAGAGCGGCAACGTGTTTGCGGTGCAGCTGCCAGCCTTCCGCGCACTGGAGGACCGGACCATCAGCTCGGACGCCGTGCTGCAGCGGTGAGCCCAGGGACCCTGCAGCCGCTGGAAACCCGTCCCCTCCACTGGGCGTGTCTTCTCTTGGTCCCCAGTAGTATTTCTCAGGAACTTATAATTTCTCTGCTGGGAAGTCCATGGGGCCAGGAGGGGAGATTCACAGCTCCTGTCCCCCAGATTGAGAATCTATCACCCTATAACATGTTAGCATCATCCCGGGGGTAACTTGTCACCCATTTAAAGGCCCTATGTGACTGGGTGATTCCACCAACTCTTAGTCTAGTGTCCTTTGCGCTGAAACCATGTGTTTCAAAACCCCGGGGCTCTGCAGCGGGGGAGTTGGGCCCAGACGTCCCTGCGTCAGCTGGGGCAGCTCCCGATGCCACTTTACGTTCTGGGCGCTGTGCTCAGAGCCCCCCTGTGCGCAGGCTCCACGGCTAAGAAGCCTTGACAGCCGCGAGCCTGTGGGTTTGTGGAGATCATTTCAGGAGCTTTGCTCCTCCACGGTGGTATCTACAGTAGATAGGGGGTCAGACTGGGTCTGGGAGTGGAGAGGGAGGGGGACAGGGCCACAAACGGGGAGGAGATGAGGGAATCTGGCAAGAGCTTGTGGGGACCGAGGTGGTCGTGGTGGAATGTTCTATGGTTCCGAGGGGCAGGAGGAGGCCGGGGTGCTGGGATCCTGCCCCTGGAGGGCTCTGGACCAGGCCTGGGACAGACTCGCACAGCGGGCAGGCTGGGCTCTCAGCCCCGAGGGATGGGGAAGCAGGGCCCATCTGCCAAGGCCGGGCGCGACTGGCTGGGAGGATTCCTGCTCGGCAGGGTAGGGCTGGGGCAGCGTGCCCAAGGTCTGCAGGACAACTGGCGGCCCAGCTGTGGGCAGGACGGGAGGAGGACCTGTTTCTCAACAGGTGGCCATGCCAGTACCCAACTTCACATGGTTAGCTGGTGGGAGTCTAGCTGGGGAGGGGCCTCAGAGCTCCTCCTGCCAATCTAAATCCTTGTCTGACTTTTGCTTTGACAACATTTAGATAAGATTTTTTTTTTTATTAGACAAGGTCTTGTTCTGTCATCTAGGCTGGAGTTCAGTGGTGCAGTGGTGTGATCATAGCTCACTGCAACCTCAAAGTCCTGGGCTCAAGTGATCCTCCTGCCTCAGCCTCCTAGACAGCTGGGACTATAGGCTTGCATCACCATGCCTGGCTAATTTTTTAATTAATTTTTATAGAGGTGTGGTCTTGCTATTGCCCAGGCTGGTCTCAAACTCCTGGCCTCAAATAATCCTCCCGCCTTGGCCTCCCAAAAGTGCTAGGATTACAGATGTGAGCCACCGCACCCAGCCACTTACCTTAGTTTTTTCAAATGTCCAACCCTTTAATCTCACGACGCTGAGAAGTTCTCCATGCTAAAGATACAGGCGTGAGAATATAGGGCTGTTCGTTAATGACAAAGAGTTGGAAACCGTCTAAGGAGGAAAAGTCTGTGGTCTATTTAGGTGGGAAAAAAAGTAAGTTGCAAAATGGTGTATACAGTATAATTCCAGTTTTTAAGTGAATGAACAAAGGCAAGTGTGCACACACACCTGCAAGGGAGCAGACTGGAGGGCAGTCACAGGCGCCGGGCGGTGGCCTGGCTCCTGCTCTACAACTTCCCTTCGATCTTCTTCCTGATGTCTCTGTGCGTTTTCCAACATGGCGTAGTTCTTGCATTATTTGCTTTCAATTTAAGAGAGATTTATTTCCTAACTATACAAGGAATACCTCATTTTGGAATCCTCTTCAAAAGTTTAAACTTTACAAATAAGGTTCCCCTTTGACCTCAGCTCCCAATTCTAATCCTCAGGAGGCCAACGCTGGTAGGATGTGAGGCCTGCATAGATTTGGTTTGGGCACAGAGATGCCCTTGGGGTCTGGACCATTTCCACTCCCTACTTGGCATCCTTGGTGTTGGCTGTTGCCTCTGTGTCTGCTGCCTCCTGATTTTGTGTTGGCTGCGGCACCTCCAGATTTCACATCAGCATTCTAGGCCCAGAGCAGGAGGAGGGGTCAAGGCTCAAGGGCCAGGCCAACTAATAGAGGGTTTTGGGGTTTTTTTTTTTTTTTGGGAGACAAGAGTCTCGCTCCGTTGCCTAGGCCAGAGTGCAGTGGCATCAGCCTAGCTCACTGCAACCTCAAACCCCTGAGCTCAAGCGATCCTCCTGCCTCAGCCTCCC
>NW_012153729.1:7456698-7473885 GCF_000956105.1 Propithecus coquereli
TTACAAATAAGGTTCCCCTTTGACCTCAGCTCCCAATTCTAATCCTCAGGAGGCCAACGCTGGTAGGATGTGAGGCCTGCATAGATTTGGTTTGGACACAGAGATGCCCTCGGGGTCTGGGCTGTTTCCACTCCCTACTCGGCATCCTTGGTGTTGGCTGTTGCCTCTGTGTCTGCTGCCTCCTGGTTCTGTGTTAGCTGTGGCACTTCCAGATTTCACATCAGCATTCCAGGCCCAGAACAGGAGGAGGGGTCAAGGCTCAAGGGCCAGGCCAACTAATAGAGGGTTTTGGGGTGTTTTTTTTTTTGGAGACAGAGTCTCACTCTGTTGCCTAGGCCAGAGTGCAGTGGCCTCAGCCTAGCTCACGGCAACCTCAAACCCCTGAGCTCAAGTGATCCTCCTGCCTCAGCCTCCCGAGTAGCTGGGACTACAGGCATGCACCACCATGCCTGGCTAAATTTTTTGTTTTTATTTTTAGTAGAGATAGCGTCTTGCTCTTGCTCAGGTTGGCCTCGAACTCCTGAGCTCAAGCAATCCTCCTGCCTCAGCCTCCCAGAGTGCTAGGATTACAGGCGTGAGCCACCGCGCCCGGCCCAACTAATAGAGTTTTGTTTTGTGGATCTAAGAAAACAAATTATGAAGCACCACCCATTTATGCACATGTACTAAATACGAATGTGCAGTTTAATGGATTGTTACAGCGTGAGAATCCCTGTAGCCACACCTCGGGCATAGAAATAGAGCTTTGCCAGCCCTGGGAGTCCCCACGTGCCCTTCCTAGTCACGGCCCTCACACTGCCCCCATGTGGACTTTTCTGGAAATCACTTCCTTGTCCTTCCTTATAGCTGTACCACCTGCCCTTGTGTCCTTGGGGCTTGTTTATACACCACTGTCCTGTTCCACACGTAGCTCCCCTCCCCTGGCGCCGTGTCCCGGCATCTTTCCCACCACTGTGTGGAGAGAGCCCCGTGCGGCTGGTCCGTGCTCCCGGCCATACCTGGCGGCGGCGTGGGCTCATGCTGGTCTCCTCGCCAGGCTGCCGGAGGAGGCCCGCCACCGGCGGGTGTTTGAAATGGTGGAGGCGCTGCAGGAGCACCCCCGAGACCCCAACCAGATCCTGATCGGCTACAGCCGAGGCCTCATTGTCATCTGGGACCTGCGGGGCAGCCGCGTGCTCTGCCACTTCCTCAGCAGCCAGGTAGGTGGTACGTAGGATGCCGGCCCCGCCACGTGGCTCTCCCAGGCCACCGTAAGGCACATACATGCCTGCACCAAAATGTGGGGATGTGGGCGATGAGAACACTGCCCCATCCCAGCTGGTTGCTCTCTCTCCTTCTCTCTTCCTCTTCCTCTTCCTCTTCCTCCTCCTCCTCCTCTGAAGCAACTGGAGAATGTCTGCTGGCAGCGGGATGGCCGCCTGCTCGTCAGCTGCCACTCGGACGGCAGCTACTGCCAGTGGCCCGTGTCCAGAGATGCCCAGCAAGCAGAGCCGCTGCGCAGCTGTGTGCCTTACGGTCAGTGCCTCGCCTGCCTGCTGGGCCCTGCCCTCCCGCCTGAGGCCTGCCCTGCCTTCGGGCGTAGGGTGCCCACCTCATAGGAGCAAATCTCGGGGCCAGACAGGGTAAAAGCTTTGTCTAAAGCCACACAGCAAACGGATACAGTGGACACCATTCGGGTAATGGGCACATTTATGGCCCTGACTCAAGCCATGTAACAAAAACATTTGTACCCCCTTAGTATTTTGAAATTAAAAAAAGAAAAGCCACACAGCACGTTTCCTGATGCCCAGCATGGCTTTCTCAGGGACTGCTCAGAGCAGCTCCCCCAAGCATGGGCGTCCACGTGGGTACGGGCATGAGGATCCGTGCCCATGGGGACCCACACGTGTCTGAGAGTGGCGGGATCCATTCAGGCTAATTCCTTTTCTTTTAGGTCCCTTTCCTTGCAAAGCTATTACCAAAATCTTCTGGCTGACCACCAAGCAGGGGTAGGTACTGGTGCTCTGTCATCTTTCCAGAACCTTCCTGGAGGGCTGGGAAGGCTGCTCAGGCCTCTGCCTGGGGAGACAGTGCCTAGTAAACACCCTCGGGTCCCACGGCGGGGTCTTGGACACCGGGAAGGGAGAGCGGCGCAGACTCGCCGCTCAGTGGCTCAGCTCCTGCTCAGCCCTCTCCCTCCTTCCCGCCACCCTCCAGAGAGGATTTCCATCCGCAGGTTTCAAACTCCATTTCTTCAGACAAGATGATTCTGGGGGGCCTGATGTTTAAGCAGATGGGAGGGGGGCACTCAGGGTGAAGCAGGAGGGGCTGCCGAGACTCAGAACCCCCCGACACCCCCAAGTTCTCCTGGGCTGTTGCCATCGGGAAAAGCTGGGGTCGAGCCCCACTCCTGGGGACCTTGACTGATCACCCTGAGACGGGCCTCCCTTCCAGGAGGGGAGGCCCAACGCTGGCACCTTGGGACCCGCCACAAAGGCTGGTCCTCCATGCCAGGCCCCGGCCCACCCCCGCTCCTCTATGCCTCCCAGGATGCCCTTCACCATCTTCCAGGGCGGCATGCCACGGGCCAGCTACGGGGACCGCCACTGCATCTCAGTGGTCCACGATGGCCAGCAGACGGCCTTCGACTTCACCTCCCGTGTCATTGACTTCACCGTCCTCGCCGAGGCTGACTCTGCGGCTGGTAGGAGAGCTTCTGGAGTGGGCGTGCGGGGTTGGGTGTGGGAGGCGTGGGCAGGTCCAGGCGGGGACCTGCATAGGCGTTCCCAAACCTGCCAGTGTCCTGGGTGTCTGAGCCTCACTGCACCCCTTCTTAGTGCCACCCCGGCCAGCAGCCCCAGTCGGCTCCTTTCTCCCCCCACTGCCATCCTCCGCAGCTGGAGACCCGGCCTGGCCACACCTCCTGCCTGCCCTGGGCTCTCTCTGCCCTTCCCGGGCTCTGGTGGGACTTAGCCCGGGGGCGGGTCTGCACTGTTGGGTGTAACACCCACCCAGCTGAGGCAAGAGGGTCCTGCCCGGACATGGTGAAGCCTTCCTTCTGGGTGGGGTGGGAGGTGGTCGTGTGGGGCCGGCTCTGGGCCACCCTCCTGGAGCTCCGACAGAGCAGCGGAGCCCTGAGGCAGCCTCACAAGTTGGGTGACAGGCAGGACCAGAAAGGGCAGAAACCTGGAGGCGGCCCCAGCAGTGTTCTGGGAGGGAGGGCCCTCTCCTAATGGCCCCATGTGGGAGGGGGCTGCTCGGGACACCTGGCTTGCGTTGTTACGGCTTCTCCACTGCGGAGAGGGCTGCAAACCTGCTTCCCTCTTTCTCAGCCTCATTTCCCTCCTCACACCCTGGATGCTGGGAGCAGGGCCCGGTGCTGCCTTGGCACAGAGCCTGGGGCTCCTGGGCTGTGGTGGCCCCACTGTCCTTGGCTAGCTGGGCCTGGCCCCCACCCAGCAGAGGTCAGGAAGGTGGGGGAGAAACTCGCTGGGCTACATGTTTAAGTCCAGTGGCTTTCTAGGCGGGCCACCTTCCCGTGACTGTCCATCTGTGTCCCCAGTTCCACCAGACCTGGGTATGGGGCACGGTGAGTGGTGCCCCCATCAGGCAAGACGTGGGCACCCCGAGGTGTGCGCATAATTGCTCGGCCTTGCAGGGCCCGCCCAGGTGGTCCTCGTCAGTGGGCCCCCATGTGCCAAGCCCTGTTCCAGGACAGACAAAGCCCCTGCCCCTGTGGGACGTAAGTTCCAGAGTGGGGAGACTGAGCCAGCAGGTGGACGGATGATGTCAGAGGCGAGAAAAAGCAAGGCCAGGTTGGGGGTGCGGTGCCGATGGAGGGAGGGTTCCAGAGTGACGGGGTGTGACACCAGATGTGGCCAGCACCAGATCACACAGGGCCGTGGGGGCCTGGGAAGGACTTTGGGTGCGTTTTGAGAGATGCAGGCCCCACGCAGGGGCGCTGTGATCTGGTCTTGGCCCAGAAAGGGTCTGTCTGGCTGCGTGGAGGGAGCGTGGAGTGAGGGTAAGACAGGAGCCCCATGAGCATCACGGGAGGGACAGTGGTGGCTGGGGCTGTGACAGAGTGCTAGAGCACTGGCTGAGGGTCCTGGTCAGGGCTGCACTTGGTTCTGTAGAGGGCTGGGTGGCAAATGTCTTCTCTGTCACCACGCCACAGTCCTGCCCCTGCAGAGTGGGTGCAGCCACAGACAAGATGCCCCCCAAGGGGCAGACTGTGTCCCGGGACAGCTTCATTTACAGAAATTGGCTCTGAGGTGACCCCTTGTGTGGGAGGAGAGGTGAGTCAGGGTGTCTGGCTTGAGCTTCAGGAAGCCTGGAGAAGGCTGGGAGGGACAAGCTCCCGGGTGGGTGGGAATGACGTCGGGGGACTTCCAGGGGAGACGCTGAGTGGATAGCTGGGGCCTGAGAGTCTGGAACACGAGGGAGAGATCTGGAAGATGCACGCTGGAGCCGTCCATGTACGGAAAGCCGTGGGACCAGATGGGGCCGTCCAGGCAGTGAGGGAGACAGGGGCGCCTGAGGCGGTTAGAGGTGTGGAGGTTGATGGGATCCAGCGAGGGAACCCAAGGCTCATTCGGGGGCGGGGGAGCTGTGGGAGGCACAGCCAGGATAGGCGCTTCTAGAGGGGTGTGGTCAGCACTGCGAGGCCCAGACAGGTCCAGGTGGGCACTTGACCTTACAGGGCAGCAAGGTGGGGTCATGGGTGACCTAGACTAGCATTTTTTGCTGGGGACAAAGGCCTAGTTGTAGAGGATTCAGGAGAAAATGGCAGGGGAGGAAGTGGGCAGAGAGGTTGGGCCACTGTTCAAGAGGCCGTGCAGGACAAGGGAGCTGGCGTGGGGACCCCCGGGGCTCTTGAGCAGGACGTGCCAGGCTGTGCGGGGCGTGTGGCCAGTTGAGGCTCCCAGAGCATACTGATTTAAGGCAGAGTCACGGTGGTCAGCTGGACTAAAGCTCTGCGCAGGTGACTTGATGGTGGCCTGGGGGGGCCTTCCCAGGAGGACAAGGGCCTGAGGCCTCCAGCTGGGTGGCACCTGGCGAGGTCGGTCTGGGCTGGGGAGGAAGCATAGGGAGCTGGGGGGTGGAGAGGAGATGAAACGAAGGTTTTGTCACCAGCGCACATTCGTTGAGCACCAACAAGCCAGGCCTGAGTGAGGTGGTTGCGTGCAGTAAGAAAATGCCACCCTAGCGGTGTGTGCTGAAGGCCACGCCGTCTTCTGCCTGCCTGGAGAGCGGCAGGAGGCGCGTCCGAGCCTGGGCTGGTTGCCCCAAGCAGGGAGAGCAGGCCTGTGGAGGAGGAGCGGGGAAGAGGGTCAGCAGGCTCAGCTGCGGGGCCTGGGGCCCCCTTCCTGGTTGTGGCCCTGGCTGGAGCCCCGGTCCCAGCCCGGTGGGTCCTGCCCTGGGAGCCCCGTGCTGCTCAGCTCTCTGCAGCTTTGGACACAGAGGCAGGGCTGTCCCCACACCTCTGCCCTCCTGGAGGTGGGAAGACTCTGCTTGAGCGTCCGAGAGCAGAGCTTCCTGGACCGCAGATTCCCTGCTCCCACCCTGGAGCGCGTGACCCCGCAGTGCTGGGTGGCGTCCTCCTGGCCCCTGACCCTGGGCCTGTACCCCCAGCCTTTGACGACCCCTACGCCCTGGTGGTGCTGGCCGAGGAGGAGCTGGTGGTGATCGACCTGCAGACGGCGGGCTGGCCGCCGGTGCAGCTGCCCTACCTGGCCTCCCTGCACTGCTCCGCCATCACCTGCTCCCACCACGTCTCCAACATCCCCCTGAAGCTGTGGGAGCGCATCATCGCGGCCGGCGGCCGGCAGAACGCGCAGTTCTCCACCATGGTGGGTCCAGCCCCTGCCCCGCCCACGCTTTGGCCGGACCCTCCCACCAACTCCTTGGTCTCCTCCTCTAGGAGTGGCCCATCGATGGTGGCACCAGCCTGGTCCCAGCCCCGCCCCAGAGGGACCTGCTGCTCACTGGGTAGGTGACTTTGCTGGTCTTCCTCTTCCCAGTAGGCTATTGGGGTGGGAGCAGAGCCCAGAGGTGGGTGTGCCGGTCCCTGGGCACCGGCTGGCATCTTCTCATGGCGGGCAGGTGGGCTCTGCCCACAGGCACGAGGACGGCACGGTGCGGTTCTGGGACGCCTCTGGCGTCTGCCTGCGGCTGCTCTACAAACTCAGCACGGTGCGTGTGTTCCTCACGGACATGGACCCCAGTGAGAACCTCAGTGCCCACGGCGAGGATGAGTGGCCCCCTCTCCGCAAGGTGAGGCCAGGACCCTGGGAACCAGGGAGAGTGGGGACGGGCTGGGCCCAACCCCTATGACAGGGGCCCTCTCCCTCGTCAGGTGGGCTCCTTTGACCCCTACAGTGACGACCCCCGGCTGGGCATCCAGAAGATTTTCCTCTGCAAATACAGTGGCTACCTGGCTGTGGCAGGCACAGCAGGGCAGGTAGCAGGCTGCGCGGGTTGGGGACCTGGGGCGGGGCGGGAGTGGGCAGGTGGCTGGGCAGCGTCCAGGCCTATGAGCTTCCTTCTCAGGATGGGGGGCAGCCTCCCGGGAACCCACCTGATGATGTCACCAGGAGCACATGCCGTCATTCTGTGTTCTTCCTCGTGGGTGGGGGTCGCTCCATCCCATCAGCGGGACGCCCCTGGGATGGTGGTTCTGCATCCAGAAGTCAGAACTAAGGGCCAGGGTTGGACTGAGGCCCCTATCCCTACTTAGGCCCTGGGCCTTGGCATGGGTCCCGGGTCCTTCGCTGTCCCACGTCAGGATTCCTGAGGTTCTGCTGTCCCGTTGCTGGGGCTTGCTGAGCCGCCCGCCGCCTGCCAGGTGCTGGTGCTGGAGCTGAACGACGAGGTGGCGGAGCAGGCTGTGCAGCAGGTGGAGGCCGACCTGCTGCAGGACCAGGAGGGCTACCGCTGGAAGGGGCACGAGCGCCTGGCCGCCCGCTCAGGACCCGTGCGCTTTGAGCCTGGCTTCCAGCCCTTCGTGCTGGTGCAGTGCC
Organism: Propithecus coquereli; assembly: GCF_000956105.1. Taxonomy (NCBI): domain Eukaryota; kingdom Metazoa; phylum Chordata; class Mammalia; order Primates; family Indriidae; genus Propithecus; species Propithecus coquereli. Next base: position 7,463,700 of record NW_012153729.1, read on the forward strand.
AGCCCCCGGCCGTAGTTACCTCCTTGGCCCTGCACTCGGAGTGGCGGCTTGTGGCCTTTGGCACCAGCCATGGCTTTGGCCTCTTTGACCACCAGCAGCGGCGGCAGGTGTTTGTCAAGTGAGCAGTGTGGCTGGGGCCCGGGGCTGCTGGGACAAGGGGCTGGCAAGGACCCCCCAGGCCTGGCAGCACTGACGGCCGACATTCCCCCTCCAGGTGCACGCTGCACCCCAGCGACCAACTAGCCTTGGAGGGCCCGCTGTCCCGAGTGAAGTCCCTCAAAAAGTCTCTGCGCCAGTCGTTCCGCCGAATGCGCCGCAGCAGGGTATCGAGCCGGAAGCGGCGGCCCGCGGGCCCCCCAGGAGAGGTGAGCCTGGAGCCCAGGCTCAGCTTGGAGTGACCAGCCGTGGGTCCACAACAGCCTCCTCCCCGGGCCTGCTGCGCCACAGGCAAGGCCCTGGGTCTGGGCCGCATAGATTCACCGTGTGTGACCTGAGATAGATCGCACTGCCTCTCTGTGCCTCAGCGTCCCCAAGTATAAAAGGCAGTAATTGTAGTACTTACCTGAGAGTTCAGTCCCGGGAAATATCAGTGACTTTCCTGTTCTGCCTCTTTCTCCCTCCACTGTGCTGGGAGGCCAGACAGGCTCCCCTCGGGACACTTCCCACTTGGACAGGGTCCCTCTGGACGCAGGCCAGACAGGTGGTTGTCATGGCTGCGGCCAGCATTGAACCAACCAAAGCCCCTGGGGAGGTGAGGCCAGAGCCAGCCCTCAGGCCAGCCAACCCGCTGCAGGTGCAGGAGGGCAGCGCCAAGGCGGAGCGGGCAGGCCTGCAGAACATGGAGCTGGCACCCGTGCAGCGCAGGATCGAGGCCCGCTCAGCGGAGGACTCCTTCACGGGCTTCGTCCGGACTCTCTACTTCGCTGACACTTACCTGAGGGACAGTGAGTGGCCGGCCTAGGATGGGGGGACATGCTGGAGGCTCCTGCCTGGCGGGAGCTGAGAGGGGGTCCCCCTGTGAGCAGGGGCAGACCGTAGCCCCCACCTGGGCCTCTGCGTCGGCCTGCCCTGGCCTCACGTCCAGGCACCACCCCCCTCTAGAAGCATGGCCTTGCACATGTCACTTAACCTTTCTGGGTCTTGGTTTCTCCCTCTATAAAGTGAGCTCTTCCTCCTAGAGTGACTGTGGATGGGGCTGACACAGTGCCTGCTGGTCCCCAGTGGGCGTGTGGGAGCATCTGCTTCCCAGCTGGTTCTCCCCCACCAGGTGGGCTCTCCGCTGCCGTTTCCCAGCAAGGGCCAGCTGTCCTGGGTCCAGGAGCGTCTGTATACGAGCCCGTGTGGCTGTCAGAGCACCTTCCCCACCTTCCTCGGGAGGGAAGCTGGGGACGTGGACCCCAGCTGCCCGACTCCCAGACCTTTCCTTCTTTGCAGGCTCCCGCCACTGCCCCTCGCTGTGGGCTGGCACCAACGGGGGCACCGTCTACGCCTTCTCCCTGCGCGTGCCCCCTGCCGAGCGGAGGATGGATGAGCCAGTGCGGGCGGAGCAGGGTGGGTGCTTGGCGGGGAGAGCGGGGGGCTCTCAGGCTGCCCGGGCCTGGGCGGGTGGTGGCCCTGGCCTTGCTGCCCACCCACAGCCCTGCCGCCTGCCTTCTTCCTGCAGCCAAGGAGATCCAGCTGATGCACCGGGCGCCCGTCGTGGGCATCCTCGTGCTCGATGGACACAGCGTACCCCTTCCTGAGCCCCTGGAAGTGGCCCATGACCTGTCAAAGAGCCCAGATATGCAGGGAAGCCACCAGCTGCTCGTCGTGTCAGAGGAACAGTTCAAGGTGCCGCACAGGTGGCAGCAGGGTCCTTGGAAATCCCCGGGACATCTAGGAGCCTCAGACCCTGGGCACAAATGTGATGGCTGGGACTTGGGCTTGTGCGAAGTTGTGTCTGAGGGGTTGCAGAGGCATAGGAAGGAAGAGGAGAGGTCTTGGGTCCCTGTGCCCCAGGGTCAGAGGCAGGGACTGAGGCAGGACCTATGTCCGTGGAAGGGACAAAACCCAGACATGGAAGTCAGTGACCTCGGCATCCTCCCAGTCAGAGAGCTGGGGGGGCACTGAGCCCTAGCAGGGTTAGCTGGGACGCTGGGAGGCGTCAGCAGCGGCAGAACTGTGCACTGGCCGCAGGCATGACCAGTCACCCCGCACCCCCAGGTGTTCACGCTGCCCAAGGTGAGTGCCAAGCTGAAGCTGAAGCTGACGGCCCTGGAAGGTTCGCGAGTGCGGCGGGTCGGTGTGGCCCACTTTGGCAGCCGTCGAGCCGAGGATTATGGCGAGTACCACCTCGCGGTCCTCACCAACCTGGGCGACATCCAAGTGGTCTCACTGCCCCTGCTCAAGCCCCAGGTGCGCTACAGCTGCATCCGCCGGGAGGACGTCAGTGGCATCGCCTCCTGCGTCTTCACCAAGTATGGCCAAGGTGTGCGAGCAGGGCTGGGACAGGCGCGGGGCCCCTGGCGCTGCTGGGGTGGGCAGGGCCGCTGCAGCTCTGGCGAGGCTGGGTGCGGAGCTGTGAGGATGGCCCCAGGCCTTACTCCAGCCTTGGCAGCTCGAGGGCCCAGGAGCCCCGGGCGGGCCTCACTTGCCTTTTCTTCCACTCCCCAGGTTTCTACCTGATCTCCCCCTCTGAGTTTGAGCGCTTCTCTCTCTCCACCAAGTGGCTGGTTGAGCCCCGGTGTCTGGTGGATTCGGCAGAAACCAAGAACCACAGCCGCCCTGGCAATGGGGCTGGCCCCGGGAAGGCCTCAGGCCGGGCCAGGTGGGTGGAAGGGCCAGAGGCCTCCCCAGCCTCTCCCCCTGCTGCTTCCCTGAGATGCCCGAGCTCCCTCCACTGACTGGCCAGAGCCCCCCTCTACCCCCACCCCAGGCTCTCTGTGCCTCTTCCTGGTCCCCTACGTCCCGTGCAAGCTGCCCATCCAGGGCAGGGCTCGGTTTACCCACCAGGCTCCCCCTGCGTGGGTGTCCAGGCCAGCTGACTTTCACTTATTCTTCATGGGAACGGGACTTCCAGAGCCAGGGCAGGGAGCCCGGGGGCCCTGTCCTCACGCTCTCTCCCCCACAGGAACTCAGGGAGCCAGAGTGATGGAGAGGGTAAGACGGGCCTCCTGGGCCACACCTGGGGCTGGGCAGGAGGGAAGGGCGCCCCTAGCTGAGCAGGTACTTTTGGGGTTGGGAGTAGAAACAGCATTCCTTCCAGCCCTGGGCTCGGGGCTCCCAGCACCCCCACCTTCGTAAGGTGAGAACCAGGCAGAGGAAGGCCCAGGGCGGGGCTTGCCTGACCTGGCCTCTACCTTCCAGAGAAGAAGCTAGGCCCGGTGATGGAGCACGCTCTGCTCAACGACGAGCGTGAGTCAGGCGGGAGTTGGTGGGGTTGGCACGAGGTGAGGCGGGGGGGCTTGGAGGGCCGGGGTGCAACAGACCTGTCTAGCGCCCCATGGTAAAAGGGGAGAAGGCCTGCTGGCTGGCCAGCCTCACCGGGCCTCCGTCCTCCACCCTGGCCTGCAGGAGTCCTGAAGGAAGTGCAGAGCACGCTGGAGGGAGACCGAGGGTGAGTGACTGCCCGGGCTGGGAGAGGTGTCAGGAGAACACTGAGAATGAGGGGCCCCGTGGATGGTGACTCCCCGTCTCTGCTGATGCAGGAGCTATGGCAACTGGCGTTCTCATCGAGTGGCCGTTGGATACAGCCTCAGCAACGGGGGAGGTAGGGGCTCTGGCCCTTGGACACTGCTGCGGGGGATGGGCTTCCTGGGAGGGAGAGGAGGAAGGGCCCCGGGCCCTGCAGGCCTCTGGGTCCATCCCAGCCCTGACACATGCTCCAGGTGTCCTGGAAACCACCGTGTCTGGGCTCAGAGTGGGCGACTGAGGTGTCCCGTCCTGCCCAGGGCCACCCTAAGCTGCTGTCCCTCCATGTCCTTCTACAGCAGAGTGAGCAGGATGGGCGTCCAGGCTGCGTGAAGAGCACACACTACTGAGGGCCCTTCCTCGGGCCTGCCCCGGCTGGAGAGGCCCGTGCACTGGGCCGGGCCAGGGGCTGGGGGCGCCCCCGGTTTCCACCCTGCAGCTGCTCCTGGCCTTGGGCAGGGGGCGGCCCCGGCCCCTGGGGCTGGCCCTGTGGGGCCTCAGTCCCTGGGTCAATGTTGCACAGTTTTTATTCCTCCCATCCCCCCTTTTTGTAGTGGGCTGGGTTTTAAATTATAAAATTTAACTGCCTCTGGGTGATAAAGTTTTTAATAAACACCTATTACCTCTTCACTGGACTTGTCCACCTGCTGTTTCAACTGCACAGAAATTTTCCCTGTAAATGCAAAGCCTCAGCCGCAACCTTGCCTTTCCCGCTGGGGTCTGGCCTCTGGCCCAGGCTGGTGGCCAGGAGAACCCGTTTAAGCTGTTTGAATCGGAGCGAACTGAGCTTGGGCGTGTCTGAGCACCCCTGCGCGTTCTCTGGGAACAAATGGCAGGCGTGAACCATCTGTAGCCTGTGTCCCTGGGTCCGTGCCACCCGTGGCTGGCTTTTCCCTGCTGTCAGGAGGGGAAGACACCCACAACGTCTCAAACCTGGTGGCTTCTTCTGGACCTCAGGGGGACTGGGGTGCCGCTGAGGTGGGGAGCAGTGCCTGGAGGTGAGAGGCCTTTCCCCTGGTCCCCTTAGTGAGGGGCTCCGTTAGACGGCGGGGAAGGGCTTTAGCAGCCAGACGTTTTGCTTGGACTGGGCTTGTCTTTATTGACCTGTCTTGAGAACCTATTAATGCCAGGCGCTTGGGGTTCTTAGGTGTCCAAGACACGTAACGGTCCCTGCTCTCGTGGGGCTCACAGTCCTTACCGGTGCAGGGAGTGTCGGATGAGGGCACCTGTGAGACATGCATCTGCGAGGTGACATGCTGTGCCCGGAGACAGGGCCCGGAATTGGCTGGGCAGAAGGCGTGGCGGGCGGCAGACTGTTGTGGGTGGAGGACAGAGGGGCCAGCAGCAGGCAGGGAACTTGGCCGTTTGCTGAGAGAAGCAGCGGGGAGCTGGGGGTGGCTAGTGGGAGGCCAGACTGGGGCCACGGGGGCTGCCCTGCCTGAGGGAGGAGAAGGGCCCATCAGCAAGAGACGAGCACCAGGCGCTGGGGCAGACGCACCGGGCCCTCGCCCACCCTCTGTGTGGGCACATCCAGCTGAAGGATCTCCAGGTTTGGGGACTTGGGCCCCTTGCCCATCCCCTGTTGCTCCTTGGGAGGACGCAGAGGGGCTTCTGAGGTGGGCACCCGAGAACCACGAGTGCAGAGGAGCGGTCCCGGAAGAGAAGAGGAGTGCTGTGCCCGGAGGAAGTGGGCAGGGATGCTGGCAGACAGAAGCCGAGCCACAGAGGTGAGGGGACACCTGGTAAGGCGTCTGAAGGAGTCTGGGCTTTATCCTGAGGCAGCAAAGCATCCGAAGAGTTTTAAGAAGGGAAGGGGCCGGGCGCGGTGGCTCACACCTGTAATCCTAGCACTCTGGGAGGCCGAGGCGGGCGGATTGTTTGAGCTCAGGAGTTTGAGACCAGCCTGAGCAAGAGCGAGACCCCGTCTCTACTAAAAATAGAAAGAAATTATCTGGACAACTAAAAATATATATATAGAAAAAATTAGCCGGGCATGGTGGCTCATGCCTGTAGTCCCAGCTACTCGGGAGGCTGAGGCAGGAGGATCGCTTGAGCCCAGGAGTTTGAGGTTGCTGTGAGCTAGGCTGACACCACGGCACTCTAGCCCGGGCAACAGAGCCAGACTCTGTCTCAAAAAAAAAAAAAGAAGGGAAGGGCTCTGCCGAAATTTGTCCCAGAGATCACTGTCGTTCAATTCCTGGCCAAGGTCCACTCGGGTGAGTCGGGTGACTTACTTACCACTTTCTTCTGCAAACCAGGAACGACAAGAGTCCTTCCCTCAAGGGCTATTGTGAGGTTCACAGGAGTCCATGAGTTACTGATAGGCGGGGCACACGAGCCCCATCTGGGACAGGAAGAAGTTGTTAGAATTCTTCGCATAGGCTGTCTTTGTTTCTTACCGTAAAAGAAATTAAGCTTTACTGTCTATACTTTGGGTTGATGCTGGGGTCCTTGGTCTGTAGGTCAGAGAGTTGCATACCAATAGGTATTGTCCAAGGGTTGGAGGGAACGTCACACCCTGGAGAGCTGGATGCCCCACCCTAGCATATGGGGACTTGTGTGGGTGTTTTTTTTTTTTTCTTTAAGGCAGAGTCTCACTCTGTCACCCTGTCTAGAATGCAGTGGCATCATCATAGCTCACAGCAACCTCAAACTCCTGGGCTCAAGTGATCCTCCTGCCTCACCTCCCAAGTAGCTGGGAATACAGGCATGCGCCACCATGCCCGGCTAATTTTTCTGTTTTTTGTAGAGATGAGGTCTCATTCTTGCTTAGGCTGGTCTTGAACTTGTGACCTCAAGCGATCCTCTCGCCTCGGCCTCCCAGAGAGCTAGGATTACAGGTGGGAGCCACCATGCTCAGCCTTGTGTGAGTGTTTGTGAATTTAAGGTGATGTACAGCTTGTTTTATCCATTTAGCTAAACTAACACACAAACGGAAAAGTAACATGACGCTTCCTGCCAAGAGACCAAGAATTGATGATGAGGGTGATAACGCAAGCGCCAGCGGGTCAGAGCAAAGCGGCAGAGCCAGCGCTCCGTGGCTCAGAGGAGCGCGTGGCCACAGCAATGGTCTGGCTGATGAAATTAAACAAGAAATCAAACCACACACGCCCCTGAAGACGTCGGGAAGCCTCTTTAAAAATGGATTTACTTCCATACTCCTTAAGAATGAGCTTTGCTTTAAGTACGTTCTGCTTTGAAGTGTTAGCTAATGCCAGTGCTTTGCATATTTCAGTTCTAAGAAAACATTCCCATATGGGGAGTGTGAGATGCACACTTTTTACTGATGGGTGTGCACAAATGGCAGGGCTTGCCATCCTCGTCTCTAGCAAGTGAATTGGAGGAAGCTGGGCTGGCACAGGGAGAGGAGTTGGAGGTCCTTGCAGCAGTCCAGGGGAGAGGTGATGGTGGCGGTGGGACAGAGGCATTGATGGGCTGGGTTGACAAGGACGGCTGCCACATGGGAGGAGGTGAGTGAGCGGGAGGGGTTCCTGCTGACTCCGAGGGCCCTGGGGATGGACAACAGGCACTGGATCCATGCTCTGGAGATTTAGACATGAGGGTCTTGGCATCCGAAGAGGTGGGAGACTTCGACTTTGAAGTCAGGCAGATCCAGCCCTTGAGTCCTGGCTTTTCCCGTGGCTGGCTATGTGACCTCAGGCAGATGACCTTGCTCCTGGGCCTTCATTTACTCATCTGTAAAACGGGCACAATATTAGGGCCTTCCTCAGAGGGTTGTAAGGATTAAATGAGAGCCTGTAAAATCAGACAGCACCTGGCTCCTAATAAACACCCAACCAAAGAAGGTGAAAGTTACTGTGGACAGTGGGTGAGGCCAGGAGAGGAGCAGAGGCTCCGCACACAGCCCCAAGGAGGCATTCACAATACTCCAGAGCAAAGCAGGCAGAGGAAGTGAATGGGAAGATACGCTTGGGGGTGGCCCATCTCCCATGGTGTCCAGATTAGCCTGGTGGTTCTCTGAAGGTTGTTCAAGGTCACACTGCCAGGAGGTGTAGTACTGCAGCGGGAAGGGGGACCAAGGCTGTCTGGTTCCAAAGCTGATTCTCAGCAGAAGCACTGTGGGTTCAGTGTTCATTCAACTAAGGGTCAAGGGACCTGGGCTTGGTCCCCAGTTCCTCATTTACTGGCTATGTGTCCTTTAGCTACTTCACCTCTCTGAGCCATCTCCTTATCTGCAAAGTGAGATCATAGCTCCTTCCTAGGGTTTAAGAGAAATGCTTGGGAAGGAAACTGGGGCTCGGAGGGTAAGAAGCTTGCCACGCCCACCCCGCTGGGTGAGATACAGCCCTGGCCTGGGTCGACAGGGAGGAGAGGAGGGCGCCCAAGGAGGCAGGAGCTTGGACGGGAGCACAGAGCTGGAGAGCTTGTCCTGAGCTCGCAGGACACATTGTACTGGAGCCACCAAGGAACCAGAGCTCGGTTTGCAGTGGTGTCAGCTCCTGTTGCACAGTCGACGGGAAGCCATTGGTTTGGACTGATCTCCCGCACCAGGCCCAGCAGACCAGACCAAAATGGAGTCACTCTTGCTGAAGTTCCATGCCACCACGCTGAAACCCAGGTATTTAATCTGACCTTCCAAGGAATCAGGAGAGAGAAAGAGATGATAGCCAGACCCACAGACAGGCCAGTTTTAGCTGGCATGATAAGAAGGTCACCTCTGCTCTAACCTTTGTAAGGAAAGTCATTTTGAAACGACCAATCTGCTTTTTGTTCTCTGCTTTCCTCAGCCTTTTCTGTCTATAAGGCCCACTCCTCTGCTCAGCTCATCTGAACATTAATCTTTTTATTTTTTTTTTTTGAGACAGGGTCTCACTATATTGTCCAGGCTGGTCTTGAACTCCTGAGCTCAAGCAATCCTCCCATCTCAGCCCTCTGAGTTGCTGGGACTACAGGTATGCCCCACCTCACCTGGCTTGAACATTCATCTGTTTTATAGAATGAGGTGTTGCCCAATTCTGGAATCACAAGTAAAAGCCAGTGAAGATCTGTTAACTAAATTTGTTGTAATTTTGTCTTTTGCCGCTCCTTACACCCATTCTCCAGCTGGGCCCTTGGAGCCAGACTGCCTGGGTTGGCATCCCCAGCTCTGATACTCACTAGCTGTGCCTCAGTGGTATCATCCACAAAATGGGCATCCTCATAGCACCTATTTCTTAGGGTGCTTTTAAGGATTAAGTGAATTCATAGTAAAGTGGTTAGAACAGTGCCTGGCACAGCATAAGCCCTGAAGCGCTAGCTATTTGTTATTATTATTGTTGTTTATCCAGGGCAAAACAGCGAGTTTTTTATCTTTTCTTTTTTTTCTTTTTGAGACAAGGTCTTGCTCTATCACTTGGGCTGAAGTGCAGTGGCGTCATCACGGCTCACTGCAACCTCAAACTCCTGGGCTAGAGCGATCCTCCTGCCTCAGCCTCTCGAATAGCTGGGACTATAGGTGCACACCACCATGCTCTGCTAATTTTTCTATTTTCTTTGTTTTTTTTTGTAGAGACAGGGTCTTGCTTTGTTGCTCGGGCTGGCCTTGAACTCCTGGGCTCAATGGATCCTCCTGCCTCGGCCTCCCAGAGTGCTGGCATTGCAGGCATGAGCCACCGCGCCTGGCCCTTCTGAGCTATCTTTATAAAATACAAACCAGCAGTGCACACATCATAGATGCAGCTCAACAAATCCCCACAAACTGAACAACAGCATCACCCACATCCCGGAGGTTCCCTCGTGTCCCCTTCTAGTCATCACCAGCCCTGGGGGCACCCCTCTGTAAACCACTTTGCCTGTTTTTGCACTTTACAGAAATAGAATCATGCAGCGGCTGCTCCTTCTGCCCGGCTGCTTTCACTCGCCCCTGCATCTGCGAGATTGTCCACATTGTTACAGACGATCATGGATGGTTCTCAACACTGTGTGCTGTCCCCTGTGTGAATCCCTCACCCATGTCCTGCTTCTTGCAGGAGAAAAGAGCCCTCTGACATCGTTGCCCTCCACCCGTCAGGGTTGGTGGTGGGGGTACAGCTCCAGGCTGCTACCCGTGAGCTCCTGGCCTTTCCAGCCGCTCCCTCCCCAGAAGGCTGCCTCCTTGAGAGCAGAGTCACTCTCACCTTGTTGCTCAAACCAGGCCTCTGGGCTGAGTGGCCCTCCTGGGGGACGGGGGGGAATGTGGGTGCTGGCAGCAGCTCCATCCAGCTCCAAGGCTGGTTCTAGCAAGTGTGCAGAGAGATGGGTGTGAGGCAGGCGCGGGTGGACGGGTCAGCATTCTGAGGGAAAGTGCTGCAATCTGGAATGTTCCCTCCCCTGCTCTGTGCTGGGTGGTGCTGCTGGGGAGGACAGACCAGAGCAAGATTGTCAGGGGGGCGCCGGGCGCGGTGGCTCACGCCTGTAATCCTAGCTCTCTGAGAGGCTGAAGCGGGCGGATTGTTTGAGCTCAGGAGTTTGAAACCAGCCTGAGCAAGAGCGAGACCCCGTCTCTACTAAAAATAGAAAGAAATTAATCGGACAACTA